>NC_143587.1:23135615-23452009 GCF_048544385.1 Mastigoproctus giganteus
CGTAACACGAAATTTGGGGGGGGGGACACGTGACCCACGACGTTCAAATACATTCCACGATGACATCAACAGAATGCGCAGCACGAGGAACGTGCTCGCGAATTTCTTTACTCGCAACGCAACAATTAGATTTCCACGTGCGTGATGCAAATGTAGATTTCGCAAACTGGTTCAGCCACGTGTAAAACCGGTCAGACGATTTCTTCTTCTTCTGCGTTTTTTTTTTTTTTTTTTTTTTTTGATTTTTGCTTTTATTAACACTTACACTTAAAAGGATTAAGAAAATTTCCACGCTCTTTCTCTCTCTCTCTCTTCTTTACCTTAAATCTTCAGAGAATGACGAAATAACCAACCGAATAAGTGATTTCCTTATTGCATAACTGAGTTGTTTTCCTTATTGGTAGAAAATGGTGAAATTCAAATAAAAGAAAGAAAGAAAGAAAAAATCGTTTTTAAGCAGACGCCATTGCAAACTGTCGAAGAACTTCCTTGTTTGTGTTTGAACACTTGATAACAAATATCCTTGTCTAATAGTGGTGGTCATAAAATTGGCCGTGGTAACATATTGGACCACAGCCAACCTTAGTAGACGTTCCATTATTGGAGTACGGTGGGCAGAGGAATTTTACTCCCCTCCTGTTACCTTAGCAACCACCAGCTGAACGTATTGGCTATCACGCAGAGGAAACAGACAAAGACTTACATAACGACTTGATTACATGTCTACCGTAATACAGCATTTGAACTATGTATTTTAACGGGAATTATAACGATTGAGGAAATGTCTGGGAATACGCCCCCTGGTGGCACTTCACCAAACTGTTATATCAATATCCGGTCTTAATCGAATCCCTCTCTCTCTCTCTCTCTCTCTCTCTCTTTAAATATTTAATATTTCTCTAATTTCTGCAATAAGAATAGATTGCACAGTAGCGCCATCTGTGTAAAATTAGCGAACTAAAATTAATATGCTGTAATTTTTTCGCTTTTTATTTTTTTTTAATTGGAATATTGCGTCTGCAAAGTTCAAATGTCTGCTGAGCATTTAAAAGCAGTTATAACAACTTCGAAAATGTCTCATACGCCCCCTGGTGGTAATAAGCATACGGATCCAGTTTTGCTTTAATTAACGTTTAATTTTCGAACGGGTTCTATATCAGCGCCACCTACTGGAGATTAATTAACTACAATTAACAACTCGAAACGTTTTTTTTTTAATCGGAATATTACTACTAATAAAAGAAATGTTTGCAAATACGCCCCCTAGCGGTATAGAGGTAAACTGGCATTTTTCCAGTTTTCTTTTAATCGAGCAACAGCTCCTCTTTTTCTCTCTACCAATATTTAGCGTTGGTCTTGGTATGGAACGCGTTGTACAGTAGCGCCACCTACCGGAGATTAGTGAATTAAAAATTTATTTATTTTTGTCGAAATATGACCCCTCCCACTTTGTTACGTCTACAAAGCACAAATATCTGTCTTTTGCTTCATGAGGTGGTTAAAAAAATACTTTTTTATAGTCCAAGAATATAATTTGCATCATGTTGCGTTTTTGGAAATGCATCTTACAGTCTCTGAAGACCATTTTATCACTTCTTTTTTTTTTTCTTTCTTTCTTTCTTTCTTTTTTTGTTTCCCACACTTCTAGTCGACTTCGCTTTAAACAGAAACAAAAAACAAATCGAAAGCGGGCATCCTTCCAGATTTTCTGATTGGATTCATTTTTCTCTTAGAGCCAGCTGTCATTTTTCCAACATCTACAGATGGAAAAAAAAGTTGATAATGGATTTTTTTATGACCCCTCCCACTTTGTTCCACCCTCGATACACCGAAAAAGTAACAGCACTGAAAAATATATCTCCTTATTAGACGGCATAAAAAGACCAAACTCTAAGAGGCATCATACTAAAACGTGATTACTTCGGGGAGCCTAAGAAATCCCTCATCGAAGGAGGGACTCAACTCAGTATAGACACTCGGATGTCGAACAGAGAGAAAGAAAGAAAAAAAAACCTCTAGCACGTGAAACACACAATCGAATTGCGTCAGAAAACTTTCCTTCCACCTTGATTTCAAACCGTCTTCAAAGACACCTGATTCTCAAGGGGTGAACAATCGATCCGCCCATCCCTTACTTCCTCGACACAATTAGAATTGCCACACGCGCTTTCCCCAAACAATAGCGCCTCACATTTGAGGGATGTGGGAGAGTCTAGACGCATTGTAAATGTGTACAACCGGCAAATACCAAAGCATCTGTTTATACTCAAATTGAGCAATCTCTGGAATGTTGTCGAACATCTCAAAGACTTTTATTTTGAAAAATACCTCTTTCTCGTATACTGGTCTGCTGCCCACCCCCTTCAGTACGATGTCTCGTCCCCCCCAATGCAAACAAATTCCTTAAATGAATACCAAATTTTCCCCGCATGCCTTGGTGGAACATGCAAACTTTGTGGGTCACTGCCCTGCCAAACAACCCGTGTGAACTCTAGTCTTTCTGTAACCATATGCACGTGCGTGAGAGATTCCCATATCTTATTCGCTCTCTGAATTTCTCCCATTATTTTTTCTAATGCCCATTTTCTCTTTATTATATCTTGGTCTGTTGGGTTGAGAACTCGTCTATTTGCTTCTGATCCACTCATTCTTCCAATCCTCTCATCAATACACTGGTCCTTTCTATTTAAATATCTATCATTAATATCTATTATAATATCTTCCGAATTTCTATTATGTGTCTGTCTATCTCTTTCGATCTATCCGCTATACACGCTATTTACCATTTTCTATCCATCGGTTTCTGAAATTGAAATTGCATCGTTTGTCCAATAGATAAACCTTAAGAGCTTTTTGTCCTGGTCGATTACCATTATCTGCAAACAACTTATCTACCCGCATAGTACGAAAAAGACAGTAATCGATATTGCACAAGTGCACCATTACTGTCTGTCATGCCCTCGTGGGTAGCACAGTTGGTAGGAAGGAAGATCACGCCCCTCTCCACACCGGATGGAAAATACCCGAGTTCGAGTCCCATCGAGGATGGGAGGAATTTTATGAATCTTTCTCACAATGTGGCCGAGTTAGTCGGTCTCGGGCGAGAGTAACATGGTGTTTTCTCCCTAGAACTCGGGTTTTCATCCAGAAAACAGAAAATTGACCTCAGTTACTTGCTGATTCGCCTACAACAACCAACCAATCTTAGGACATGGGCTGACTTCCTGTCTGACTTGGGAATTTGTCAGAACAGTTTGACTTATAGACTACGCAGGCCTTTTGACTTCTCTGTGAAGATGGGAAAACAGAAAACAAATTAGGGCGATTGTTAAGAATGATTTCACAAGGTCCAACGTTCCCTTTTTGTTGTTATTTTTGTTTGTTCGTTTGTTTTTGCGCTAAAGCCAATAAGGCCATGAGGCTCCAGTGTTGGTTGGTTGTTGTATGGTTTTAGACAATACCGCGCCGTTGGTAATATCTCTGTGGTAGATTTTCGTTTTGATGAACGAAAAACCACCGTTTCCGGGAGGAAAAACCATTCTACCCTCGCTTGAGATGGTCTAATTTTCTGTTACTGTCTAAGAGTAACAGAAAAGAAAAAACCTTGCGCTATCTGTCTATTTATCAGGTCCCATGCGATGAGCAAAGAGAAACACCGGAGTGATGTTTTAAGTTGTTTCACTGTCTTAAATGATCCGCTGAGTGTCAGAGTAGGGATTAAACGACCGCTTTTAAAGATGTCCGGTGTTCTGTAGCTGCATCATTGTGAGGGATAAGGGCCCGCATCTTCGATTGCAGAGGAATTACAACGCACCATTTTTCACCGCATAAAAGTCTATTAAGGGTGCTTTACAGCGAGCATCTCGGAGAGCGTGAAAGTCAACCTCAGTTTGCACGTCGAGTGAGGATAAGAGCAGACTTTCTTAAGAAATAAAAAGAAACTCAAAACTCTTACTGAAAAAAAGAGGGCACGCTTCGTTAGAGAAGAGATGGAATCAAATGAGGGGAGACAGATTTTCTGCAAAGGCATTAAAAAGCTATTTAGGAAGATTCACAGCATTCTTGCTGGTTCTTCGCCGATCTGACGAATGGAATTCACCCACCCAAGGCAACTTTAACGAGTTGCATCCCCTCTCTCTGCATGATAAACGATTATGTTTATATGAAGGCTGTTTGGAAAGTAGTGGGACCGTTTTACATGTGTTTACAATGCCAGATATGGATTTCAAGTTGGAGCACGAAATTGGTTCTGTAAGTTTGGAGTTGGACAGTGAATGGATATCTATCTGTTGTGACATATGTTCGGACTGGTTTGGAAGATAGTTGGAGATTTAGAGATGCCAATTCAAAGATTAGTGCCCGTGGAAGTATTTGTAGAAAAGGCCTGCAGCAGAAACAGAACGTCTATGAGATAGAAAGTGGCTGGGCTTTGTAAGAGATGGGTCATCACTTAACCAAACTGTCTTCTTTTGAATGGAGTCTACAAGACTGAGAAAAGTTTTGGAAATACCGCCCCAGATGTAGACTCAAACTGGAAGGTGAAATGCAGGGTGCTGTCATCAGCAAAACTATGGATTTTATCCAGAGATGAGTAAACATAAGCCAATATATTTCCAGCAGATGGACACTGATGGAATCCATACTGCCGATTATCGACCAGATGGAAAGTTTGGAGATAGTTCAAACGTTGGTATTTGATGGATTTATCCATTACTTGGAAATAAGTGCGATGGGCGATAACTGGATAGGAAGGATTTGTCATCCTTTTTAGGAACTCGCTGGATATGAGCAAATTTCCATGCTGAAAGAAAAACACCAGTGGAATAAGAAAGCATAAATTCAAATAAGAGAGCACAATTGGCATTCAAAATTGAACGCTTAAAGAAGTTCAAACATAGGATCTACTGCCCAAATTGGACAAAAGCCCAAACTTCATCTCTTACTTAGAGTATACACTGAACTGCCACTTTATTAGGTACACCCCTACTGTGCACACAAATGGTTCGTCCAACAACGTTGCAAGTCACATGACCACAGTTGTGGATATAAATGCAGCAGAACAACCTTTCTAGTATCAGTTAAGCGCACAACGTGGCATGGTGCAAGACGTAGGTCGTAGGTGCAAGACGTGCTGGACAAAGCATCTCTGAAACGGCAGTTCTCCTGATTTTCTCACGCACCACAGTTTCAAGAGTGTATCGAGAATGGTGCAACCAACAGAAAACATCCTCTCGAAGAAACTCCTGTGGAAGAAAATCGCTTGTTGATGAGAGAGGTCAGAGGAGGATGGCTAGAATTGTGCAAGCAAACAGACGGGCCACAATGTCGCACATCATCCCAGGTATCCGGGAGAAAAAACCACTATACCCTCGTCTTGGGATCATGATCCCAGGTTTCAACATACGTACAGTAGCAAAACGGGTCAGGTTTTAACCCAAAATAATGCAGATTATAATTAAAAGACCCATGTCCTCTCATAAAATACAAGGTTTCCATTTCTAGAAACAACTAGCTGTTTTTTTTTTTTTCTTATCAGTTAACATCTAGAAGAAACAAACGGGTAACCTGACCAGTCTCACTACTGCACCATCTGGCCTGCCACTGATCCATCAAAGCAGCCATTACCAATTTCTTATCCATAGACTTAGTTATATTTAAATTATTAGTAATACTGTACCCATAAAAGGAAGTTCAACCCCCTTTCTCAAATAGTACCAAAAAACTCTGTAAGCAGCATTGAGATGTAGAGGCATACAACCAGATATAACCTGAGCAGCATTAGTGGAAACAGTTCTACACATTTTAAACAAAGATAGTATCATTTTCCTTTGTATAGACAATAATTTTACAGTGAATAATCTTGAATACCAAACATTAGCTCCATTCTCATACTCCATAATCTGGTATGCCCAACATACCAGATTATCCATTACAGTAGCTGCCTTAATCTCTAAATCCCGTCTTGAAATACCATCAAAACCCAGCACCAAATCATCTGCATGTGCAATTTGATGGCATTGCGTATCTGTGTTTTGTAACCATAAATTCGATACAATGTTCCAGAAGGTTGGTCCCAAAACAGATCCCTAGGGGTTGTCCCCAGGGATCTGTCTTGAAATATTCTTTGAGTACACCAAATGCTGAGATCTTACCAAAATCTTCCTGCCGTGCAAATAATTTGACAAACATTTATATAACAATTGAGGACATTCCAACAAGCGCAAAGAATAAAATATGCTTTCGTGCCAGACATTATCAAAAACTCCTTCAAAGTCCATACATATTTACTATTTGAAGAGGCAACATAATCTACAAGGTCCTTTAGTGCATCTTCAGTGGAACATTTTCGTTTAAAACCATATTGATACGGTAGTGTATAATTACACTTAATAAACCAATCATTTAATCTGAGGAGTAACAATCTTTCAAAAATCTTAGACATATTTGGAAGTAAAGAGTGGTTACGGTGTACAAAAATTGATCAAACCACCTCCCGCCGACAGAACTGTAAAGGATTAGGCAAGATGGATGATAGTGGTGATCGAAGGGTGTAGCGGTTAGTACGGGCTCAACGGCAGGTAACTGTGCGACAGTTGACATCACAATACAATATGGGCAATGCGAGAACAATATCCCAATAACGATACGCCACATACTCAAACAATATGGGGTCCACAACAGAAGCCCCAAGAGGCACCCTCTCCTAACGATGATCAGCGCCTCTGATCATCGTCAACGTCGAATACTGTGGTGTCAACAACACACTCTTTGGACGATGGTTGACTAGAAAAGTTCAAATGTTTGGTGCAACACGCCGACATGGCGCGAGGAAATTTAATGGGTTTTTCACACCGTGGCTGAGTTAGTCGGTCTCAGGGATTGATAGCAAGGTGCTTTCCCCAGAAACTGTGGTTTTGGGTCCAGCAAAACAGACAAATCGACCATAGAACACACGCAATTAACAGACATGAGACACAGCACGGCAGATGAATTTAATTATTCGGGTGGCCTAAATAAAATAGAAAAAAGATGGAAGTGGCGGAGATGAGGATGCTAAGATGGATGTGTGGTGTGACGAGGAAGGACAGGATAAGAAACGACTACATCAGAGGTACGGTTAAGGTGGGGCCTCTGAGTAAAAAAATGCAGGAAACTAGGTTGAGGTGGCTTGGACATGTGGAACGAAGAAGTGAGGAGTATATGGGGAAGAGGTGCGAAAAGTTGGAGGTGATAGGGAAGAGGAAGAGGGGGAGACCTAAGCTGAGATGGAAGGACAAGGTGGCAGAAGATTTAAAAGAGAGAGGAAGCCCAGGACAGGGAGGAATGGAGGAAGAGAATTAAGGACGGAAATGCTGACCCCATATAAACATGGGAAGAAGGCGAAGATAAAGAAGAAGAAGATTGTCTGTCAATTGAACGCGTTCTGTGGTCGATTTGCTATTTTCTGGAAGAAAAACCCGAATTTCCGGGAGGAAAAACAGTGCTACCGTGCTATCCTCGCCTGAGACCGACTAACTCCAAGTTGTGAAATTTGGAGTTAGTCTGGACTCGAACTCAAGTCTTTTCCACCCGGTGTGGGGAGTCCGGCGATCCTACCATCTGTGCTACCCACAAGGGCTTATCTTAGATGGGTTATATTAAGCTTACTAAGCTTAATATAACATCTTGAATATGATCCTCAGCCTTGGAAAAGTCTATTAAGTCTTCCTAAAGGAGTGTTCCTAGTACTGAAATGCTGGCTCTTGAGATGGTTAAATTGAATTACAAAAAGCCCTTTACAGTCTCGATGATTATTTTCTATGGTAACCTTGAACAAACAACGACTTAACACTTGCAAAGCTGCTGACTGGAGACTCGACCCTATAAATTCTCTCAAAAGTACTTTCACGCAGCTGGGCAGTTTACAGCGATTTTTTTTCGCTACCACACTCTCAAGGATTTTCAACAACCTCCAAATGAACCCAGAAAGATTATTCACACACACAAATACTTAAATAGAAGTCTTAAAAGCAGCAAATTAGAAAAATAAAAAAATATTTAGAGATAAGTCTCGTAATATAAAAGAAAAATGTAAGTATAATTGTGAGCTGTAAAGGGATGATGATCGAGAATAAAAGCTTACTTGATAGTTGGAGAAGAAAGAAAATTATAATTAATTGCACGAGCATTTCCATCAATGCGAGTGCAGTTCTTCTTTTTAAGTTTTGTATTTAATGAGAAAATATCCAGCTTAGTCTAGCTGAATGATTAAGCTGGTCTGCTGAAAAAAATCTGTACAGCTAAATGACTTTTGTACGAATTGTGCACTCAGTGGCCAAATAATTAGAAACCTTTATCGAAGAATCGGAAAGACACGTGATCTTTCCGATTTTCAAAAAGCTGTTGTTGTTGGAGTACGTTTTTCAGATGACACAATTGAGTTGATTTGATTTGGATTTTATTGGCGCATTAGCAACTAGGGCTATAATGCGCCAAGACCACACAATTGAGAAAACAAAGGAAACCACTGATGTTAGAAGCAACCATCTCAGAAATAGACAGTGGGAGAAGAAAAAGAAAGGAGAACATAGCTCAAAAAGGAAGAAATAGGGGAGAAAGTTAGTACTCCAAGAGCTAGTTCGCAGGACTTTGGAGCGGTTCAGTGTACAGCATTGATTGAAAAATTCAATTTTTAAGTACTTTCGAAGAATGTGAGATTCGACAATCGAAAGATTCGACTGGAATGGTGCCACCAACGCCAAACCTGGACTATGGACCAGTGGAAAAAGATCATGTGATCTGACGAGTCACTTCCACTTTTTTGAGCCAATGGTAGGGTGAAAGTGTGAGATGAACCTCATGGAGTAATGCATCCAGACTGCCTCGTGTCCGCTCAAGCGGCTGGAGGTGAACATTCCCAAGATTGTCTGTATTGAGTTTTTTTAGAAGATTTAGAAGGTTTCTTAGAGAGAGAGACTGAGGCGGATATAACGACAGATTTCGCAAAGAGGTCCAAAAGGAATGAGCCATTTTTTCCCACTAAAAGATCTTCAAATGAATCTCTCTCTCTCTCTCTCTCTCTCTCTCTCTCTCTCTCTCTCTTTGATACACAAAAGTTTGTTGTAAGGATGATCCAGGAGATATATGTCAGCTGGTGTGACTTCTGTGACAAGAAAAATTACGGAATAAATTATTGCGAATGAAGTGGAGGATAATTTCGACAGACAGTTGCAGCACGGTTTCCTTGGATCCTTATTGAGGATCTACCCTTAATGAAATGTAGTCAAGATTGAAGCTGATGCAATTTACTTAGTTCTTAGAAAGGCTTTTGACACAGTCTCCTGTTGATTTGACAGTCGATGGAATGCTTAAGTGGTAGAAAGCAAAGAGTGGTTATAAACGGACAATGATCTGATGAACTGGTATTATGAGTAAGGTCTGCATATTGTCTGCGCGGGTTGCACAGTACTTATAATCACAGCCTTCCCTACACAGAAAATGCTCAGGTTCGAATCCCATCACTAACGCATGGAACTTTTCTGCCTTTTTTCACTCCATAGTTAAGTTAATCGATCTCAGGAGAGCACAGCAAAGTTTTATCCTGGGAACTCGGGTTTTTCATCCAGCTAAATATGCAAACCGACAAGAGAATAAGCGCAATTTATGAACATAGCTTATACACAAGGGCAGATGAGTTAGTTCTTGGGCAGCCCTAATATGATAGTGCTTTTGTCAGTGGCATGCTGGAATTTTACCAGTGAAGAATCATCCGGCTAGTTTGCAAGAAATATTTTTACAGAAAGAGATTCCAGTTCTGTAAATCGCAGAGATTAGAAATTTGGCATCTGCGCCGATGATCGAGGTGTTCCAAGGAAAGATCATTGCAGACTGTGTACTATGATTTACTTTCAGTCAAAGAGTTACTGGATTTTGGAACAAACTGCCGGGTATCCCTTCAGATCCAGGGAGTTCATACGATGGGGAGTTAGTAAAATCCCTTAAAATAAAAGGTATTGGGAGAGGTGAATACAATGCAAAGCCATGCATGGCTCGTATAACACAAGAGACCATTAACGATTTGGGATTGCAACTTCCTGATCAATCTTCATGCAGCCCTGGCCTTGATACTAGCGATTTCACTCGTTTGGTCCGCTTTATTAAAATTAGTAGCAAGGAAGCAAAGGTGTGATTAATAAAAGTCTCTTTAGCTTATATTCTATCTCTGTCTACGGTAAAACAATCCAACCAACTCTTTGGGAGGCAGTGTAGTTGAAAATGCGATTAAAATAGTTTAATTAAAGTAATGACAGGCATTAAAATTCCGTTGACTGCTTTAAAACCTTACAAATTGAAGGGGGCGTGCACTTTTGATGGCATCGGGGATCATTAATGGTTATTCGACCTACAGCATTCCAAACAAATATAGCGTCCCCTTAAAAATAATGCTGCGTGAAAATTATCTTTCACTCTTTGTGAACTTATTAGCTGCTAGCAGGATTTTATCTATCGTAAACAACTGGTCCAATAGAGAGACAGAAGATAGAGAAGGGGGTGAGGGGGGTGCTTCTGTGCCGTTGACTGCGTCATCGGAAAATAACAAGCAAAAGCAGCCCCAAATGACTGGAGATTACGAAACTGAGCTTTATTACAAAACTAGCTCACGGTTGCTTGCACGAGCTAAAAGAGGGGGAGTGAGGGATGGAGGGAGGGTATATAAACGGAACACCCACACAAAAGATGAGTCTTAGTAGACATCCAAACTTATCAGACCGCCACACGAGCAAAATCGAGACGCCCTTTTGTTTAAAATCCACGCAGTTAATGACCTCTCGCTAAGCCTAGCAGTGATATCGTTTGCTAGCACGCAATGGGGGATTTATTTCCCTCGGAATGACTCACCCGTTACGCACCGGCTGTAAACTAACCCACAGTTGCGTCAACAAAGCACGACCAGTGATGGGGGAACAGGAAGGGGGGTCCATAATCCTTTAGACACAACACACCATTCGCTCGTTTACGGTTCGACCAAACTCATCCACCGAACTGAAACTTTAGATGCGAATGCGCCTTGTTTGTTTTCGTAGCCAGCCCCAGTATCGAATAACCAAGTTTGTCACGTGACAGCCATCACACGCTTGTCCAGTCGGTCCATCAGTTATATAAAGGGAAACACGCGCGTATATATACTACTATATCAAAATGTACGTTGCGCGAAGGCAGACTGTTGCCTAGCAACTGAAACGTAGTAATTCTAACAAAAAAAATGTGGCCATCTACCACCTGCACCAATTAGCTGCTGTACCACTTCTTGACACGCTCCCTTGTCCCGGAATGTAGATGAACCTATGGTCCCAGTTGGTGCAACTTTCCCCAGTGTTTCTTAAGAAACAGCACGACTGACTTTGACTACAACCATACCATTTGAGACCCGGGTCTATTGCTCAATATCATCCACATTTGTAATCTGAGTTGGATATTTTGAGTATTCCCATGTGTGGGTTTTCTCCTTTGCCGAGAATCAATAAGAGATTTTCAAACCTTTAACTGGGCCATTGCGACCCAAAACAATGTGCAAATCTGTCTAACTCAAAGGAGCTCTCCACCCTCGAAGCCCTCACAGTCTCCTTTTCATGCCAGGTGTTCGTTTTCTTGCTGAACTTTAAGATGGCACGAATAGAAAATATCCAAACAGCCTATTTGAATTTTTAACTCTTAAAAGTTCAATAAAGGTTTGTTCTTTACAAACACCAGACTACGGTGACCACATTTCTCAGTCGCTCATAAAACCCTGGAATCTAGCCTCCCCCGATGTCCTCTGAGGGGAAGGGAGACGTAGATTTTTGCAATGCCTTTGGGATGGGAAGACACAAAAGCATTCTTTTTTACGCCTACTAAAATACCAAACAAACGCAAGCCACCTACGCATTATACGTGAGGAAAAATTTTAACTCGAATTAGTTTGGCGGAAAAGGAGAATATTTTTTACAGAGGAGAAATACTTCGGCAAAAAAAAATATTTTTAAAACTCCTCTTAACCCGAAGCGGAAAATTAACAATAAAAATAAAAACAGGGAGGTAAATTGTATAACAACCGCCCACCCCCATCCTTTATCCGATTTACAATCAGTCCCGGAAGAAAAGAATCAAATTTGAAATTCTAAACTTTGTTCACAGAAAAATAAAATTCATTCAGTCGAGAGTTGTCGGAAGATGGCGCTGCTGTTACTTTTCTAAAGAGAAAAAAAAATGCTTTTATTTCGTTAAACCACAGATGCGTGTGACGTCTTGTAACAGTTATTTAGAGATTGATATGTCTATTGATAATCGATATATGAAACCCTAAATAACTGTTACAAGTTTCGGAACGGTTATTTTTCTCTGAATAACTGTTACTATTCAAAGTTTAGGAACGGTTATTTTTCCCTAATTAACTCTTACAATTTACAGTTTAGGAACGGTTATTTTCTATAAATAACTGTTACAATTAAAGTTTAGGAACGGTTATTTTCTCTAAATAACTGTTACAATTTAAAGTACAGGAGCGGTTATTTTAACCTAAATAACTGTTACAATTTCAAGTTTAGGAACGGTGATTTTCTCTAAATAACTGTTACAATTTAAAGTACAGGAACGGTTATTTTAACCTAAATAACTGTTACGATTTAAAGTTTAGGAACGGTTATTTTCTCTAAATAACTGTTACAATTTAAAGTTTAGGAACGGTTATTTTCTATAAATAACTGTTACAATTTAAAGTTTAAGAACGGTTATTTTCTCAAAATAACTGTTACAATTTAAAGTTTAGGAACGGTGATTTTCTCTAAATAACTGTTACAATTTAAAGTACAGGAATGATTATTTTAGCCTAAATAACTGTTACAATTTAAAGTTTAGGAACAGCTATTTTTCTCATGTTTTAAGTGTCGATATTGTTGGGTTCATCTGGGATTTGTGAAGAGCCGCCATTTTCTTCGTTGTTCCGCAAACTAGGTCACCTTAAAAAATTAATAACCTCTTCTGTCGTTCTTTCTTCTTCAAATAACTCGCGAGTTAAAGTATTAAGAGAATATTCTTGTTTCTTCTTCTTCTCTGCCATAAAAAGGTGAATCTTGGGTTCAGTTGTAGTCGATAAAAGCGACTGAAATAGGCGACCGTAAAATGCGAATCGGTGGGATATTTTTCGCTGCGCACTAAGTACACCCGGGGTCATTTATTCCGAGCGCCGTACAAGAAATAAATGGATATATTAAATGAGCTAACGAAAAATAGAATTTTATTACTCAATAAAACATGAATTAGTGCAAGATCGAAGGACGAGCTAAAGCGAACAGACTGAAAAATAAAAATACCTGTTTAAAAGGGTCAAAGGTCATTGCTGTTTTGGGGAGGGGAAGGCAGAGAGAGAGAGGCAAAAAAAAAAAAGAGAGAGCGTTTTAGCGTTTTCTACTCTTCACCCCCCCTCTCGCTCCCAGCATTTGAAGAGATTCGACAAAGATGGGAAGAGAGGGTCGTTGCCATAGCAACGGATAACCAGCCATTTTCCACGGACTTTCACTTTGTATCGAGCTGCTTTGTAGTGTTCGATGCGAAACCTTTTGCCGACTGACGTAGAGAAGGTGAAGCCACAGCACGCGTGCCCCCCCCCCCCTCGTATTCCATTTGTAGCCAGCGTGTCATTCACTCTAGTGTCGTTAGCAACTGTCTGACTTTTTTTTTTTGAGTTTTGAATTTTGAAAGGTATTCCAGACAGATGAAAAAAAAGACTTCGCGTGTGTTATCCGTTGGAGACGCTGAGGCAGTACGATCGCCTGCCCTAAGGACTTCCCTTTCTGCTCTTCCCTCCCCCTTCTTCCCCCATTTCCCGCCGCCTGTGGCTATCCGCGGTTGTCTAGAATCCCGCAGCGGTCGCGTACATGTGACAAGAGTGTGAAATTGCGGTGTCGAATGAACTTAATTACGACCGGAGGCGACTCGCCACCTTCCTGACTCCCTCACTGACATACAACCCCCCCTTCCTTCTAACATCGTAATTAGTGTCCGCAGTTAAATGAAATATGGCGAAAGCGGATCGCACAGAACGGGGAAACATGACCGAGTCAAGTGGACAGAGCACGGATAAATATTTCACAGTGAGGGGCCAACAGCTGGATTTGTATTAAACGAGGTGGGATTCGCCCTTTGGCCTGCTGCGTTCATACATGTCCCCTACTCTCCACCCCCCCCCTCCTTCCCACCGGAATATCGTGGTCCAGTGGAGAAAACATCGTCTTAATTCCCCCATTTCGTGTCTATTAAAAAATTCTCTGTTGCCATGGTAATCTACATCCAGAAGACTTGCCCGTGCATTAATGAGATGTGCCCTCCTCTCCACTGCCTCATTCCCACTGGAATATCTCGTGTTCCAATGGGGAAGCATTGTCTGAAATCCCTCATATCGTGTATATTAAAAGGTTCTCTGTTTCCATGGTAATCTACATCCAGAAGACTTGCATTGATGATACACCAAACTCGCGTGTTCCAGTGGGGAAAACATCGTCTTAATTTCCCCATCTCATGTCTATTAAAAAGTTCTCTGTTGCCATGGTAATCTACATCCACAAGACTTGCTCGTGCATTAATGAGATGCGCCCTCATCCAACTGAATCTCGTGTTCCAGTGGGGAAAACATCGTCTTAATTCCCCCATGTCGTGTCTATTAAAAAGTTCTCTGTTACCATGGTAATCTACATCCAGAAGACTTGCTCGTGCATTGATGAGATGTACCGTCCTCTCCACCAAACTGGCGTATTCCAGTGGGGAAAACATCGTCTTAATTTCCCCATCTCATGTCTATTAAAAAGTTCTCTGTTGCCATGGTAATCTACATCCACAAGACTTGCTCGTGCATTAATGAGATGCGCCCTCCTCTCCACCCCCCCATCCAACTGAATCTCGTGTTCCAGTGGGGAAAACATCGTCTTAATTCCCCCATGTCGTGTCTATTAAAAAGTTCTCTGTTACCGTGGTAATCTACATCCAGAAGACTTGTTCGTGCATTGATGAGATGTACCGTCCTCCCTACCAAACTCGCATATTCCAGTGGGGAAAACATCGTCTTCATTCCCCATCTCGTATCTATTAAAAAGTTCTCTGTTGCCATGGTAATGAACATCAAAATTTCAGGGATCATCTTCTTGTCTTTCCAAAGCATCTTGCGCCCCATACAGGATGCTATAGATTACATCCAGAAGACTTGCTCGTGCATTGATGAGATGCACCTTTGGCCTCCCGTGTTCATACATGTACCCTTCTCTCCAACCCTCTCTTTCCCACTGGACTCTCGTGTTCCACTGGGGAAAACAGTCTTGATTCCCCCACATCCTCTCTATTAAAAAGTTCTGTTACCATGGTAATCTACATCAAATTTTCAGAAATCATCTTCTAGCTGTCTTTCCAATGCATCTTGTGCCCCATACAAGATGGCACGGATTACATCCAGAAGCATTACTTACTTGTGCATTGATGAGATATACCTTTGGCCTCCCATGTTCATACATGTCACCTCCTCCACAGCCCTCTCCTTTCCACCAGACTTTCATGTTCCACTATGGAAAACATCGTCTTGATTCCCCCATCTTGTGTCTATTAAAAAAGTTCTCTGTTGCCATGGTAATCTACATAGAGTTTTCACGGATCATTTTCTAGCTGTCTTTCTAAAGCATCTTGTTCCCGAAGACTTACTCATCCGTTGATGAGATGTACCAGGAGAAGCACACTAGGATTCTTTTGATTTCGCAACCAACCTAAGAGACACGAGGTTTATAAACTTTAAAAATCTCCCTTAAATTAAAAATTAAAAGAAATTCATTATGGGGCATCGCGGCCAAAGAACAAACCGGGTTCCACTCCTGTTAGCAAAAAACAAGGTGTGGTTATTAGAGTTGAGACCATGAAGTAACACCATCAGTGGACTGTGGAGGATTGAAAAAGTATTTCTTGAGCCGACGAATCCTGTTGAGTTGTAACCAAAATGATCAAATACGTAGTTTCTTATTATTTAGTGAGGAACTTCCAGGAATTATTTTTTTTTCTTACTATTCCTGACACAACCAAGGTCTGCGTCAGAAGAAAAAAAAAAAATGTATAAACTGCTTGAAGGGACTTTGGTCCCTAAAGCAAACCAAGTTCTTGTCGACAATATAAATTTAGACAGCGTTTCCATCCATTTTCCCAAAATTTACCAGTTTTCAAGGACCAACAAGATGTAGCACTTCAATGAACAAGAACTGATTCTTAAAGTAGCATATCTTTAAGGATCAAGGATTGATTTATGGAGTAGATCTTGTTGGACCTCAAGAATTCTCAATAATGTTTGCTGAGGAAAATAGTTCTAATTTCCAAGTTATTTTTCTATCTTTAGATGGAACAGACCAAGATGGTTGAACAAACTTCAAAACTACATCTTCATCTAAATCACAATATTCAAGCATAACCTCACACCCAAAAAAATCCTAGTACGTTACTAGGAGACGAATAATTAGGGAAAATCTTGGACCGATTCTCCGGAAAACGTTCTTCGCGGGAACGTAAAAAGCGAGCTTTTTTTTTTTTTTTTTTTTAACCATAACAAACACATAGGGAGGGTTCATCTAAAATATTCAACCGCTACCACCCCCTTAAACACAACAACGTTTTCACGCCCCCCTAACCTTAGTCCACCCAGTCTAATGCAGTAACTGGGGGTAATGCGCGAGCACAGTTGGTGTGCGAGTGATGCTTTCACGCAGAGTTAACCGTCTTCGTAAGATCGCTTCCTTTTATTATCTTAGCGCGGCTCCGTTGACGATCATTATTACGGCGTATCATGTTCGTCAAAAACGGACCGCCTGGCGGAACACGGCAGATTAATCATTTCGTCGCCAGAGTCCGCCCATCGGGGGAATCATTTAGCGTAGAATGATCCGACCACAGAAATGCAACTATGTAAATCCATGTTGCTTAGCAACACCGCTTTAAAAAAAAAAAGAAGTTACCGCGAATTCGAACGGCTGTACGCCACCTGGCGATATCAGCCGAAAAATAAATACAAAAATGTTTCCTTTATGCTCGGACACGAACAGGTCAGACGAGGCTGCGACTAATAATTTTGACAACGCGTGTACTCATTGTGTGTGTGTTTGTTCTAACGCGCTGGACACTCCCTACGTCACACCGAGATGCAGCACCTCCTTCGGAGATGAATTGAGCGCATCGGGGAATGGTCGTAATGGTTCGCGTCTAACCGGATTCGGTCTCGGACGCAGCATCGAGAGACCGAATCCGGGACAGCTAGGGATCGCTTGGGTTTCTGCAACTGCAAACGAGGCTCTCGTGAGAAACGTTGTCGCGTTCTCGAGATGGCGGCGCTGTGAGACCGGGAAGTGGCAATATCGAGCACGAGCCAGCGAGGTGAGATGCGTGGGGAATCATGGGTAATGAGGGGCGGTGATGAATGGGGAGCGCCGGGATCGAATTGTTTGGCCGCATTCAAAACAACGTGTGTGTGTGTGCGCGTGGAGGAGCGTGGCCAGATGTGGCCCGATGCAATTGAAAAGTGAGTTCGATGCCGAATTGATCGGCACGAGTCAACGCCCTCCCCACTTACCGCCTCCGAGGGTTACTCCGCCACACGACAAATCCGATACTCCGTGCACGACCAACAGCGGCCGTAATTCTATAAAAAATCCTCTTTCTCTCTCTCTCTCTCTCTCTGTGGTTCCTTGCCTGTTCCTCTCTTTCTTTCTTTCCTTCCTTCCTCTCTCTTTCTCTCTCTTGTTTTTCCCCTGAATCTTTCTCATTCTGTTTCCTTTTTCTGTCTGTCTCTCATTTTCTCGTTATGTCTTTTTCTTTCTTTCCCTCCCTGTATTCGGTTTTCTTCTATTCTCTCTGGCGTTCTTCCTCCCTCTATCTCTTTCACCTCTTTCATTCACTCTTTCCTTTTCCTCTCTCTTTCCTCTTACTCTCTTTGTTTCTATCGTCTTTCCTTCCTTTCTTTTCTCCTCTCTCTCTCTCTCTCTCGTCCACTCTTTCTTTTTACTTTTTCTCCTTCCTGTTTTCCTATTCTTATAGAAAGAGAAACGGAGAGAAGGAGAAAGAAAGAGAAAAAAGACAGAAAGAAAAACAAGAAGGAAAAAGAGAGGGAAAAAAGAGGAGAAAGAAAAAAGAGAAAAAGGACAGAAGGAGAAAAACAGCAAAAAGAAATAAAGAAAGAAAAGAAAAACAAGAAGGAGAGAAAGAAGAAAGAAAGAGCGAAGGGGAGTGCGACAGAGACTCTTTCTCTTTCCTTTTTCTTCTTCCTGTTTTTCTTTTTCTTTTTCTCCTTTTGGAGGTCCTTAAGAGAGAGAACGGTCCTTCTCCTCTCTCTCTCTCTCTCTCTCCTTTACTTTTCTTTTTTCTTTATCTCATTCCTGTTTTTCTTTTTGCCTCTTCCTCTTTCTTCTTCTCTTTCTTTCTCCTCTTTTTTCCTACTCCTCTCTCTCTCTTCTCTCTCTGCTGTGAAATATCAACAGGGTCATTGTGGTACGCGAGGTGATTTTGTGCAAATAGAAAAGGGAGCTGCAGGGGCAAAGAGAGAAAGGTTGCCCGTGCGATGGAATGAAGAGAAGGTTTGAGAAGTCCTCGTTTTTTTAAAAGTGCGTGAGAGGACACTCGAACAGCACGAGCAGCTCCCTCACAGCCTCCGGTGTTCGTGCTGCGAGTGAACCGGGCGTGCACCGAGCCGCGCCTGAACTCGGCCAAGATGAACGAGTTAATATCGGAAGGGGGAGGGAGGGAGGGAAGGGAGGGGAGGGTTACTACGAGGTGTGGCGAAGGTGAGGGTTGTGAATGAGCGGAATGGCCGACAAGTGGTAACAAACAGCCCCTGCCCGAACGGACAGGGGGGGCACATCAAGAGTGGAGAGACGGGGGGGGTTGGGCTTCATCCCCGAGAAGAACACGCTTGCAGCAGACGCCGTATCTGTTTTTCTTGCGCGCGCCTTCGGGAGGCTGCTGAACTTTGTATCGATTTGCAGGTAATTCGCTTCGCAGCGACATCGCAGCGAGGAGGGGCGATTTCGGCTTAATGCGGACGCTTCGATGCGCATCTCCAGCCCCGACAGCATCCCCGGAACGAACCCTGAGGGGGCGAAGACGGATTTTTCGCAAATTAACTCATTCCCGATCGAAATGGCCGAACAGATTCAGCGGGGCCCCCAGAGGGGCGATATTTCGGCCCTCGCTGTGCAGGGGAAATGTCGGCACTCGGCTGCCGCGCCGAACGATCGCGCGACTGCCGTAATTAGCCGTCTTAAATCAACAGATCAAACCGAGCCAGCCTTTCCTCGCTGCTGAGCGCATGCGCATTGGCCGCCACCGCCGCCGAGTACCGTAGTTTTTCCGGGTCGGTCGGTCGCTTTACAAATGACGAAGACTTACTTACCGCTACGCTGCCCGACTCCTCGTAGTACATCATCGTCATGGCCTCGCGGTGGGCCCGCACCCAGTGATCCTCCAGGTGCAGCGTGCGGGTGAACCTGACCCTGCAGTACGGACACACAAACCCTTCGTAGAGATCCACGGCCCGCCACATGCCTGTTGACGAGGGGGGAAGAAGAAGGGGGAGCAGGAGGAGGGGTGGGGGATCACTACAAGGTCGGTGGAGCGAGGTAGGACTGCTGTCGCAAGACGAGTGCCCCCGTCGGCTGCTGGTACTGCACACGCACAGCGAGCAGCGGTAGCTGCTGCTTCTCGCCACCCTAGCAACGTGACTGTTTGCCGAGGCGGAGCGGAAAACCTGGCACGGAGGACGCCACAAACGGAATTTTCGATTCTGGGTCGGAAACTGAGGTGGAAGTCCCTCCTGACCAACGGGGGGGGCTGAAATATTGATAAAAGGGTGGCCACAGTAGGACACAGAAAAATACGTTGCAATGGGTAATCACAAACTGCTGACAGGCGTCTTTCTCTCTCTCTCTCTCTCTCTCTCTCTCTCTCTCTCTCTCTCTCTCTCTTTCATTTTTTAAACATAACAGGTCCGCGTGATCGATTGTATTCGGACATCGAAGTTTCTGCTCGTTTGTATCGATCCAATTTCTCCGAATTTACGCGTCAACCACTCTCTGATGTAACCCTGTTCCCAATATTTTGTTCTCGACTGTACTTTTGCACGTCACCTCTGTTAAAAAAAATTCATTCTTACGATTATAATTGTCTACTTCTATTGCGCATGCACGCTGTTTTCATTAACCAATAAAAATCTCCAAGACTAGGACAGTAGTGGACAAAAAAAAATTTCCAATACCAAATCTCATTTTGAAAACTAAACGAAAAACCGGAAGTGTACTTATAAAATCTCCACGATTGCGTATCTGTCCCTTATAAATATCGGGTGTACATTTCCACCCACACAAAGATTATTAAGGCGTCCTTGAGAGATTTCATTTTGAACCTCATCTTACATCAAGGTTGATCCACCGATGCTTCTAATGGTGCTCAATATGGTGGCTCAACAGCGAAGCATTTTCCTTCTTGGTTGTTTTCCTGGATCGCGAGATTGTGTGATCAACTTCCAGTTCTACATCTGAATGAGGAAAACCCCAAATTTGGGGTTCACTGGACAGAACCAAGAAACTCCAAAGTTCAGGTCTTTTCCACCCCACACCGGGTGGAAAAGACCTGAGTTCGAGACCCATCGATGATGTGAGGAATTTTTGTCAGCTTTATTCGCAACGTGGCCGAGTTAATCGGTCTCAGGCGAGAGTAGCTAATTTTCTTCCCACAAATTAAGATTTTTCATCCAGCAAACAGAAAATCGACCTGAGAATGCACGCAGTTCAGAACAAACAGCCAAGACATCAATTAAAGATTGCTTTAATGGAAATATTCTTTAAGAATCACATTTACCACAGATGAATTTGTCCCATCTGTGTACTAAAATATTTCTTGCTCGCTAACTCCAACGTCTTCAAGATCTTCTTCAAAATAATCTTAAGAGTTTCTGGTAATGTTTGCGTCGCTAACCCGACTATTCCAGCAGATGAAACAGAGCACCACCACGCCGTACATTTTCCGGATGTAAAGGTGTCTCCATGACGACGAAGGAATTTTCCGTGACCCAGACACACATATTCTGTTTATCGACGTATTCGTAATCGAAATTCAGACCCCAACTGCTACGAGTAATTGCCTCCCGCACTTCTCAAGAAAGTGGTGCAAAAAACTTCCGTTCTCGAACTTCTCACCAGAGAGCACCACGAACCAATAACCAACTTCTAGATTTTGCGCCTTTTTATTACAATAAATCGATTATAATCAGCGCCTTCCCATCCGAGTTCGAATCCCGTCAATAATGCGAAGAATTTTTATGGGCTCTTTTGCCAAATAGCTAAGTTAGTCGGTCTCAGGAGAGGATAGGACGCTTTTTTTTACCATAAAGCAAGTTTTTCATCCAGCAGACAACAATCCGATCGAATAATACAGGCAATTACAGAGCCTCGTGGCCTTACTTACTTTGCAGTTAAAAACATACATACACTGAAAATAATCTTTCAACATTTCCATTATTTGGTCTTGAAATATCTTTTGGTAAACAATTGATTTTTGGGAGGGGAAGAATAAAAAGGGACCATCAACCACAACAAAATCTCTTAAGTCTTAATCATTACTCTCTTTCAGTTCTTCTAAAATGAATTTTTTATGCGGACGAACTAAATCTCCATCAATTCCAAATTCCATACCAATTAGGGATTGTTCTACTTAACCACTGGTTTAAGACCAGATTCCATAAAATAGGACCCAACACAGATCCCTGTGGATAACTGCAATCAATAACTCTATTAAACGTTAGATGTTGGAATCTTATAATAATCTGTGTTATGTTTGTTATTTGGTTTTCAGGAGCATTAGCAACTAAGGCCATATTGCTCCGGGGATATGCGGTGGTCATTCCCTGACCTTTCCTCATCCGGTGGTCACAGGCTCGAACCCCAGTGTAATCAAGAAGCGTGTGCTGCTCCTGCCGTGCGATGATGAGCACAACTGTCTCTCTTCGGTTTGAATTTATGCCCCCTCAGGTTTATAATCTGAACAAGAGGAAGAATCTCATCAGCATTGAGCCAGCTCAATCCATTCAAGGCCTCATACACCTCAATCAGATCACCTTGCAGGTGGCCTTGTCTCCAGAAACTGCAATTGAACACCTCTATAATTAACCATACCACAAATGTGATTTTGCATTACCATCCATTTCTAAAATAAGATTACTAGAAGCTACAAAATTCATTACATTTTCTGAGTATTGCACTAAAATATCAATATTAAATGAAGGTGGACAGTAAAGAGTGACCAGAGTTTGCAAATGTACCTACATAAGGTTCTTGGGGAACACAGAATATCATAACCTTCTTCGATCACACCAACTTTCACCATTCAATTGAACAATTCTTAAATAATTAACTCTACCATCATACGTACTAGCATTATTCGTCATAAGTAATTTGCATACTTGCAATCTCCAATTCCTGGATATATTCGGGGTAGTTAACATCTCATGATCGTGAATCCTTCCCTTCCTTTTACAGTTAACCCATTTTGGGGTACTGTCCTTATCTTGACGATCACTATATTTATGCCCCCCTCTGAGCATTGTGCCCCCTTAATTTTGGATTCATACTTATTTAGGGTATAATTTGGGATTCATACTTATAACCCATTACACCTGGCTTTAGATCCAGTACAAATCTAAATAATACACCCTCATTAAATTCCAATTCAGTACACCCAACATCCTTAAAGTTGTTATAAAAGAAGTCCTCAAAAAATTCCACTTTCTCCACATCCTTTGGCACACCATGTACTAAAATTGAAGGGTCCGAAAGCTTAATTTTGTCCAGTTTTAAACCTTTACTTACTTAATATTCAGAATTTTATTCAAATCCTCCCTTTTAACTGTTTCAATCAACACTCCCTTATTTCTTATCATTTTTCAATTTCTAATTTTAACGTCTTTAAAGTCTTCTTTCAGGGATTGAGCCACAACATCCTTCACCTCTTGACTACAAGTAAATTCAGTATTATCCTCTGCCTGCAATATAGGAGTATTGCCCTCATTTTGCTGAATGTTTTTGGTTTGATGCCAATTACTTCCATCTGCAGGATCCTCTAAATCAACTTGAACACCCAGCTGTCCCTTTTCAACACCTGATTTCACTTTATCTGCATAGGAACCATGCCCCGTAAGGAACCATGAGATCATCAAATAGATTGACTCTTAAGCGTAGCTCATCAACCCTAACCTTCAAACCCTCATTATCAATGAGCAAAGCTGTAGTGATTATCTCCACGTCAACCCATTTATCTAGTATAAAATTTGATGCCGTGTTTAAATCCTTATTGGCTTCGTGGTGTAATCAACCACAATCTTCTTTAACTTGTAATCAACTCATATATCGTATTCACATCCCCATACCTGCACCTTTGCTCATGTTTGTTTTTGACTATTACGTCACTCTCTCTGACATTAGTACCCATGCTTTGTCTGCTAATGTCCCCAAAGAAACTGTCAACATCGACATTAAGAAATTTTGAATGAACCTCTGAAGCATCGGATATCTTTGACTCTGATGTAAACTGTAAATCCTGTATACCCTCTCTGATCTCTTCAATCTGTATTCTCTGATCCATAATATTATGCTGAACCTCAGCAGCTGTCATGGAACCAACATCATCATCCTCATTCCTTGTACCACTAACTCCTGGATTAAAACTGAAAGTTGCACCTTGAATTGAAGTTGAACCAAATTTAGCACACTTAATTTTATGCTTTGGATCCGGTAACTTTTAGCCAACTCTCCGTGTAGCCTAGGAACTCGCGATGGGAAGGGGGAAGTTCCAGACTCTTCTGCTCTTCCTCCCCTCAACTCTAGGATTTTTCTTCTTATTCATATTTTAACCCCAGGGGCTCACATTTGGTGAGTATGGGCTTGGCACACCCAAGGTCCTGCAATACCTCTCCCAAAGGAGCATCACAGTTAGAGCACCCTACTGCCATGTCACCAGGCAAGTATTTAGAGACTGCCCACAAGGATCCGTTCTCGGACCCTTGCTATGGAACTTCGTTGTGGACGACTTCCTCAACCAAGACCTTGGTAACATCAGAGCCCAAGCTTATGCCGATGACCTTGTCCTGATGGTGGCCGCTAACAACAGGGCCCAACTGGAAGCATCTGGAAACCGGGCACTGGAAGCTCTGCAAAATTGGGCTACTCACCTCATGTCTCACCATCCTAAACATGCTCCATACTATTGAAGGGTAACCTCCAAATGACCTGACCGCCACAAATCAAAATCCAGGGTACAACAATAAAAACTAGCAGCACAACTAAAGTACCTGGGACTGTTTCTCGACAGGAGCCTATCATTCTAACCCCATTTAGCCTACATCAGACAGAAGATAAGGGGCTACTCTTCCCTAATTGCAAGAGTCACCTGTAAGGACTGGGGCTCAATAAAAGAACTCTCAGCCTCTTATGTACCATACAGGAGCGCCAGTACTGTAGTCAACCGAAGAAAACTTCAAACCATACATCGCTCAATCCTGCTCACCATCTCTTGGGTGTGCTGCACTGTCAGTACACACGGTCTCCAGGTCTGATGGGAGCCTTTCCCCTAGACCTGGAGGCCGTCTAGTGTGCCATGCTCTATTACCTAACAAAATACAAATCTGTCACCTCACTAAACTTCACCATCGATCTGACTAACAACCGCTCTATGGAGAAGCGACGACTTGCTACCTTTCTTCAACAGACTTGGCAACAACGATGGACAACCACAGATAAAACGGCCATAACCAAAAATTCATTCCTGACAACCTACCCAAAGTCACCAACCTGGTTCTTCCCAGGTCTACTGACAACCTATCTGCTGACTGGACAAGGCCCCATCAGAGGGAAACTTATGACCCTGGGCCTCATGGACAACCCGTTCTGTTCCTGTGGCCAACTTGAATCATGGGAGCATCTGATGTACCAGTGCCCACTATATGAGGACTTTCGGTGGATTCTGATATCAAAAATTCAAGTCATCCCGAGATTCCTGGAATCAGAGGAAACCTATGCTGCATTTTCCAAATTCGCCCAAGTCCTCTTCGGAAGGCGAAGGACTCTCCCACCACCACAGACCCTACCTGATTTAGTCCTTCCACCAATTTTCCTGGATGGCACCTGTTCTGGGATCTGTGACACCTCAGGAAAAGAGCTATGACCTTCGCTGCCAATGCCACCTGGCGGTCTGAATAGGATGCTCTTACCTGATTCACTTTAACTCCCTATCACTCGGTGGGGGAGACGGTTCTGTCTCCTCCCCCGTCACCCCTTCTTTTCCCTCTGGTGGCCCACTGACTCCTGGGGTTGTCTTCTCTATTGCCCCCATACTTTTGTATTTTCCCCCAGCCTTCAGTCTTCCCTCCCTCTCTATCTTAACTACTATTGTCAAACACGTGTCAAAATTTACTGAGCCCAACAACCAAAATTTTAATCTTTATATTCCTTTTGGCCAAACTCAATCCTAGTGGGTTTTTTTTTTTTCTTTGGTCTTAGCCACTGAAATCTCGGGAAACTAGGTGGCAGGACCTGCCAGAGTAAATACCTAATATGGGTGTACCTGGCCTACCTCCCAAGAGTATAGTGTGGAAACGGTGAGCCCCACCAGGGGCCCAACGGCTAAAAGCTCAGATGAACAACGCGGAGATGAGGGAAACCCCTGGTGCCGTTAGACCCTAAACACACCATATGGTACATACAATCTGCGTGGTGCCCGTTAGTTGTAAACAAAGGAGTAACAATAAGAGTGGAAGTAATCTCCAGACCAGAAGATTATGAAGAGTATGACGAGAGTCTCTACAAGCAGATGGAAGCAAGTGCGAATGTCTTATTTTGGCGACTTTAGTCTGCACCAGATTGATTGGAATGAGCGGAGGGAAACTCAACATGAGGAAAATAATGATTATTATTGTACCAGCTTGCTTGAGAAAGTGCTAGGGGTCAAGATATTCTTGACCTCATCATTACTAATGAACCAGATGACACAGGGCAATGGTTGTCATCTGATCACTTTCTGGTGTAGGACAGTCACAGAGTGATGAAAACCTGGGAAGCCTATAACAGGTATATAGCTTGATCTGTAATAGTACCACAGGTAAGGTCAGGGGGAAGGGAATTCTGAGTGTGAGAATGCACTGACTAAGTGATCAAAAAATGGAGAAATTGAGTTTTTCGTGTATGTGTACACAGAAGAAGAAAACGAATCAGATCGGACCCTAATGTACTGCGTGTGGATAGTCTTAGATAATCCAGCTGCTGCTGATGATGATGAATTGAATGCCATTACTTTACTGACGAAAGACCCTTTATTCTGAGGGGAGGCTGTGCTAGTGACGCTGAGACATGATGAGGGAACCATTGGGAGAGTCGTTAATGATCAGTGCCAAGCAGCCTCAGGATGACTTAAACAGGCTTTAAAGATTGGTCAGAGAAGTGGCAGCTATTTTTAATGCAGCAAAATGAAAGGTCTTACACCTAGGGAATAGCAACCCCCAAGAAAAATTATACACTTGGTGGGGTTGAATTAAAAGCGCTGAAGGAAGAAAGAGATCTGGGAGTTAAAATACTGGCAGATATGAACAATAAACACAACCCTATGCCTTCTATCCTTCTGCCACCCAACAATCCATCTCAGAATCTTTTCAGTAATCCCAACATGTTCCAGCTTATACAGTAACTTCTCATGAGGGACTGAGTCTTGCTTAATATCTTGCTTAAATCCAAATAAAATATGTCGAAAAATATGAAGTTTTCTGGACAGTGCAAGCAGGTAACCAGGAAAGCCCATGGTGTCCTATCGATCGAACCTTATCCTGTAGAGATAGGGAGGTCATTATTCCACCGTATAAGGCAATTGTAAAACCACATTTGGAAGACTGTGTTCAAGTACGGAGACCTAGAAAAGACATCGAGCTTCTTCAACACGTCCAAAGACGGGCAACTCGACTCGGATAGTGGAGAAAAAGATTCGGGAAAGACTGATTATGTAGGGTACAGAACTTGGCAACCAGACACCTCAAAGGTGATCTCATCCAGGTTTATAACGCTCTGAGAGGGGTTAGTAAAATGAATGGAGGAGGAATTCTCATTGTTACAGAGAATTCCAGAACTCGGGGGAACAAATTCAAATGACAGGGGTAGAGTTTTTAGATTGCACGAATTCTTCTTTTAGCCAGCAAGTTGTTGATTACTGGAACAAGTTGCCCTCGCAGGTAGTTGAGGCTGACAGTCTGAATAAATTCAAAGGTCAACTGGACAGGGGCCACCAATTCTTGCACCCTTATTTGTTGGGACTGAGGACGCCCCTTTTTATTTGAATTTGGAGCGCTTTTCAGTCGTGGATCGAGAGTGCATATAGCTCGTTGTTCTCCTCTCTCCCACAGATTGGCCCTCTCCTGTGAACCCAGTAATGTGCTAATCGGTACACAAACTTATCCAAGTTTTGATATTGATGGAGTTTTCAGAAATCAAAAGACACGAGATGTTGTCACGACAGCCATTTACAATTCATAATGTTTCCATTCGGGGAAAGGGAAGGGGGTTGACGTATGCCCTTCTGCTCGATAAAACACTGGTCTGTCAACCTGTCTATAACTTTCTTTAATGTTTCATCCTTAAGTGCATTTTCGCCTCATATACTGCGTTCACAAAGATGTGATTTTAGTGATTAAGAGATCGAAAGTGATGTGAATCTGATGCACATTTATGGCAATGTCCCTATCATTTATGTCCCTATCTGAAGATCTCTTACTCTTTAGGTTATTAGTGCAAACGTGTACAACAATATCACCTTTTGTGTCCTTAAAAGATGATTGCCCTACAACGTCATCAAGTTCAGGTGTTAGCCGGGGCTGTTCCTTTGGACTTGTTCCTGATATACCGAGGACTGTGATTAAGAAGAAGATACCCGCTACGTTTCATGACATTACAATTGATACTCAGATAGGTATTAAAAGGGAAAAGAAGCGGTGTATAAAGTAGATAATTAACCTATGGCAAACGAGATGGAACACGGGAACTGCGGGAAGAGTGACAAAGTTATTTCTTCCTGAGGTGACGTTTCTGCTAGATAAAAGAGTAGCTGAATGGTTTATACCTCGGTTGGAGTTGGAGGTTTTTGTTGACCAAGGAAAATTGGTTTCACATTTTGTGTGAATGTAATATTTATGATAGTGCGCGATCAATAATTAGTGATCTCCTGGTAAATGTAATTCCTGGACAAGGGTTTCATCTCTTGAGGGAACGAGATAAACTTCAAATGTTACAAACCTTTGCTAAAGCTGCATTTCATCTAATAAGAAGTATGCTTCCACAGTTAAGAACTATTTTAACTTTGGACAGTTAACTGTGATTAACGTGGTCTTTGTAGCGTTTTCATTTATTTATTTATTTTTAACCCTGGAGTGGGCTCCCAGAGTGTTTTTTATTTTATTTATTTTTTAATTAATTAATTTTAATTTAAAATTAAAAACTGAGACCTAAGGCGTCCCATGTACTGGAACTGGCCCACCTTTCCGTGGTGTGGACGAGTATCTGAAAGCGGCCTTCCTGGTGATTGTTGCTTCTAGGTAACCAAAAGGCCAACACATCACAACAACACAACATATATAAAATACAAAAAATGACACTACTTCCAGTCTGGCCTATTTTACAAAATCTGTTAAAACCTACAGTAAAACGATGCAGTTTTGAAGTGACGTTCTAGGAGCCGCCCTAACAATAACACATGTCCATATGTCTCTTTCTATTTGCGCGCGTAGCACACTGGTATCGTCACCATCCTCCACACACCGGATAGAAAAGGCCCGTCAATGACACGAGGAACTTTAGTGGGCTTTTTTCACTCCGCGGCTGAGTTAGTCAGTCTCAGGCTAGATAGCAAGGTTTTTTTCCCAGAAACTGGAGTTTTTTCGTCCAGCAAAACATGCAAATCGACCAGAGAACCCACGCCATTTACAGACATGGAAATTGCGGGCGGTCCTAATATCATAATTTGTTTTGAGTTTTTTTTAGTGTCTATTTCTATGACTCCCTCTGTCCGTCCCTCTGTTTCTTATGTCTCCTTCTGTCTGTCTTTCTGTGTATCCATCTGTCTGACTCTTTCTGTTACCACTCTGTCTGTCTGTCTCTTTCAATGACTCCCATTGTCGGTCCCTCTGATTTCTATTCCTTCCTCTGTCTGTCTGTTTTTTTCTATGTCTTCCTACGTCAGAATGTATCTTTCATTATTCTTTTCCTCTTCCTATATCTGTGTCTCTCTATCTACCTCACTGTACAACACAGCATCAACACACCAAATCCAATTTCCAGTATTCTCCATGGCAATATTTGTACGCAAAACGCAACACTCCCATATCTGGAGTGTGTTGCATTTTCGTGTCCCAAAGAAAAGATTTTTATGGTTCATACGGTGGAATATCGACAATATAAACTATTAAAACTAACCGTCGTCGTAAATCCTGGCAAGCGGGACCCTACTTTCCAGAAACTTACCATTCTGCTGCGCAGCAAGTTATAAAATATTGTCATTGAACTTCTTGAAGCTGTACCCAAGATTTTATCTTTTTCTTAATACGTTTATGAAAGCTTTTCGTGCTCCCGGGAGAAGGTAATAGAAAAAAGTGAATCTAAATAAAAACGAAAAGACCTTGACATTTTTCTCTGCCACCGCGAATCATAAATAAATTATGCAGCAGCCATTCCTGCCAAATCCACTTTCCTCTTTCTGCTAATCAAAAAATATTCTGTCATGAACTCTTCAAGCGAAAGCAACACGAACATTATTTTTGCCACCATTTTTGCCAAAATTCGATAAATGCAATTTTGCATTAATAAAGAAGCCAAAGAATTGCGCAAATACGTGTATTTATTAATAGTTGCACGCTGCTAAATTTTCCTAGAAAAATTCATTAAGAATTCGTTATATTTTTCCATTTATCTGAGCTTTTTCAAGTACAAAAATTAATCAAAATTTACTATCGTTGTCAGATTTGTTAATTGATTCTACAGTGCTGCCATCTGACTGTACATCACGGAAGCATAAATCTATTCGAATAATATTTTAATCTTGAAAATTAATCTCAACAATTGCATAGTTCATTGTAAAATTATTATATAATATTTATAATTATAATATCACTTAATAGTTATTAAGTAATAGTGTATATAACAAAATAATATCTGTATGCATATATAATATAGCATATTAACTAATATATCGCCATTATCATTGGTAATTACGTATATTTGTCATATATCTAGCTCATGCTGCCATCTAGTGACCATTTAAAGAATCGCTATTAATTTAATATACTGTACTGAATAACACAAAGTGCAGTATATATTGCATATTTTATGCAATAATAATCTTAATCTCAATAAACTAGATGCTAACAACATCTTATTGTTCCTCATACGACACACATAAAGGAACATAAGTTGAAAAAATTCTTAAATACCTCTTTAATATAATACTTTTTTTTAATTTTAAATCATGCGTATAGGAACTAGAATCATGAAGGTTTAAAGATGTATTACCATTGCGCATTATTGCCTAATGCGAAGAAAAATAATAACAAAAGCTACAATCTTTTCTCTTTCAAATCCTTGCTCCCGTGAGAAGGCGATAGAAAGAAAGTAAAACAAAATAAAAAAAGACCTTGACATTTTCTGTGTCACTGTGAATCATAAATAAATTAAGCAGCTTGAACCCCACAGCATCTACTCTCCTCTCTCTCTGCCTGTGGCGTTTTAACTCACATCAAAAAATATTCTCATGTATTCTTTAAGTGAAACAGGGAACCTAATGATTTTTGCCACTAGGAGTCGCATCGGTGATGGATTATTTTTCACAGAATAAATTCAATCTTTTGATAATAAACCCAAACGAGAAAATTCTGGGATAAAAAATTATTTAATATTGGTTGTGTATTTTAATGAAAATATTCATGGAAAATAACCATGATAATTTATTATAATTGTTATTGATTATAATTTTAATTTTAATTAAATGAAAATTATAATTTTACTGACTTACCAGAATTGACTGAAAATTAAGTACAGTATTAACTTCAAAAAAAGTCGCATTGGCTAATATCACTTAGTAATGATTTTAAGGTGCTGCCATCTGATGTAGTATTACAGAAGCTTTATTTATATCATTTGTCATTGAAATAATATATTCAAAAAAGCAATGATTTTCAATAATTATCAAATGAATTTTAAATTCATTATCTAATAAATGTATACATGATGGTACTCAATTATTATAAAATAATAGTATATACAATAAACATTTATCTGTAAATTATAAAAGATATGTGTGGTTTTTAAGAATATTCTGTATTTATATTACGTTGTCATAGGGACCAAAAATCACTTTATATCTCCAGCAGGTGCTGCCATCTACTGAATATTTAAAATTCGCATGATTTTATTATTATTACCTTATCAGCCAGAAGGAGTCAATTAGTAATTTTAAGTTTACACCACAAAGAATGAAATTGTATTTCCCATAAATGTTTATTTATGTACGTAGATATTTTTATATAAACAATAAACAATCACATAAATAATAAAATCCTGTACATAAATGAAGCTTTCGAAATAATAAAATAATCAAGAATCACAGATGAACCCTTCGTATACTCAGAACATACCAAGTGTCCATAAATTGTATTTAACATAAAATAATATTTTATTTTATGAATTTAATAATGAATCCACACTCAAATTTAAAAGGTGAAGATCCAAAAATCGTCTTCTTGTCCAAAAGAATGATTTCCTAATCTTCAGAAAATCTCATTCGAAGTGAGACTTTCTGATTCCAACGGAAAAACTGATTTATTTTTATTTTTTTGAGGGTAGATGTAAATAAGTTTGTTTTCCTCCATCCTTTTACCACTTTAACACTATATTATATTAAAGACGTATTTCTGCCCAATTCTGCTGTGGAAATCCACAGCAGAATTGGACAAGCGGCCACTGCGTTCGCCTCGCTCAAATGGTGTCTGTGGAAGAGGACCAACATTTCCTCAAAGACTAAAATCCGACTCTTCCGGACTTTTATCCTGCCCATTCTCCTTTACGGATCAGAAACATGGATTTGTCTCAATCTAGATTTAAACAAACTTGAGGTATTCCAAATGCGATGCCTGCGACAGATTTTGGGCATCTCACTTCGTGACCGCATCACTAATGATACCATCCGCGCCAGATGCCAACAGCAACCAACCATTGCCGACCAAATCCAGAAGCGAAGGCTTAGATGGTTTGGCCACGTATGTAGAATGGGCACGAACAGAATACCATCCACACTCCTTTGGAGACAACGACCCACCCAATGGAGCATCCAACGGACCGCGCCTAGGAAAACGTGAGTCAAGCAAGTGGAAAATGACTTGAAGAGCCGACGTCTCGACCTTAACCAGGCCAGGACTGACGCTATGGATCGTAAAGTATGGAAGAACATCACAGACCCTGCGGCACCTACAGCAGCATACTGGTTGCGTGGCCAACCGCCTCCCCCAGCTGCCAGCTAAGGACCAAGAAGAAGAAGAAGAAGAAGAAGAAGAAAGACGTATTGCTGAACAATTTCTGTCAACCAATACTTCCACATCTATTATAACCTAATGTTCCTGTTCACCCTAATCTAAAGACAAATCGAACTTATCAGCATCCAACATTTCTTTCAACCTCTTCCATGACGATCTTGGTAAAACTCCCACTAAACAGGTCCCATGCCTCAGTGTTCTTCCGACAAAGAGCAATAGAAGAATCCTAAACGATTATTCATGCCAAGAATGCTTTATCTTTCCATTGCACTTCTTCCACTCTTTCTGAAGTAATGGAGAAAACAATCAACCGCCAACTGTTTCGCTAACTCAAAATCTTCGCTATCACCAACGATTCCCTCAATGTTGAGTCTGTCCAGCTATGGGTGAAATCTTAATTTATGTTCGTCATCTTTAGCAAAGTTTGGTGAAACTGAAGCAATTGCTATTGAAATTTTTAATGTTTTCAATTCTGTTTCAAGAATAAGGTCTTTTGAACATTTCTTCATATGATGCTTCTTTGCGGTGGCACAGCGGACACAATTGCCATCCTCCCCATACCGGATAGAAAAGGCCTGAGAGTGAATCCTGTTAATGAATTCAGAAATTTTATTGTATTTTTTCCAACGTGGTAAGATATCGGTTTCCGCAGAGGAGGGCATGGTTTTTTCACCCGGAACCTCCTGTTTTTTCGTGAAGCAAACAGCAAATCAACCTGCAAAAAAAAAATTTGATATTATTTTTTTGTCATGCACAGGAAAATTTACAAAATTTAAAAATTATAAAATAACAAAAAGAGGAGGAGATAGCGTCAGCAAGTTTTACCATTCGAACATCGGTTAGCTCGAAGTTAACTGATGTTAACTTCGGATGTTAAAAAATCAATGCATAATAATACAAATTATTATTCATTTATTATTATTATTCAATATTTTATTTTTTTTATTATTATTAGCATGTGATTTTATTATTATTACCACATCAACAAGAAACAGTCAATTAGAAATTTTAAGTTTACACCAAAAAGAACGAAATTGTATTTCCCATAAATGTTTATTTACATAAATAATAAACAATAACATAAATAATAAAACCCTGTACATAAATGAAGCTTTCGGTGTAATAAAATAATCAAGAACCACGGATGAATACTTCGTATACTGGGAAAACACCGAGTGTCAATAAATTAAATTTAAATATAAAATGTAATTTTATTTTAACGATTTAATAATGAATCCACACTCAAATTTGAAAAGCTGAAGAGCAGGAAACCGTCCTCTTCTCCAAGAGAACGGTTTCCTAATCTTCAGAAAATCTTACACGAAGTCAGACCTTCTCGGATTCCAAGGGAAAAACTGATTTTATTTTAATTTTTTGGAGTGCAGACGTAAATAAATTTGCTTTCTTCCATCTTTTTACCACTTTAACACTATATTATATTAAAGACGTATTGATGGACAATTTCTCTATGTATATGGAGATTTCTATAGATATTTGGAGGTATTGCTGAACAATTTCTGTCAAGCAATATCTCCAAATCTTTTAGAACTTAATATTCCTGTTGACCCTAATTTAAAGACAAATCTGACTTATCAGCAGCCAACATTTCCCTCAACCTGTTCCATTGATCTTAGTAAAACTCCTCCTAAACAAGTCCCATGCCACTGTTCTTCCGACAAAGTGCGTTAGAAGAATACTAAACAATCTTCATGCCAAGAAAGCTCTAGAACCTCACGATATTTCTCCACTTGTTCTCAAAATTTGTGCTCCTGTTCTGTGCCTTATTACACTTTCTTATTCCTGGAATTTTTCGTTCTGCTTGGAAACTTACTCGTAGTAGTAGTAGTAGTGGCATGTGATGCAAGAAAGCAAGTGTATGAGCTTATGCGGCATCAGCCAAAAAAAAAAAAAAAAAAATCACACCATTCCCTCCAAATGCCTGTCCAGTTCCTCCTTAAATTTATTCAACCTATCAACTTCCACAATGACAGATGGAAGTTTGTTCCAGCAATTAACCACCCGCTGGCTAAAGGCAAATTTCCGCACATCTATTCTACATCTGTCCTTTCTTAATTTGAATTTATGCCCCCTTAGGTTCGTAATCTGAACAAGTGGAAGGATCCCATCAGAATTCAGCGTGCTGAGCCCATTCAAGGCCTTATACACCTCAATCAGATCACCGCGCAGGTGCCTAGTCTCCAGCCACTGCAATTTGCAGAACTTAAACCTCTCTTGGTAAGAGGATCCCTTCATTCCCCTCACCAATCTTGTTGCCCTTCTCTGTACACGCTCAAGTAAATCTACATCCTTCCTAAAATGAGGCCTCCAGACCTGTACGCAGTACTCAAGGCGTGGTCTGACCATTGCCTTATACAGAGGGATAATCACCTCCTTTTCCCTGCTAGCAAAATTCCTATATATCATTGACAAAACTCCATCACCTGCCCTGTCAGCCTGTCTGCATTGCTCAGAAAACTTCATATCTGCCTGCACAATTACTCCCAGGTCTTTTTCATTTTCTACCACCTCAAGTGTAGTACCACACAGTTGGTACGTTTCTCTGGGGTTACTTCTACCCACATGCAGTACTTTGCATTTGTCAAGGTTAAACTTCAGTTGCCACTTCTTAGCCCATCTGCCCAAATTATCCAGATCCTGTTGCAGTAGCACACTGCCATTACTGTCATTAACAACCCTGCCAACCTTTGTATCATCTGCAAACTTCGACATTAAGCCTGATATACCTTCATCAATATCATTGATAAATAAACAAAACAACAGTGGACCTAACACCGAACCCTGTGGGACCCCACTAATAACATTAGTCCAAGAAGAGCAGCACCCATTGATTACCACCCTCTGTCTTCTCGCACTTAACCATCCTTTTATCCATTGTAGCAACTTACCCTTAATACCATTCTGCTCCAATTTGTACAATAGTCTTTCATGCGCAACAGTGTCAAAAGCTTTCCTGAAATACAAATATATGATATCAAAATTATTTTTTGCATTCAGTTCCTTTGTAACCACATCATAATATCCTATCAAATTTGTCAGACAAGACTTTCCCTTAACAAACCCATGCTGTGTCTGAATTATTGCTGCAGTCTTGTCTAGATGATCCTGCAATGCATCTTTAACCAGTGACTCCATTATTTTACCAGGAACAGAAGTTAAACTAACTGGTCTGTAATTACTCGTGTCACCCTTCGATCCCCCTTTGTGAATTGGGGATACATTTGCACATCTCCAGTCCGTGGGAACCTCCCCTGAGTCCAAGGACGCTCTCATAATTATGGCTAAGGGTTTGCTTAGTTGCTTTGCCGCCTCCTTTAATATAACTGGATAGATCCCATCCAACCCAGGTGCTTTTCTTATGTTTAACTTCGACAATTTCTCGTCCACTTTGCTTTCAGCTATTACAAAATCATTAAGTATCCTGCTACAATTTGATAACCTTCTGTCATTTTCAAACCTTAATAATTCCTCACGTGTGAATGTAGATGCAAAATACTCATTCAGTTTGTTTGCTATCTGAGCAGGATCATCAACAGTCGAACCATCGATGTCAAGTGGACCAATCAGATTCATCCCTTTCCTTTTAGAGTTTATATAAGTAAAGAAATCCTTGCTGTTTTTTTTAGCATCCTTTGCCAAGGATTTCTCGTAATCTGCCTTCGCCTGCCGAACCTCCTTTGTGACCTGATTACAGATTAACTTATATCTGCCATAGGCTTCTGAGTCGCTTGATAATTTATATGCATCCCATGCATTTTTCTTCTCTGTTACGAGTCTCATTAGTTCATTTGACAACCATTTAGGCCTAAACCTTGAACAATATTTCTTAATAGGTATGAACCTTTTAGTAGCATCCACGATTAATTCCTTGAATGCTTCCCACTTAGAATTTACTGTTGTTAACATCGTCAGTTGATCCCACTGTACAGAATTTAAAAACTGTCGGAGACCACTGTACTCGCCTTTACGGAAGCAAAAACCCTTTCCTTTACCCCTAATAGTAGTTAAATCTTTAAGTAAATCCCACGTCAGTACACTGTGATCACTGCCACCTAGTGGTTCTTTTATCTGCAAATTCTTAATACACGAATGATCACTGCTGATAACCAGATCAAGAGTATTACCCTCTCTGGTTGCCTCTCGAACATGCTGCTGCAGAAAACAATCATCCAATAAATCCACAAAAGTCTGACTTGTGTGTGAGTGCCCATCCCACAAGTTCCAGTCAATATCTGGGAAGTTAAAATCCCCCATTATAAGACATTCCGATTTACTAGGCCACTCTATTTCTCTGTACAATTGTTCATTGTACTCATTCAAGTGATTAGGCCTATAACACACTCCTACTCTCATTTTTGCTTTCGCAGTGCTTATGTCACACCAAACTGACTCAACAGTGCACTGTTCATCTATATCAACTGGATGCACTTCTTTTGATTTTATGTTTTTCTTAATGAACAGCATAACACCTCCTCCCTTTCTATCCTGTCTATCCTTTCTGTACACATTGTATTCCCCAAATTCCAGTTCGGCATTCCTTATATCTGTGTGACACCACGTCTCTGATATCCCAATATATGTTGTTATAACGGGAACATATATTAACGATGAAAGGGTAATGCAATTTCCATTGACTTACCTCAATTCTGAACGAAAATTAATTATTAACTTAAAAAAGAGTCACGTTGTCTAATATCACTTAATATTGAAAATAACGTGCTGCCATCTGGTGTAGCATTGGAGATGCTTTATCATATAATTAATCTCATTGAAATAATTCGAGAAAGTAATAATTAATTTTAAAATAATCATCTAATAAATATATATGGATTGTTACACAATAATTATAAAATAATAGGCGTATACAATAAAAATATATGTGTAAATTATAAAACATATACTGTATATCGTTTTGTTGGATAAACATTTATATTACGTTGTCATGGGGACCGAAACATATTTTTATGTCTCAAGCATGTGCTGCCATCTATTGAATATTTAAGAATCACTAAAATTTCAAGATATTTTATATGCAACATAATTTATACAATAATAATTTGAATATTTTTTTTTTAAAATCAATGAATAATAATTATCGTTATTAATTTTTATTATCATTATTATTCAATAATTTATTTTTATTACTAGCATATGATTTATTAATTATTATTATTATTATTATTATTATTATTGATGGACAATTTCTGTCCACCAATACTTCCACATCTGTTATAACCCAATGTACCTGTTGACCCTATACTAAAGACAGATCGGACTTATCAGCAGCCAACATTTCCATCAACCTCCTCCATTGATGATCTTGGGAAAACTCCTCCTAAACAGGACCCATGCCTCCAGCGTTCTTCCAAAAAGATCATTAAAAGAATCCTAAATGATTTTCATGCCAAGAAAGCTCTAGATTTTCAAGATATTTCTCAACTTGTTCTCGAAATCTGTGGTTCAGCTCTCTGCCGCCTTATTACACTTTCTTATTCCTGATATTTTTCGTTCTGCTTGGAAACTTACTCGTATCCAGCCAGTTCTTGAAAACGGTGACAAATCCCACCGAATCAATTATCTTCCCATTGCATACTTCTACTCTTTTGTAGTACTGTAATAGAGAAATCAATCAACTGCCAACTCTTTCGCTAACTCGAAATCTTCCATATCACCAACAATTCAGTCGGTGTCTGATGAAATCTTAATTTGTGTTGGTCATCTTTAGAAATGTTCGGTGAAACTAAAGCAATTGCTATTGATATTTTTAAAGTTTCGATTTTGTTTCAAAAATATGGTCTTTTAACAAAATTTCTTCATATGGTGCTCCTTTGCGGTAGCACAGCGGATACAATCGCCATCCTTCCCATACCGGAAGGAAAAGTCCTGGGAGCGAATGCTGTTAATGAGGTGAGAAACTTTATAGTCTTTTTTCCAATGTGGTAAGAAAATCGGTCTCAACAGAAGAGCACATGATTTTTTAACCCGGAACCTCCTGTTTTTTTCTTGGAGCAAACAGCAAATCAACTTAAGAATACACGCTGTCACAAACATAATATACCGAAGCCTCGTGGCTTTAGTTGCTTGTGTGCTTGACGCTCACCTAACCTTCTTATGGCCTGTGCTGTATTCTCACAAATTGGGTAACCAGTTTACTCTGTCCAATCAGTACGGTGAAGACAGACGGCTCTGTCTCCTAAATTTTCAACGAATGCTGGAATTTTTTAATTCCCCACTAGGAATTAATATTTTAACGTTAAAATGTATAGAAGAGCATTAATTCCACTTTAACATATAAAACGAAACTGGATGCAAAAAAATTTTGATATCATATACAGTCACTCCCACACTTAGGTAAGGGTTGCGTTCCACGTAACTCAACGTAAGTAGGGATTTTACGTGAGTCGGAATTTCCCTAAATGCTTCAGCATCACTCGCAAATTTGACCGAAGCAAAAAAGAAATGTTCGATGAACATGTAAATAGAATTATTTAGTCCTTTTTTTATATCATGCATAGGAAAAGTTACAAAATTACAAAAATTATAAAAATTACAAAAAAAGAGAGGAGATAGGCATAACGTCAGCAAGTTTTAGCGTGTGAGCATCGTTGCCAGAATTAACTATCCAGCTGAAAAGCACGGCGCTGCGGAATTTGAGGGCTGTGGAGATTTAGAAAGGTTTTTTTCCAACAAATCACAAAATTTTTCTGCAGTTGCAGAATCGGCACTGGTGACGTCACCGCAAAATTCAATGGTGTAGAACCAGCGCGTTGCTTGAACCTATTAAACCACTTGTTTCTTGCCACGAACTTGGCTTGGGGTTCGCCATACTTATCCTTAATATAATCATAAATACTTCTTGCTTTTGCTTGAATGGCCATTGGACTCAGCAGCACTCGCTTCTGAATCTGATTTTCCATTCATATTATTAATAGTTTTCCGTGTTCTATATAGCACCTGAACAATGTTTTGTGATCACTGTTGATCCTAAATGCGCTGATACTTTCACATGTTCTTTTATATGCGCAGTCCCATAAAACATTATTCACTGTTGAAGCAGCAAGACCTAATTCCATACAATAGATGTCAAACTTTGTCCTGCTTCGTACTTCTTAATCAATCATTTTCATTTCCAAATCAATTTGTTTCGTTTCCTAGCACTACCAGCACTTGCACTTTCTGTTGGTCCCTTTCCCTTCACCATTGTAATAAGTCAATAGGAATGAAGAGAAGATTCTGAAAATTTACTTATCTTTTTTACATGAATGAAGATTTCAGTGAAGGGGAACTCATAATACAGTAACGTAAAATCCCCCAGAATTCCAGTTATTGGGATTATCGCAAATGCAATAAGATCGAGTTTACTACCCGCTTATAATATATTGTTTATAATAGATTGCGCTAACAGAAAAGCCCAATAAACTGGAAAGAGCAAATTGTGTTTATTGTTTATTGGTAGTGAAATGTGTTTTAGAAAAATATCACAGAGGGTTCAAAATTGATTCTTATAAGGGAATATATGATAACGATGAAAGGGTAGTGCAATTTTCATTATAAAAATGGTCTTTTAGAGAGATAAAAAGCTTAGTAATAAAGCAAAATTTTCAATTTCCAAGGAATTGGAACATATTACCCAAAAAAACAATGTGTTATTCGGTACACATTACGATATTTTCACGATACCTCCATTTATTTCTACGGGATGCAAAATACGTTTCCACGATTTCTTTTAAGTTTGCACCGGCCGGCAAAAACCTACGTAAAGTCGAATTTTCATAAGTCTAGTATGACGTAAGCCGGCGAGTTCCTGTGATAACAAAAGCTACAATCTTTTCTCTCTTTCGAACACACTGTACAACATCACATCAAAATTAAATATCGTCACTGGCAGTATTTGAGCACCACCACCGTTTCTGGAATGTTTTGCTTTGCGTTGCCTTGTCCCAAAGCGAAGATTTTTATAGTTTATAAGATGGGATATCATCGATATAATCTATTAAAAGCAGACTGCCATAAATTGTACGGAACGCTGATCTCCAGAACCCTACCATTATACTCCACAACAAGTTACAAAATATTTTCATTGAACTTCTTGAAGATATATCTGATTTCTCTTTTCTTTTTTAATATGTTTATGAAAGCTTCCCTTGCTCCCGTGAAAAGGCGATAGAAAGAAAGTAAACCAAAATAAAAATAAAAGAAAAACAAATAAAATTCTGTACCACCTTGAATCATAAATAAATTAAGCAGCGTAAACCCGACAGCATTTACTTTCCTCTCTCTGCCTGTGGCGTTTTAGCTCAGATCAAAAAATATTCTGTCATGTATTCTTTAATGAAACATGAAACCTAATGATTTTTGCCACTAGGCGTCGCATCGGTGATGGATTACTTTTCCACAGATTGAATTCAATTTTGTATTAATAAACCCAAACGAGCGAATTCTGGGAGAAAATTTATTTTTTATTGATTGTGAATTTTAATGAAAATATTCATGAAAAATAACAATGATAATTTATTATAATAATTGTTATTTATCATAATTATAATTTTAAATAATTATATTTATAATTTTAATGACTTACCTGAATTCTGACCGAAAATTAATTATTAACTTCAAATTAAGTCACATTGGCTAAAATCACTTAGAAATGATGTTATCGTGCTGCCATCTGATGGCGCATTAAAGAAGCTTTACTGGTATAATTTACATCATATGAATAATATATTCAAGAAAGCCATAATTTTCAATAATGATAAAATTAATTTTAAAATAATCATCTAATAAATATATATGTGATGGTACTCAATAATTATAAAATAATAGCATATACAATATAAATATATCTGTAATTATAAAAGCCACGTATCGTTTTACTACATTTATATTTCGTTGTCATAGGGACCAAAAAACATTTTATGTCTCCAGCAGGTGCTGCCATCTACTGTATATTTAAGAAGCTCCGAAATCTTTTGTGTGCATCTTTTAAACAATATAAATTTGAATACATTTTCAAAAAAATGAATGTATAATAAAAATTATTATTAATTTATTCTAATTTATTTTTATTATTAGCATATGATTTTATTATTATTATCAGCAAGAACAGTCGATTAGTAATTTTAAGTTTACACCAGAAAGAATGAATCTGTATTTCCCATAAATGTTTATTTATATTAAAAATAAACAATAACATAAATAATAAAACCCTGTACATAAATATAGCTTTCGATATAATAAAATAATCAAGAACCACACATGAACACTTCGTATAGTGGGAAAATACCGAGTGTCCATAAATTATATTTAAACATAAAATAAAATTTTATTTTATGGATTTAATAATGAATTCACACTGAAATTTGAAAGCTGAAGAGCAGGAACCGTCCTCTTGTCCAAGAGAAGGTTTCCTAATCTTCAGAAAATCTGACTCGAAGTCAGACTTTGTGATTCCCCTAGAAAAACTGTTTTATTTTAATTAATTAATTAATTAATTTTTTTTTTTATGGCAGATGTAAATAAATTTGCTTTCTTCCATCCTTTTACCACTCTATATTATATTAAAGATGCTGTATGCAATTTCTGTCTAGCCATAGCCATACTTCCACATCTGTTATAAGAAGTTCTTATTGTTTTGTTCCTGTTGGCCCTAATATAAAGCCAAATCTGACTTATCAGCAACCAATCTCTTCCATTTTTGATCTAGGTAAAACTTCCTCCTTACCATGACCCATGTCTCCTGTGTTCTAAAGAGTTTTAGAAGAATCCTAAGAGATCTTAATGCTAAGAAAACTCCAGATCCTCAGGATATTTCTCCAATTGTTCTCGAACCCTGTGCTCCTCACTTTAATTCCGTTCCGTGTGGTCTTTTAACACTTTCTTATTCTACTGGTATTTTTCGTTCTGCCTTGGAAATTTTCTCATATCCAGCCAGGTCCTGAAAAGGGCGACAAATCCTTCCCATCCAATTATCCTCCCATTCCACTTACTTCTACTCCTTCTGAAGTAATGGAGAAATCCATCAACAGCCATCTCTTAGGCTAACTCGAAATCTTCGATATGATCAACGATCTGTAGTATGGATTCCGTCAGTGTTGAGTCCTAGTGATATCTTAGTTTATGTTGCTCATCTTTAGCTAAGTTCGGTGAAACTGAAGCAGTTGCTATTGACATTTTTAAAGTTTTCGATTCTGTTTGAAGAACAGGGTCATTTAAACAAACTGACGACCTCAGTTCGAATTCCATTAATGACGTAAGAAATTTTTTGGCCTTTTTCACAATCTGGTAAGATAATCGGTCTCAGCAAAAGATAGCGTGGTTTTTTTCCTCTTGGAAACTCTTGTTTTCGTTCGTTGCACGAAAAACAAGTTTTTTTTACATAACATTCCAGATTATTTTTTTCCTGAATGACCCGTGAAAATTTTGCAGCATGGTCACAACCACTTCTGCTGAGAGTCTCCTGGATTAACTCAAGATTTGAGGGTCTCTGGAGAGCACTAGGGAAGGAATTTTTCAGCTTTGCCCCCATATGTAGGTAGAAGAGATCCGTTTTGTATAGACCGTATTCATTTGAACAAAGATGGCTGAACAGTTTTTGCTACCATCATTTAAGATATCCTTAGGGTTCAGAGAAACTGATATTTAGGTGGAAGGTGAGAAGAAGGGTAATGCAGACACGCGTTTATCAAGTGATACAGAAAGCAAAGCTTGTACACGTCCCAAGAATCCCTGCTTGTTGCCGCAATGGTCGATATTGTCAACATTTTCTGAAAGTGGAAACGTTTCAAGCGTGCAGATAGATAATTTTAGGGAAACAAGTCTAAATAACTTCAAGGAGCGTAACAGAATTGTAAAGTGTACAAGAATACTTAGTCTGAGATTTGTCTACAATATCAGGAGTGCTTTAAACAAGATGGGTGAAGTTGAGATCTGGTTAAGTTAGTAATGCTGCTGATATAATAAGCCTAAAAACGTGTTGCCATCCATAAATTGGGAGTGGTGAGTTTTTCTGTGGTGTGTAATGTGTTGAGAAAGGACAGAGAAGACAAAACGGGTGATGGGATCATGATTTTTATCAAAAGTAGCCTGAGTTTGAAAAGAGTTTTTGCTGAGTAAGAACTTGAAGAGATCATTTCAGAAACGGAGATTATCACAGTTTAAGTTGCTACATCATACTATTAATTGGACGGTTATTGCTGTTGTTGTTGTTGGCATTTAGGCCCATCAGCAACTTAAGCCATGGCGGGTGTTCTATGGTCCCTTTGCCTGTTTGCTGTTTGCAAATCCAGCTGATTTGCAGGAGAAAAAACAATGTTGTTCTCAACTGAGACCAACTAACTCAACCACGTTGCGAAAAAGGCCCAAAATTTTTCTCGTATCATCGACGGGATTCGAACTCAGAGCTTTTCCATCCGGTGTGGGGGTGGATGGCGATTGTACCAACTATGCTACCCACCAGAGCCAAATTGGACATATTTCAAAGGGAGAGAGAAGATATTACAATTATGGCAAACCTTTAAAGCAATAATCAGTCCGAGTATGGAGACCTCATCTAAAAAAAAGACATTGAGCTTCTTGAAAGGGTCCAAAGACGGGCAACTGGAATGGTGAGATGGGCAGAAGGACGACCGTACGAGGAAATACTCCGATTATGTGGGCTACAGAGCTTGGAAATCAGACACCTCAGAGCCCATTTTGCCTGTCCCATCTTGTTTTTTGCTGACAGGAGTGGAACGCAGAACCTATAAATTAAAATGCAATTTGCTTTTTTTATTTTTCTGAATTATAAAGCATTGTAGTCGTCAAAAAAAAAATATTTCTGAACTCACCTTTAAAATTTGGCCACCCATTTTCCAAAGTACGTACATTTAAAAAATAAAATCAAAAACTTGTCTGTCTGTATGCAGCCTGGATCCGATCCTCTTAGAGATGTGGGATTCTTTATAATTTCATTTCTTTTTAGTTGTACAAATTTGTTTGTTATTATTGATTGTTTGTTATTATTGATGATCCCTGTTTTAACCTAGGGCGAAGGATCCAATCCTGATTTCGAATCAGACATCTAGAAAAGTAAACAGTCATCACAAAAGCCCTCTTAAATTTTTTCCCTAATAAGTAATATTTAATAATTAATTTTGTAGATAGAAAGTAAGTTAAAAATATATAAATTTTACGCCAAAAAATGATTCAGGATTGCTTTCACCAACCCCTGTTTTCTCCCCTCCCCCTCATAAACTACTCGTGGGTCAGAGATTTCGGAAAAGTAGCGCCCCTGCTTGCAACCAGGCTCAATGCTAACACACCTAAAAAAAAAACTATGGACTTAGTGACACCCGATTGTGAATCTTCGAGGGTCACCGTTTAAGTTGTTCAGTCCATGAAAGTCAAAATCAGTCTCTGAATTTATATTTTGTAAAGTTGATGACACAAAATGTGGATGCACTCTAATTTATTTCGACTCTTGGGGAGGACATCTTTCCAATTTGCCCTACTGATCCACTAATAGTTAATATTCCTTGAATGTGAAAATGTTTTCCTCGCGTTCAGTCAAGCTGAACGTACCTTGGAAGCGAAAACAAAAAAGGTGCTTCCTGTCATGCGCAAACAAGGTGTCCTCAGAGGAGTGTCCCACATTGGGCTGACTAACCGGTACGTCCAGAAAAGGGCTGTTGGGAGGGCTGTTGTGTACACCCGTCGATAGCTCAGTTGGCAGAGCGGTGGACTGTAGTTGGTGTAATACGGACATCCATAGGTCGCTGGTTCGACTCCGGCTCGACGGATTTTTTTTTTTTTTTTTAGTTTTTTCCATAAAAGAACTCTGCTGAATCAAAAGTTACTTTTGCAGGCACTCAAAGTGCGTGGTGTGAGTTAGTTGGAAGCAAAGGTCTAATGAGCGTGAGAGTATTCTCACTCTCATTAGACCAGAAGATCGTGAAGATCAAGACAAAAGTCTCTACACACAGATGGAATGATCAAAAAAAATTGTGTGGGCGATTTCAACCTGTCCCAGATTCATTGGCATACGAAAGCACTGGCTAAAAGGAAATGGGAGAAGAAGTTTTTCGTGCACGCGAATACAAATAAAACGAAAACGAATCAGATTGGACCCTTGTAGGGAAGTTTTAGGTAACCCAGCTGATGTTGCTGGTGAATTGAATCCGTCATAATTGCACTGTATAAGGCAATGGAAAGGCCATGTTTGGAATACTGTGTTCAAGTATGGAGACCTCATCTGAACAAAGACATTGAGTTTCTTGACAGGGTCCAAAGACGGGCAACTCGAATAGTGATATCGGCAGAAGGACTGAGGAAAGACTCCATTTATCTGGGGTATAGAGCTTGGCAACCAGGCACCTCAGAGGTGAGCTCATTGAGGTTTACAAGGCTCTGAGAGGAATTAGTAAAATGAATGAAGGTGGAATTCTCACTGTTCTAAAGAAGTCCAGAAATCGGGGACAGAAATCCAAATTACAGGGTATTTTTGTGTTGCGAGCTATTCAGGTTGCGTCCACAGACGAAGGGCATAATTGCTATTTTCTTTTCTATTTTTTTATTTTATTTTATTGATTTATTTATTTGTTTTTATTTTTATTGATTTGTTTTTTTATTTTTATTTTTTAATTTTTATTGTTTATTTTTTTTTTATTTATTTATTCTTTTTTTTTATTTTATTTGTTTTTTTACTGACAGAGGAGAATGCAGAACCCCCAAATTAAAATACCGTGTTTTTTTTTTTTTTGGGTTTTTTTTTTTTGTGTTCTGAATAATAAAGCATCATCGTGGCCCACAAAAAAAAAAAATAAATAATAATAATAAAATAAATGAAATGAAATTTTTCAAATTAATCGAAAATCTGTGAATCTCCGAGGGTCACCGTTTAAGTTGTACAGTCTTTGAATTTATATTTTGTAAACTGGCTAACACAAAATGTGGATTATGCACTCCAATTTATTGTACTGCGATTCTAGGGTAGGACATCTTCCAGGTAACCCCTAATGAACCACTGATGCACATCTACTTAATGTCTTTTGAATCTGAAAATGTTTCCTCCACTTTCAGCCAAGTTGAACTTACCTTGGAAGAGGGAAAGAAAAAAAAGTGCTTTCTGTCATGCGCAATTAAGGTATTTATCCATTCCCCAGAGGGTCAGAGGAGAATGAATGAACCTTGTCCCACATTCTTTTTTTCCTCTACGCGGATTACGTCAAGAAAAGGGCTGTTTGGAAGGTACTGGCTGTATCCGTCGATAGCTCAGTTGGCAGAGCGGTGGACTGTAGATTGTGCAATGTAGACATCCATAGGTCGCTAGTTCGACTCCGGCTCGACGGATTTTTTTTTTTTTTTTTTTCTATAAAACTCCAAGTTATTTTTCCTCTAAACTATTATGACGTATGCAGCACTCTGTGAAAGGCAGAAAAAAGTATTGTGCGTTGTATATGAGAAGTATTATTTTAAGTTCTGTTGTGGTCTGGCGTTTGGCCACAGGACCCATATTGGGACCCCATGTTGCCCGCACACACCGATAGGAGGAAAGCCAGGCTGCCCATTATTCTCTAGCAGGTCCTGCCACCTAATTACCAGAGATTTCAGTGACAGGACCTGAAAGAAAAAAAAAAAAAAACAGAGATTGGGTCATATGAAATGAAGTTGGGGGGAATAATAAGAAATATTGAGGAAGGCATCCTCAAAATTATTAGATGGAGTAAACTGCACTAGGCAAATGGAGAAAGGGAATCGGAGTCAAAAGAAACCAGACTTGTCTGATTGCCACTTGGCATGGTCGAGAGGCAAGCTCCTTTTCTGTGGTTCACAACGTGGTAAGATAATGGGTTTTTCTCCCGGAAACTCGTGCAGCAAAAAGAAATAGACCTAAAATTACACGCAATCACAAACACAATATACTGACACCTCATGGCCTTAGTTGCTTTGCTGTTTAAAACTCCCAGAACCTTCATATGGCCTGTGCTTTTCAAAGTGGGTGACCTTTTTTCTCTGACCACTCGCTAGATGAAGACAGATGGCTTTGTCTTCTAACTTCTCAACGAAAGCAAGTATTTTTAATGCTCCCCCCCACACACGAATTAATACTTTAATGCTTCCCTGTTCGTTAAAACTTTATATAGAATTAATTTTTTTTTTTTTAAGATAGAAAGTAAGCTAAATATATATATAGATTTTACGAGACAAAGAATTGAGCTTTGCTTTCACCCCCCCCTTCCCTCTCCCCTCATAAGCGACTTCTGGATTTGGGAGAAGTCGTACCTCGAATTGCAACTAAGCTGACCACACCTATGGACATTGGGATGCCCGATTGTGAATTTCCGAGGGCCACCGTTTAGGTTGTCCAGTTACAGTTATAGTCCGTGAAAGTCACAATCAATGTCTCTGAATAATGAGGATGATGCACTCCGGTTTATTGCAGTTGTTGGGGAGGACCATCTTCTCGATCTCCCTTACTGAAACGCTGATGCACAGTTAATGTTTCTAGTCTGACCTCGTTCTAAGTGGCAGTACGCCAATGATGTCATGCAAAAGGGCTGTTGGGAAGAGGGTTGCGTACATCCGTCGATAGCTCAGTTGGCAGAGCGGTGGACTGTAGTTGGTGCAATGCGGACATCCATAGGTCGCTGGTTCGACTCCGGCTCGACGGAGTTTTTTTTTTTTTTTTTTTTTCCTCTTCGTTTTGAACTTAAAACTAAAGATTAATTTTAAAGTCTTTCAATTTCTCGTTGATTACCGATACTTTTTTGCAGGAATGTGGGGTTTTTGTGGCATTATTCTTAAGGGAGTTGAGGACGGGTTCTCAGGGAAAGTGGACTAAGACCCAGCGTCACCAAATTTGGTACAAACGTCCCTAAAATTATTTTAAGTAAATTTTCTAAAGAATCACAGCTGCTATTCCAAATCTATAACAATGTTTCTGTAAGGGAATCTGTAAGGAAATTAAGGAATCCGAATTGGGTATGGATCGAAATTAGTTCTAAACCCCTTATTTTATACACCGCAGTGTAGTCATTCTTAAAATGAACAGTAAAAAAAAAAAATAACGGAACCGATTTGTCAAGTCCTATAAGCTATGTCAAGAAAAGAATTTGAAGTCGTCTGGTGCTGCCATCTATGTGTCATATCAGACATTAATTTGAAAATCCAGCTTTTTATAAAATATAATTATTGACTGAGTGCTTAAATGGTTTAACCAACCATTTAAAAGGATTTCTATTTTTGATTAATTGATAGATAGAAGAACAGTGGATGAGTTGTGGGATGCGATAGTCATATAGCCACGGATGGGGCGCGTTTATACGTTCATAAGGCCCAATGAAATTTGGGGGCTCCATATAAAGAAAAAAACTAACAAAGAACATTTTCAATTTCATTTTATTGTAACAACAAAACAAATTATAAGAAAAATATCTAATCCAGAAGAATAATTCGGAAATAATACGTACACTTAAACTAATATGAACTTTATATGGAACTTTTAGTGCTTTTTGAGCTGAGAAATTGTATATCAGTTTAAAAACATTAGCGTCAATGTCATCTGAATAAATATTTATTAAATTACAGTGGTGGACAAAAAAAACTGCATCACTCGTGAATTTTGCAAATTATGTGTTTTGCTGCGCATTGTGGGTTGTACAATTGTTCGAAATGCATTTGTTAGATGGGATTTATATCTCCGTGAACAGTGGCAGATTACCCATTAAGGCAATAATGCACGTGCCTAGGGCCCCAGGCTTTGGGGGCCCCAAGCCAAGACATTTTCCTGTTCTAAAATAGATTAATGTTTTCAGTAAACATCATAAAAATCTTGATTAATTTAAACGAAAATTTAAAAGTACAAAATTTCATTTATTTGCCACCTTACTTTTATTTTATTTTTATTCTTTTTTTTATTATTATTATTATTATTTGTGGGCACCCAAAAAACCATGACAACCAAACATACATTTTATTGCATTTATGTGTACAAACTGAAATGATAAATTAACGTAATAGTATAAAATAAGTCCTCAATATTTTGTTGTTCCTCCTCGAGTTGCAATTACAGCCTTGCAACGATCTGGCATTGAGTTAATGAACTTCTGGATATACGGTTGCCCAATTTCGTGGTACCACACCCTTACAGTACTCTGCTGCAGCTGAATCTTACTTGTTGGCTTCTTCTGAGCAATTTCAGACGACATCATGTACCAGCAATTTTCAATAGGGTTCAAATCTAGACTGTTGCTGGGCCAGTCCAACACTGTAATTCCAGCATGTCTGAGGCATGACTGCACCTTAAGGGAGAAAACATTGGTGTATGTCCTTGTGGGACAAGAAGACAAACTCAATCTAAATAGCATAAAACTTACCAGTTTTACTGTGGCAAGGTGCTGAGTCCTGTTGAAAAATGCACTTTTGTACGTCTGTGTGGTGATGCCTAATAACGGGTTTCAGGCACTCCTCCAGGATAGAAGTTTAGGTTTCTGGATTCACCGTTCCGTTAATAAATTAATTCGTTCCACCCCTTTGCTTGTTATGCATCCCCAGATCATCTGACCAGTGGGGAATTTTACAGTGGGTGTTATGCAGTCAGGATGGTATGCTTCCGATTTTCGTCTTCTGACATATCGCTTTCCATCTGAGCCTGCAGGTTGAATTTCAATTCGTTAGAAAAGATGACGGTGTCCCATTGGTCTTTTGTCCATGAAACATGCGTTTGAGCCCACGCAAGTTGCTTCTTCCTCATTTGTTGGGTCAACAAAGGCTTCTTCTTGGGCTGATAGGCATGCAGACCACATTCCGAAAGCCGTCTTTGGATAGTTGGTGCACTTGTTTCAACACCAGAGGCCATCTGAAAGTAGTCACTGTCTTATGGCTGATCCAGGCCTTCTCTTCACATCTCCTGTTTCACTCTTTAATTTCAGCACCCGGGATACTGTTGACTGGTGGCAGCCTATCTTATCAGAGATTGCACGCGTAGAAAGCCCTTCCTGGGACAGAGCAACAGCTACACTTTTTTTTTTTCTTGGTGTCAACTGAACGTATGGAGCCATGCTTACACCTCCGCAAAACAGAATACTAATGAGCGTGTATACCCTTCCAACGCCGTATTTATAGAAACGGCTGATGCAATATCTTGCAATTACTGTCTGATGCAATAGAAGCATTATCTGACGTAATACCTTTGCTTTGCGACAAACAAAATGACTGTAATCAAACAATATCTTATACGTTTCACTACAAATGTTTCTGTTTTTTTTTAAGGTGATGGAATTTTTTTTTGTCCGCCACTGTATATAATGACAATGATTTTAAAGTATTTACAGCGTGTTTTAAATTCGAATGTTTATTTTGAAGATTTTCAAATTCGTTCGCAAAAATATTTGTCTCTTCCACTTTCAGTTATTATCATAGTCTGTGAGAAGCATTACAAGGCAGTCTTTACTTAACTATTTAAGAAAGAACTAAATATAAAATTTCACCAAAATCGGTAAAACCATTTTTGAAGAAAACGTAATTTTCAAATTAATCTTCAAAGTTCATTGACCTTCAAGTAGAAAGTCAGTTTCCGATAAAAAAAAATAATAATAACTTAAAAATATTAGTAAAAAACAGCAATAAGTTTTTCAAACAGTGATTTTTGGGGGCCCCCTCTGGTCAGGGGCCCTGGGAATGTGCCTTTTTTTTACCTTTTGGATAACGCGCTCCTGGATGGGTTGAAGGTTGAGAAGTTGAAAGAAGATACTTGTCACACATTAGACTTGAACTTCTTTTGGACTGTAATTTTCAGAAAATACGTAAGAAGGAAACGGAAGTTGATGGAATAAATGAGGAAGAAGGAAAGTGGAAATTATAGAAGATAATTCAGAAGGAGAGTGGTCATGGAAGTATCTATAGAAAAGGGATACAGCAGAAACAGAATGAGACAGAGTGGAGTCATTAATTAACCTAACTGCCCTCTTCTGAATGGAATCTAGAAGCCTGAGAGAAGTTTTGGGGGAAACCACCCCAATGGGGGGGCAATATTCCATGGTAGGGCGGATTTGTGATTTTTAGAGTGAAGTATGATGCACAGTATCATATAAATAGATTCGTGGATAAAGGGATGGTTTAGTGCAGGGGTGGACTGAAAGGGGTGCACTACAACCGGGCGTCAACGTTCAAAGGGCGCCTGATAAACCTAAAACTTGGATACACGTATGAAGAAAATTTTAAAGGGGGGGTGCCAAATTTATTTTATACACGTTAATCGACTTCTATTCCACTATCTATTTTTCTAAATGTGGTGGTGGTGGTGGCGTGCCAATACTTTTGGTAGAGCAGTGTATATTTACAATGCAAGTGAAAACAAAGAGACGGATGTATCATGGAATGCACGAAATAAATAAACAGAAAAAGAAAGACGCAAAGTCTTTAGTTGTCGATCTCGCAAATTGTAAGGCTATCAAGACGAGTTGCCTTATCCTGCACTACAAATAAATAGCACTGTTCTCCTGGTGGGTAGCACAGTTGGTGGGATCGCTGTCCTTTACAAACCGAGTGGAAAACGTCTGAGTTCGAATCCCATCGACGACGTGAGGAATTTTTATGGGCCTTTTTCACAACGTGGCTGAGTTAGTCGGTCTCAGACGCAGGTGTGTGTTTAAGGAAGGTAAAGAGAGGAACAGCCAATAATTTTTCTGACCCATCAGGCAGTATACAAGTGCACCTTTTGAAATCTACTATCACCAACTATAATGCACCATTTAAAGTTTAAAAATTTTGGTAGAACTTCAGAACAGGGTGCACACTCCAGACTACCATTAATTGCCTGAATTGGTCCTAATTAGTGGGGTAACAAAATGTAACCTTTTTTTTTTTTTTTTTTTTTCACTGGAATGCGCGCCCTGTTTGGAAGTTAGCCACAATTTGAGGTGCAGTAACCAAGGAAGCTCTTGCGCCAAAAAATCTAAACGACAAACAAACCAAAATAGTAATTATTTCCCAGGTCCCTAGATGGCAGCACGGTGTCTAATGAAAGTGAAGCTGATTTCATAATCAAGTCTCCCTTGGTCCAGTTGCCATGGCAACTAGCGCTCCGGAGATAAAAATTAATTGGTTTAAGTGGCGATTCGTGTAGCGTTTTTAGGGCATTAAAAATTAGGGTCGGGCGGGGCTGCATTGCTGACATCAACCAGAAAAGTCCCTCTCGAAGCGAGTCATTTAAAGTGCATGCGCAGCTTTACAAGTTTAATAAACCTTTGCCACAAATAATTTGCATTTTCTGCTTTCTTCATAATTAGTAGAAAGTGATGAAAAGGAACTCAAGCCATCACCTACACTGACAACTTCTTCTAACTTTCAGATGAAAAATAAAGTGTTGAAGACATTTTCAAACATTTGTCGTGTATTATGGGTTTTTTAGGGGTTTTTTTTTTTCAAAATATTTATTTTTCTAATTTGCAAAATTTAAATTTAAATCAAAATTGAAATTTCTTTAATATCTTAGGAAAAAGCAAATTTTCCTCGCTATGTTTTAACATTTTCCTTTTTGTTTCCAAGAAAGCCCCCCTCTCCCCTCCCCCCAAGAAAGCAGATTTTTACAGCCCAACATTTGTACAAAGGGCATTCAGAGTTCTCAGGATTTTACTATGAAAGTTTATTGAGCAAACAGTTGGGCTGAAGGAACTTTGGAGGTAATTAGGTCAGCAAGCAGTCGAAAAGGCAGAGCAGAGTCAGGGCAGTAGGGAGGATGTTGCATGACTGATTTTTTCGCATCCAAGACCTACTGAACTGCTGTTTCAATGTGACTGGGCGCATTGTCGTGGTGCAGGATCCAGCCATCCTTCCATTTTTGAGGTTGGCTTCCTTCCTCCCCCATCTAGTCACAATTCGTGTGCACTATGCCCTCATCTTCAAAAAAAAAAAAAAAAAAAAAAAACGATGAGCATGACTTTGACGTGGTTGGATTTTGTTGAACAAAGCTTCTTGGGTGGTGGGTTAATTTTGTTTTCCATTCGGATGATTTCACTTTGGCTGTAGCGCAAACTATTTAAATACCAGCGTGCAATTCCAGGAACTTTTTGAATGTATCACGTACTTGTAGCTACAATCGCTAGAGCTGAATAAAAGAATCATGAAGAGCAACGGAGGAGGTGACCTATTTATCGGCATAAACTGTGTCAAGACTTATAATCAGACTGTGGAGAAATGCAAGAGAAGTGGGGCTGAAATCCAAAAGATTCCATGTCTCATCAGAAAGAAAAAAAAGGAAAAATTAAAACATAAGGGAAATATAACGTAAAAATCGAATGGCAAAACTGCGTAAAATCACGGACACATTCGACTGTTGGGATCCACTTAAGGAAGATGGTGACCATCAACAGTGGATCCCAATCTTTTGTCACTCGTCACACTTTAAGTGAAAATATGAATATTAACGGTACCCCGAAATAGTGGTTGCCACCTGGTACGTACCACACACACACACACACACACACACACACACACACGCACGCACGCACAATAAGTTTGATTTTCTAATGCAGGACGAGGTATAGTCCACTAGATGGCAGGACGATACCGTAAGCTTCAGACGAGAACTGCAGTCAAAATTAAAATAACGAAAAATAGCATAACAGATGTCGCTACTTGTCCGTTGAGGCTATGGTGAAGTCGAAATTTTGTAAAAAAAACACCCAATATCAAGTTCTTAATAGAATTTATTGTTGCTAACATTACTCCAAAAGAGTGATGGTAATTTACAGCTATAGAACTCACGTGGATAACGAACTATTGTGCGTAACTGAGTGGGTGTATGGGCGCGTGAGCTAACGCTTGACAGTAATTACTACAATAGTGCCAGTAGATGGCAGTAGTTGTCCGTTGAAGTTGTAACGTTAATGTTAATGCACGTTAAAGGAAGACAAGATTCAAAATATAGCTGTGATAAGAACTTATATACACAAAAATTGCTAATTAACTTCGGATTCGGATCTGATCTGCATACTCTTCTCGCATCGGAGCTCCAAATACTATTCCTGTAACTAAATGTGAGACCTTTTTTTTTTTTTTTTTAGACAATTTTAAGGATATATCTATCAATAGATGGCAGGAGAATCGCATTAAGAATATGTGAAGTTGATCCACTCAAAAGTCGAAGACACTTCAGTGGTTGCTTGGACTCTCTCTCTCTCTCTCTCTCTCTCTCTCTCACTCTCTCTCTCTTTATTCTTTAATTTGATATTCATGAAAACCGTCTTTAAATACAACAACAAAATCATAATATGTCCATTTGAAAAGTCCATTTTTACAGTTTCAACAATTAATTGAACACAGTAGATGGCGCTCGAAGCTACTTTTTGCAATTAGTAAAAAAGGAGGAGCATTTTAGATGGTTTTTTCGCTAGGCGAGAGCAGTTTGAAGTTAACCAATAATTAATTTCTGTTAATAATTAAAACAAAAAAAATGTAACTAGGTGGTTAGAAAGCTTTTTTTTTGTTTTTGCGTATTATTATTTTATTTCTCAGTACTTCGTCGAATAATTAAAACACAAACATCACACATTTCTTAATTTTTGTAGTTTAAAAAAGGTTTCACAAAAGCAGTTGCAGAAAAATGAACTGAGTCAATGACCTTTCAGACTGTGTTTCGCTCTCTCTCTCTCTCTTTCTTTCTCTCTCTCTCTCTCTCTCTCTCCTTTGTCTTTTTAACACCTCCAAATAATGGGGTCGTTGATCTCCGAGAGTAATAAAAATACTTTTTCTGGCCATTCTTTTAAATATATTAATTTTAAAATAAAATATAAATATATATTTTTTTTTAAACGCATTGAAAAACAGCTTCTCTAATCACTATCACCAAAACTAGAACACTAAAGGGAAAGACATCTTGTTAAAAAAAAAAAAAGAAGACATAGGTCGAACACACTTTCTACAAATTTTTAGTTTTTGGAGTCTCCCTTCATTCCATTGGCCAAAAAAACACCTCTTCGTGGTAAATTAATCCCAGGGGCTAACATATGATGAGTATGGGTTTGGCACACCCAGGGTCCTCAGCTGGATATCATCATTCTTCTTTTTCTTGGTGACCCTCTCTCTCTCTCCATCTCTATCTCTCGGGGTAATTCAGAAAATTTTTTTTGGCTGGTGCAGCATAAGCCCCAGGCTTCCTTGCACCATATGGCTAATGATAACAGTTTTCTGCTTGAACTGGAACTTCTTGTTGTGACACTCAGTGGTCCTTCCAAAACAGTCCAAAGGTGTTCAGTTGATAGGGTAGTGGAGCACCCGAAGCATTAAAGGCAGAGGCACAAAAAACGTAGGATTTAAAAATATCATACAAGGTTTGGATATTTTTTGACGTTGATGTTAATGTTGATGTAGTAGATTTTAAATACACTGCTCGACAAAATTAACAGCACAAAATGCTTTTCAAGAATTTTCATGAACAGTTTCGACGAAGACGAAAACCTCATGTACCTAATAAGCATTATGGTACGCAAATTCCGAGTATCCAATAGAAATCCATCTACAAACCTTACATAGCTGCACATTATGCAAATTATTCATTCTTATAAAAACACTGGTTGCGACCACATCACTTCATTCCCGTTCTCTTTTTATTTCTTTTTTTTTTTTTTCTGTGGCTTGCTCAGTGGGATAACCACATCTTCAGTACTTAGGATGGCAAGTCAACGTCGTTTAGATAATTCTTTGAGATGGCAGGCCGTTGGACGACTTGAAGCCGGGCAATCACGGCAAGTGCATGTTGGCGTAATGTGTCACGCACTGTCTTCTCGGCACTATGGAAGCAGTTTCAGAAGACAGGAACCATTCCAAGAAGAGCTGGCCAAGGTCGTCCGAGGGTTGCGTCCACTGGAACAGACCGTCTATCTAGCTCTAACAGCAAGACCGAACTTTACGATATCCTGTCATTAACTGTCCCTTGAGATTGCTACTGTCACACGTGAAAATATTTCCAACCGAACTGTGTTAAGAAGGCTCAATTCAAGTGGACTCAACGCAAGAAAGCCAATTATTTGTATTCCATTAACCCCAGACCACCGCAGAGCTTGTCGAAACTGGTGCCATGACTTGTAGCCCTGACAAATGGGACACTTCTGTTCTCTGATGAGTCCCGTTTTAGCCTACAAACAGATTCTAAACGTTATTTCATCTGGAAACAACGAGGAAAGCGATACCATCCCTCCAACATCAGAGAAAATGACACTTACGGTGTTCTAGTGTGGGGCGGAATAATAATCAAAGGCCGCACCTCCTTCATTTTTTGATAGGGGTTCCGTAACTGCAAGAGGTACCAAGAACAGATACGCAAACCCTATGTGCAACTTTTTAGGGTGCGGTTGGCCCAAATTTTCTTTTTCATTCACGACGACTCCACTGCACATAGAGCTCAAGTGGCGGAGGAATATCTTGAAACTGAAGACGTCCAATGACTGCTGTGGCCAGCACGATCATCAGACTTAAATCGGATCCAACATGTGTGGGCGAACTTTGGGCGTCGCATTGCGCGCCGACAGCTTATTCCTCGGTCACTTGATGAGCTAAGGTATGCGCTGGTGGAAGAATGGGATTTGCTGCACAATCTTATAGTCGCCCTTATATTGGGCTTTAGCCGTTGTAGGGAGGTCATACACCGTACTGATGTCATTTTGTATCGACTTGTGTAATGTGACCTTTTTGGTAATTCTTATACAACCCCTATAAACGTCCCTTATTACCTGTCCGAAGTTTCTCGCTGTCTCCTCATTTCATCATTATTCTAACGATGAAACTACCATACCAATGTTGTCCCACTTAATGCAAGCTGCACGAGTTCCACTACGTTTTCAGTATATTAAGAAAGAGAACATCCTGTATAGCCATTGTTACTGTTTTTTGTTTGTTTGTTTTTTTTTTTTTACTTTAACAGACAGATCTCTCTGACTTCGAAAGTAAAATGGCTGTGGGGGAAGGGGAGAACACGCAAGTGCCAGTATCTCGACAACAGCCAACATGGTTACGTGCTCCCGTTTTGTGGTCTCATGAGTCTACCGTGACGACTCAATAGCGGTCGAACAACTAGCCAAAGGACACACGTCGGACAGCCACATGTGGTCAACGTTTGTGGTGAGCGCCGTGTGTCTCGTCTCGAAACAAAGCAGTGACACACAGTGGCCCAGCTTACCTGGAGGCAAATGGGAACAGTAAGGTCAATATACTCATACCGGCTATGGATGTCGATGGTGTCATGGGTCCCATGCTCACGGGAGACATAAGAAACTGCACTTTGCATAGGGATTTCGGCATGGAAACGGGATTCTTGTAAATACCGTTTCCATGCTGATGTTGTATCCGCATTTCGAGAAAGCAACACGAGGCCATGGCACTTGTATGCACAATTGGTGTTCGACAGACTGAAGGTGTATAACGGGGTATATTAGCGAATTCAGCTTATATTCTGGACAATTCTGCTCTTCCTACACTGTGGTAGCATGTCGTGCTTCGTCATGCTGGAAAAGAACAGGTAAGGTAATAGAAAGAAACTATTTTACAGGGTGTTTCAGTTAAACGTTTCAGAACTTCTAAGAGGGGTAGGGTACATCCTGACAACTCGAAATCATATAGCAATGTGGGGTCGGAAATGCTTTCCTGAAGCGGTGTTGTACACAGAAGCACTATAAAAAGAAAAGAGACCGTAAGTGAGAAATCGTTTTAATAATACATGAAAAGAAGCAAAAGGTACATGGATTAAAGTAAGTGTTCGAAATTTCTTCCACGGGCTACAATGCACGCCTCACATCTCCGACGCATGGACATCCGAACATTCTGGAATACTCCAGGCGAATTTCGAATTTCTTCGGCAGCTACTGCGATTCTTGCAACCAGCTCCTCAGCATTGTCAACAGGGGTGTCATAAACTAGCGATTTCATATGACCCCAGAAATAAAAATGAAGACATGATAGGTCGGGTGACCGAGCAGGCCAACGGACGGGACCACCACGTCCGATCCACTGTTGACCAAATGTGACATCCAGGTAGTTACGAACATCTCCGCTATAATGGGCAGGGGCTCCATCGTGTTGGAACCACATTGTCTGTTGCGTCGATGCAGAAATCTGTTCATCTCTCAAAAGTTGTGGCAATACTTGCTGCAGAAAGATCAAGTAGATAGGTCCGGTTAGACGACACGGTAACAGGTAAGGTCCGATGAGGTGATCTCCCATAATACCGGCCCATACATTGACCGAAAATCGAATCTGTGCTGCACGACGTCGTATTGCATGCGGGTTCTCGACCGCCCAGATATGGTCGTTATGCGTGTTGAAAATTCCTTCCCTTGTGAAGGATGCCTCATCGGAAAACAACACTTCAGCAGGAAAAAGGGGATTTGTAGCACATTTTCCAAGGTACCACTGTGCGAAAGCAATACGAGGTGCATAATCCTCCGGTTGCTGTGTCTGGACACGCTGCACGTGAAACGGATGCATGTCTTGTTCTCGGAGAATCCTCCAGACGCTGCAATGGGAAACCCCGACTGCGTTTGCTAGACTTTGTGTACTCGTTCTTGGATTCCCCTGTACATGCTGCAGCACATTCTGTTCGACGGCTGGAATCCGTGCTGTTCTTACCCTGTCCCTGTCAGCTCTTTCAAATGAACCTCTCTCAGCTGACCTCTGGTGCAGTCTTGCAAAGAAATTATGACTGGGAATACGCCTCGTCGGATATCATTCCGCGTACAAACGCTGTGCGGCTAGCCCACTACAATTTGCAGCCCCGTACGCCAAATGCATATCGGCTAACTCTGCGTTCGTGTAATCATCCATCCTACTAACTTGGCGTTCTTGTGCGAAATTAAGATTCCCTGCACTAAAGCTCGGAATTTTCGATTCTGCCCATTGGTATATGATTTCGAGTTGTCAGGATGTACCCTACCCCTCTTAGAAGTTCTGAAACGTTTAACTGAAACACCCTGTATGTTCTAATCATTCAGGTACATACGACATACAAGTTCTAATCCTCGATGGGCATCTTTAACTGAAACTTCTTGTTCAACCATCGTAAATTCCTCGTCTTCATCACTATAAATTTCAGAAGATCCATTATGTCTGCAATGAGTTCCTCTTCATTTATGCATATTTTGAAATATTCAATGTCCACATCCACTTCTGCGTAATCTTTGAAGCTTAAGTTTTCCTGTAAGTTTAGCGGATGACGCTTTTGAAATTGCAGTAGGGTTTTAGGAGCATCAGCGACTAAGGCCATGTATAAGGCCATTATACTATATGTAAATGACGTGCGTTCTGTGGTCCATTTTCTGTTTGCTGGATGCAAAGCCCGAGTTTCCGGGAGAAAAAAACATGTTATCCTCGCCTGAGTCCAACTAACTCAACCACGTTGTGAAAAAGACCCATACAAATTCTTTCCGTCATCGACGGTACTCGAACTCGTGTCTTTTCCATCCGGTATGGGAAAGACGGCAATTCTACCAACTGTGCTACCCACGAGGGCAAGTGTGATGCACATACTCAAATATTTCTTCCCTATTATTGGACTGTTCTTCGAAATTAACAGAGGAAGAAGCATGCGAAACTTCACACGTTGCATCATTTAAAGCGGTACATCCAGCGTGTTTGAAGAAGTTGACGATCACTTTCTCATCAACTTTATCCCGTGCTGAAACATTGCCTGCAGGATGTCGAGTTCGAATTGAATTTTGTTTTCAAGACACAGCCTAACTTTGTTTAAAACATTGGATTAAAACAACTTGATCAAGTAGCTGAAGAACTGACGTCATATTTGGTGGTAGGTATTCAACAGTGATTGCATGTAGGTCGTTTACTCGACAATGAGAGGTGCAGTCATCCACAAACAGCAAAATTTTTCTATTCTTCTCATTCATCCATTCTTCGTTGATGTCATCCGTGCCTTTTGGTTTGCTCAATACATAGTCCGTAATGTCTTGAAACCTTAAGAGCACCGAGGCTTCTGGACTTTCCCAGTGATTAAAGAGTCCGGTTTCATTAGCATTGAAGATGACATTTTTTAAACGATTTTCCTTCCATTCCTTTGTAACGTCAATGTCCACAGCTGCACTTTCGCCAGCCATTTTTTTTAAAGGAAGGCCACCACGAGTCCTAAATTTCAGGAACCATCCATCTGAACTTTTAAATTCCTCACTGTCCATTCGATACAAACGATTCAGCCTTAGCTTGCCATCTGCGAGAGCGTTTTTTGTACGCATTGTCATTAGCCATTCGAAAAGCGCTTTTTCAAGATTAGGGTACTTCGCCTTTCGTGCTCGAATTCTACCCGATGCAGCAGATTTCTCTAAACTTTCAATCTTTTTTTCCAATCTTTCAAGATACTGAACAGAGTACTCTTAGAAATGTCGAACTGTTTGGGGATATCAGTCTTAGAAGGCACACCATTTTCTACAGCTTCCAAAATCATAATTTATCTGCGATTGGCAAAGCTGTCCATCCGCTTTCTTGGAGCAATACCAATAAACATGAACTCCAACTAACTTCTATTCGTGTTCATTTTATTACCGCACTACGAGAAAAGAACGTGGGAAATCTTAAAAAAGTATTTCTCACGATCAGGCTGCAAGCTCGTGAATTACTCTAATATATTTAAAGCGTTCTGTCATTTTTATTTGTAATAGAAAAGAAAAAATTGAGATGAAGAGGTAGAAATTTATGTGGCCGTTATAGAGAAATCCTTTTATTTCCAATGTGGTTATAGTGAATGAAAAATAGCATTAGGAATTGGCCGGGACCAACCACATTGCACGTTATAACGTGCTGGGACGTTAAAAAGAGGGTCGCTATAAAGAGCTTCGACTCTATATATATATATATATATATATATATATATATACTAAGTATGACTATAAATTAAGGACAGTGGTGTTTTAAATTAAGCATACTGAACTTTAAAATCCTAATGAGTGTTGCTGTCAGTGCCGGACCATGGTATTTTCGAGCCCCCGGGGAGAAAGATTTTTAGGAGCTCGCTTTACTAAGGATATATATTTTTTTTTTTTTTTTTCATGATATGTAAAATTTGGCGCCCCTTACAGAATGGCGCCCCGGACAAGGGCCATGCTAGCCCTTGTCCCCATGCTAGGCATCAATGTATTGCGTCTGTAAATTGCCTGTATTCCATGATTGGTTAGCCTGTTTTGAAACTGACTCGAGATAAACCTATTCGTCCCCGAATAGAAGTGTCCAGTCTCCTACTCGATTATCCATTCATCCATTAAGGGCAAGTTACTGGTATGAATAAAGGTAGAGTGGGAGAACACAGAGAGTGGTTATCAATAGGCACTGCTCTTCGTGGACTAATGTTATTAGTGGAGTCCTCCAGGGTTTGTACAACACCCATTGTTGTATATATTTATTAATGATAATGATGAGGTACATCAGGCTTAATGTCCAAGTAAGCAAATGATAAAAAGGTTGATGGTGGATTACTTATCAATCCCTCTAATAGTTTGCCTAGTTCTTTCTTGAATTTATTCAAACTACCCCCTTCCACAAACACAGACGGAAATTTGATCCAATAATCAACTATCTGCTGGCTGAAGGCAAACTTCCGCGCATCTATTCTGCAACCATGGGCGCACGCAGCACCACCTTTGGATTTCGAAGTAATACACAATTTTTAATATTTTCATTAATTTATTGGTACATAAGATATTGCATGTATTCGAAAAATTGGTGAACAAAAAGTGTATTCCCACATGGGCCACCTTGCAAAATATCCTGCCGGCGCCCATGCCTGCAACTATTCTTCCTTAATTTGAATTTATGATTGCAGTGCAATTTGCAGACCCGAAGCCTTTTTTGATAGGAGTACCCTTTGTATCTTTCGTCAATCGCTTTACCCTGTACCTGTTCTATAGCAGATGGCCAAAGCGACAACTACCTCTCACTGCTGATCATCGTCGATGGGATTTCCTGGTGTCAGGAACATGCTGGTTGGACGCTGGAGGATTGGAAACGATTGTTCTGGTCGGGTGAGTCCAAATACTCGTGGCAACACGCGACGGACGCCTTTGTGTATGACACAAGCAACAGGTGTCCATGGACCCACTGTGCACTTTGCCAGCGAAGATGGGGGAACCCTGGTGCCATCAGACAACTAACGCACTTTACACTTTACTTTACTTATCCGTTTATTTTGCAAATATGTAGGTATTACTTTTCACCTAACCGTTATTTTTGTATTTAATATTTTTATTTTATGTGCCCTGACATGTTGCAATTTTTTCCCAGACAGAAATGGGATCTTCTGTCATCGGGCTCGCATTGAGCATGGGTGGTTCGAGGAACACAGTGAAGATATAACCCATCTTGATTGATCTTCAAATTAGCCTGACTTTACCAACTGACAACTGAAAACTTGCCTCATTCACACTCACCCGTCTCATTGTCCCAATGTCTCATTAACACTCACCCATCATGTGTTCCGACACTGTAAAAAGCTTTGCCGGGAGAAAATACCATGCTACCCTCGCCTAAACCAACTAACTCAGCCATGTTGTGAAAACGACTAAATATTCCTCACGTCATTGAAGGATTCGAACTTATATCTTTTACACCCGGTGTAGGGGCCACGGCGGTTCAACCAACTGTGCTATTCACTAGGACGTCTTCAGACATCTAGTGGAGTTAATACGTAGGCAAACAGCAACAATTATCAGTATGAACGGTGGCTCAACACGGTCACTCAACTGAGAATTATTAATGTGAGATATCACATTAATAACGCTCAGTGGAAGCCTAGTCCTCACGATGCATCGCTGTTTGGAGAGGAGTGAATTCGGTTCCTGTCAATGACTGAAGGAATTTTTGAAGTTCTTTTCATTCAAGGCCCTAGTTAACTGATAGAGCTCATATCAAAAATGAAAATACTGACCAAATATTAGCAAGATTCTCAAAATGTATGAAAAGTGTAAATCTCGGAATCTATATTTCGTTGACACAAGACCCAATTTACTAACGTAATAGATCCATTCCCTCTAAAAGTTTGTCCAGTTCCTTCTTGAATTTATTTAAGTTGTCAACTTCCACGACGACAGATGGAAGTTTGTTCCAGCAATTAACCACCCGCTGGCTAAAGGCAAACTTTCGCACATCTATTCTACAACTGACTTTCCTCAATTTGAATTTATGCCCATCAAGTTCGTTATCTGAGCAAGAAGAAGAATCCCATCAGCATTGAGCTTGCTCAACTCATTCAAGGCCTTATACACCTCAATCAGGTCACCTCGCAGGTGCCTAGTCTCCAGACGCTGCAATATGCAGAACTTAAGCTTTCCTTGATAAGAGGATCCCTTCGTTCCCTTCACAACCTTGTTGCCCTTCTCTGTACTCGCTCAAGCAAATCTACATCCTTCCTAAAATGAGACCTCCAGACCTGTACGCAGTACTCAAGGCGTGACCTGACCATTGCCTTATACAAAAGGATAATCATTGACAATATCCCATGCGCTGCTCTGGCAGCCTGTCTGCACTGGTCAGAAAATCTGACTCCACAATCACTCCAAGGTCTTTTTCATTTTCTACCACCTGAGTGTAGTACCACACATATAAATAAATTTATAAATACAGTATATAAATTTAGTTTGGTACGTTTTTCTGGGGTTACTTTTGACGCATTTGCTCCAAATCCCTAAGCAGGGATCCCTCGGAAGAATGCTACTGCTGTTGGTCTAGGGCTAGGCGACCCGGAAACTAGTTTTAGGACTTATAAAAACATGTGGGACAGAGCCTTAGGGGCGAATAAAGTCAAAAGCATTCCTAATAGGACCATATTAGAATAAATAAAAAAAATAAATAAAAATAAACTTTACAAACTTTCAAAACGTAATAATCCTGTATAATCAAAATAAATACAGTACATTTGTTTTGGTTGTACTATGTATATTATTTGGTTGTAATTTGCAGCTTAACTAATTTTAAATAAAAATAAAATGGCGTATATGTTCTATTTATAAATATTTATAAATTTAATTCAAAACTACCTAAGGTTGCTTAAAAATATAATACAAGGAATTACAATATTTGTTGCCAGATATACTAAACTTTCGAATTTATTTCTTTGTATACAAATAAGTGGTTAGACACCAGGAAGAACTCTCCTTTAGACGATAACTCTAATATACAGTTTTCACATTCCGTTCTGCCCTTGAAATCACGTGATAATATTGTCCATCTTCTCTTAAAGGTCATCAATTCCAGTAATTTCTAGTGGCATATAAAAGCCAAACCAGTGGCAAATACGCATGCGCCAACTGCAAATATCGCTTATAGATGCATAACCGCGTCTGTTTATTTACCATAACTTCTAAATAATAAATAAATACGTAAAATATTTAATTTACACGATTAATTATTTAATTAATTAGTTTTTTTAACGAATTTTTTTAAAGATTTTCTTATAAATATTATTTTTTTTTTTTAGGTACAAGTTGACATAATCATAATCATAATGCAGTTTTAAGTTTTTAAAGACATCTTAAATTTTTAACAAGAATCAAATTCATAAACCACCAAGTAGATTTTAAAAATAATTTAAATCTTCAAAGTTCATTACTGCATTCCAAAAATAAAACGACCAAGCTTTATATGGAAATGCTTGAGCAGGGTCGGGTACAAATGGAAGTAATACCGTTGCTAAGGCCCAGGGTAAATAAAAAAATGGCGCTCCTTGAAAACTGTTATTTTGAAATTTTTGCATTTTTTAATCATAAAATTTAACCAAATTTTCCCCAAAATTAACAGAACACGTAGAAAACGTGTTGTAACTCGTGGAACTCGCTATGAAACGGGACAAAATTTGGTTTGGTGGTGGTGTACCATAGAATAACAATCAAATAAGGAGACAGCGAGAAACTTCAGATGGGATCATTTAGAGGGTTTGTATAAGAATTGCCAAAAAGGTCACATTATAGAAGTCCATAACATCAGTAAGTAGTCAGTAGAAGTCCCGGCATCAATAAGAGCAATCCAAGTGACCGAAGAGTTAGCTGTCGGCGTGCAATGCGTGCAACACATGTTCGATCGGATTTAAGTGTGTTGATCGCGCTGGCCACGGCAGTCGTTGGATATCTTCATTTTCAAGATATACCTCCACCACTATGTGCAGTGGCATTGTTGTGCATAAAAAGAAAATCTGGACCAACTGCATCCTTAAAAAGTCGCACACAGAGTTCGAGGATCTGTTCTCGATACCTCTGCGCAATTACGGTACCCCTATCAAAATCATGAAGAGAGGTGCGGCCGTTCATTATTATTCCGCCCCACAGAAGAATACCGCCTCCACCGTAAGGATCCCTTTCTCTGATGTTGGAAAAATGGTACCGCATTCCTGGTTGTCTCCAGATGAAATAACGTCTAGAATCTGTTCTGTTTGTAGGCCAAAACGGGACTGATCAGAGAACAGAACTGTACCCCATTTGTCAGGGCTACAGGTCACATGTTCATGGCACCATTTTCGACGAGATCTGCAGTGTTTTGGGTTAACGGGATAAAAACCATTGGTTTCCTTGCATTGAGTTCACTTAAATCGAGTCTTCTTAACACGATAACACAGTACGGTTGGAAATGTTTCCACCTGTGGCTGCAGCAACCTCAAGGGACAGTTGATGACAGGAGGTTCCGTCTTGCTGTTAGAGCCAGATAGCGGTCTGTTCTGATTGACGTAGCCCTCGGCCGAGCCAACTCTATACGTAATGGTTCCTGTTTCCTGAAACTGCTTCCATAGTGTCGAGATGACACTGCGTGACACAGATTAATGGGGTTAAGCCAACATTATACCTCCGCCTGCGACTGCCCGACTTCAAGTCGTCCAACGGCCCGCTATCTCAAAGAATCAACTAAACAACCATAACTTGCCATTCTGAATACTGGAGATATCGTTATCCCACTGAGCAAGCAAAAAAATGGGAATGAAGATTCATGCCTATAATGTTTATAGGCATGAATAATTTGCATAATGTGCCGTTCTGTAAGGTTGTAGATCGATTTCTATTGGATACTCAGAATTTGCGTGCCAGGATGCCTGTTATATCAAATATCAAGAAGAGTTTTATGTGCTTTTTCACAATGTGGCTAAGTTAGTCAGTCAAGAATTGCATTTTATCGCGGGAAAATGCTAGAGCCTATGATAAAATACAGAGCAGTTCTAATCTCCATTCTCAAGAATTATTTCACTAGTACTCTCAGTACAATTAAATCAGTCCAGGAGCCTAGACATCTCACATCATAACTACCTTAGAACATGCATTACTACTAACAGGGATGTTGACATTCATGAAAAACGTTTTGGTTTGTTCTGGTAATTTTGTCCAGTAGTGTATTAAAAATTAACAATTTCTTTATTATCAGCTTACTGTTTTTCAATAGAGTGAATAGCAGTCTTATCGTATTGGCTCCAAAAAACATTCTCATTTAGGGTCCCGAAGTTGGATGTGGATGGACGGACAAAATAATAATAATTCTGAATTTCTACTGGCCCAATTTCACTGAAAATCCATGCAATGGATGAAAATCCATCGAGTTGTTATAAGCTATCCTCACCAAGTTCATCTGTGCCCGTCCGTCCGCATGTAACATTATTATTATAGCGCAGTATATTGTATTCATTAATTTAGCATTTCTTTGTTAATATTAATTTGCTGAACACTGTACATTATATTATTTACATAATAATTAATTTACTCTGTTTTTAATGGAACCACAGTGACAGAAATTGTGCTCTTAAAAAAAACAAAAAAACCACAGCTTTCCAAAGGCACCAAAGGCAATTTTCTTAATAGAAAATTGTTGTTTCCTCCTTGTGTGATTTTACCCAGCACAAAACTGTTAAGATGGAGCTCCTTTTGTTGTGTAAACAGGGCCGGTTCCAATATTTTCGAAGCCCTGTTCAGCAATTACTTGCGCGGCCCTGTTTGTTTGTGTGGCCCTTTCCTTACCTCCAGAAGGTAAAAACAATTCAGATATTCTTGAAAGTGAGTATAATATAAAAATTACATTTTTAAATAACGTCCTATGTTCGACATCAAACTAAACATAAACATCGAGAATGAAGTATTCGCTCAACTTCTAGCAATTTTCAAGTTGACTCGCGCAAGCGCTCTTAGAGTAGTTTTTCAAAGTATAACGCAGCATTACAAGAAAGATCCTCCACTTATAAGGAACCTGTTTGTCGTCCATGTCTATTTTCTGCACCCTGGACAACCGAATCCTAGACACGTTTTCCCTTTCCCAAGAACCCTTTCCTTACCTCCAGAAGGTAAAAACAATTCAGATATTCTTGAAAGTGAGTATAATATAAAAATTACATTTTTAAATAACGTCCTATGTTCGACATCAAACTAAACATAAACATCGAGAATGAAGTATTCGCTCAACTTCTAGCAATTTTCAAGTTGACTCGCGCAAGCGCTCTTAGAGTAGTTTTTCAAAGTATAACGCAGCATTACAAGAAAGATCCTCCACTTATAAGGAACCTGTTTGTCGTCCATGTCTATTTTCTGCACCCTGGACAACCGAATCCTAGACACGTCACTGCCTAAATGACACATATAACTCAGTCTTCAAAGTATACCTCATATACACTGCTCGACAAAAGTAACAAAACACTTAAAAAACGTGTTGTTACTAGTGCAGCTCGCAATGAAGCGGGACAAAATTTGGTATGGTCAGGTACCATAGAATAACAATGAAATCAGGAGACAGCTAAAAACATCGGACAGGGATAAGGGACATTCATAGGGGGGGGGGATGTATAAGAATTACCAAAAAGGTCACAGAAGTCGAAAATGTAGTCGCATGACATCAGTACGGCGTACTATCCCTTAAAACAGCTAAACAGGCCTGACAGCGATGAATCATGCTCGATATAAGGGTGTCTATAACATTCTGTGGCAACATTCCATTCTTCCACCAGCGCAGACCTTAGCTCACCAAGTGGCCAATGAGTTGGCTGTCGGCATGCAATGCTACGCACAAGGGCGTCCCACACATGATTGGATTTAAGTCTGATGATCGTGGTGGCCACGGCCGTCGTTCGATATCTTCATTTTCAAGACGTTCCTCCATCACTTCAGCTCTCTGTGCAGTGGACTTGCATGAAAAGAAAATCTCGGCCAACTGCTCCCCTAAAGAGTCGCACATACGGTTCAAAGATCCGTTCTCTGTACCACTGGACAGAGGTATTCTATCAAAACATGGACGGATACGGCCGTTGATCATTATTTGTCCCCACACAAGAACACCGCCTCCACCGTAAGGGTCCCTTTCTCTGATTTTGGAGAGATGGTATCGCATTCTTCGTTGTCTCCAGATGAAATAAAGTCTAGAAGTTGTCTGTAGGCTAAAACGGGATTCATCAGAGAAGAGAACTGTACCCCATTTGTTGGGACTGCAAGTCACATGTTCATGACACCAGTTTCGACGAGTTCTGCGTGGTCAACGGAATACGAACCACTGGCTTCCTTGCGTGGATTCCACTTGAATTGAGCCTTCTTAACATAGTCTGATTGGAAATGTTTTTACCTGTGGCTGCAGCAACCTGAAGAGCCAGTTGATGACAGGTTCCGTCTTGCTATTAGAGCCAGATAGCGGGCTGTTCCGGTTGATGTAGCCATCGGTTGGCCTTGACAGCTCTTCTTGTAATGGTTTCTGTCTCCTGAAACTGCTTCCATAAAGTATAAAGTATGTTGATGTCATGCGGCACCAGGGGTTTCCCCCATCTCTGCGTTGCTTTCATTGTGGGTGTACCATTTTGCTGGAAATGCCAGAGATTTAAAAGTATGTGAGAATCGTACATGTGTAGTGATGTGTACCGTTGTTCATCTGGTCATTTTGCCACTGGGCCCCAAGTTACCGCACTTTCGCCCCGTGGAGGCAGACCACGCACCCAGTAGACTTACTTACTCTGCAGCTTAGTTTCCTGAGATTTCGGCGGCGAGAACCTAAAAAAAAAAAAAAAAAGTGCAGTAATACACCAATGAGCCAAAACATTATGACCAGCGAGTCGTTATGCAAATGGCAACAACTGCAGGTGAATTACGGCGCGTGCGCAGGTCGGGACACGGTATAAAAAACACACCTGATACTGATCTGCGTTAATCAGTGTTACTCTTGTTCTTCAGATGAGAAAGGCAGTGGACTTAACCGAGATCGACAATGACCATATTGTATTGGCCATACAACTGGATCAGAGCATATCCGAAAAGACACGGCTGGTGGGATGCTCACGGTTAGCCTTGGTTAGTACCTACCGAAAGTGGTCCGAGGGAGGAGGGGGAACCACGAACCGACGGCGAGGTATTTTAAGACTACGGCTCATTGATGCTCGAGGTGAGTGAAGGCTCTTCTGGATGGTATGAGGCAACAGAAGGGCGACTGTATCGAAACTTGCTGGTAATTGGAATGCTGGTGACGGGAGTAATGTGTCACAATGCACACTACATCGAACCCTGCTGAAAATGGGGCTGCGTGGCTGCATGCCACTCCGAGTGCCCACGCGAACCATGGTTAATTGGCAACAGCGCCTACAATGGGCAAGCGATCATGGAAACTGGACCTTGAGTGATTGGAAGAAGATCGTCTTGTCCAATGAATCACGTTTCCTGTTGCACCATGTGGACGGCCTGGTACATGTACGTTGTTTACCTGGGAGTTAGGATGTCACCTGGATGCACTGTTGGTTGAAAACAAGCCAGTGGTTGCAGTGTCATGCTTTGGGCAATGTTCTGCTGGGATACCCTGGGCCCATTCATCCAAGTGCTGGGCACTCTGACGTCTACCACCTACCTAAACATTCCACTCTGTGGCTGAGTTAGTCGGTCTCAGATATAGATAGCAAGGTTTCCCCTCAGAATCTGGGGTTTTTCTTCCAGCAAAACAGACAAATTGACCACAGAACACACGCAATTAACAAACATAAGACACACAACACATGGCAGATGAATTTAATTATTCGGGTGGCCTAAAAATAATAGTACCTAAACATTCCCATACTTCTGCCTTACACCTCCATAGCCAGGTGGGCAGGAGCAGCAGTGCGTAGCACACGCTTCTTGATTAGACCAGGGCTCTAGCCCGTGACCGCTAAATACGGTGGTTGCAGAAAAGTCAGGGAATGACCACCGCATATCCCAGGAGCAATATGCCTTAGTTGCTAATGGTCCTAAAAACCAAATAACAACAACAACTTCCTCCCAGTCTACAGTCTCCTTCCCTTCTATGTTTACAATAGCGTATGCCCCCACACCAAAACCTTAAACAACTCCAAATGAACTACGTCCACTTTCGGCCCTTTTACTGTGTGTGTGTGTGTGTGTGTGTGTGTGTGTGTGTGTGTGTGTGTGTGTGTGTGTGTGTGTGTGTGTGTGTGTGTGTGTGTGTGTGTGTGTGTGCGTGCGCGCGCGTGTGTGTGCGTGTGTGTGTGTGTGTGCGTGCGTGCGTGCGTGCGTGCGTGCGTGCGTGCGTGCGTGCGTGCGTGTGTGTGTGTGTGTGTGTGTGTGAGAGAGAGAGAGAGAGAGAGAGAGAGAGAGAGAGAGAGAGAGAGAAGTAAGTAGAAAGGCATCACCAAGAAAGAGAAGAATGATGATATCCAGCTCAGGACCCTGGGTTTGCCAAGCCCATACTCCCCAGATGTGAGCCCCCGGGGTTAAATGACTGCGACCACTATGAGGACCTGCAATGCATGCTCACCACGGCTATCACCTACTTCCCACAGAACATGGAACAGCATCTACTTGACTCGGAACATGAATACAAAGCCCTTACTATCTTTGCTAGAAGGAGAGCACTTATAGCAAACCACCAGTGCACAGCACCTGGAAGCTGATGGTGAAACTAGGACTGAAGAAAATTGGAATACAGAAGTAAACTGCACCAAAATAACCAACAACCACGAACATGACCATTAGCTAGTCTTGTTCACGAGGGAACTGACAACCAGGAAGACCTACGTCTGAACCAGAGAAACTGGCACAGGACTTCACATGAACTGCATACAAATTATTCGCACTGGACCACTAGCTGGATGCCTAAACCAAATGGCCAACGCACAAACTAAGAAAATGATATCACCAGGACCCAAGGCAGCATCCTCATAACATGCACACTGGGGGACCTGAACAGGTTACATTACCAACCATAGGACGAGACTGCCTCATGTATGACCTTACGACTGGATTTGACTCGTACATTGAACACGATAACCAACGAAGATCCGGTTCAGATCGCTTGGACTCTTCACGTGCTTTCTACTACCAATGCCTAATGGCGATCTTTACCGGACTCCCTGGCCTGGTACCTTTACTCCCTTTCCCCTGTTGGGGAGAAGAGACAGTCTTGCCTCCTTTCATCCCCTACCAATCCTTGTTCTTCTCCTGGTGGGGCACGGGCCTGCCTGGGACGATAGAGAAGGGGTCGCCTTCTCTATCGTCCCCATACTTCTGTCTTTCCCCCAGCCTTCAGTCTCCCCCTCACCCTGCCTAATACGCCAGCGTATACCCCACACAACTGCAAAAGCTTAACTTCGCCCAAATTAAACCGCATAAACCTCAATTGGCTTTTCTAGTTGCAGCACTCACCCTTACCGAGTTTTGTTTTTTTTTTCTTTTTTTAAGCCCTAGTCACTGAAATCTCAGGAAACTAGGTGGCAGAGCCTTTCTGTGTATCTGGTTTCCCTCCAGGAGGCCAAGTGTGGACAACGTTCGGCCTCAGTAGGAGTCTAGCGGTTAAACGGCCAGATGAACAACGATATACAACACTAAACACATACAAAATCCACACACTTTTAAATCTCTGACTTTCCCAATGAACTAGTACACCTACAAAGAAAGCAACGCGGAGATGGGGAAAACCCTGGTGCCGCTAGACATCAATACACTTTACACTTATCTTAACATCATTGCTGACCAGGTACACTCTTTCATGGCGATGGTCTTTCCCTCTGGTAGTGCCGCCTTTAAGCAGGATAATGCGCCATGCCATGCCTCCCGTATTGTTCGAGACTGCATCGCAGAACATGAGGAGGCCTTCCAGGTATTGCCCTGGCCTCCAAATTCCCCCGTCATCAATATCATCGAGCATCTGTGGTTTGTGTTGGAACAACAACTCTGATCTGTGGCGTCTGAACCACAGAGCTTACAGCAATTAAAGGATCTGCGGGTTACGTCTTGGTACTACATACCACAAGACACATTTAGAAATCTTGTAGCGTCCGTGCCTCGCCGGGTACGAGCTGTTTTGGCTGCACATGTAGGACCACAATCATATTGGGTAGATGGTCATACCATTTTGCCATGTCTGCATACAGCATGCGTTGTATGCTCGTATACACCGCAAGGGGCTAGATTTTTAGCCATAATTATGAGAGCATCCTTAGAGTCAGGGGAGATCCCATGGACTGGAGATGTGCAAATGTATCACCAATTCACAAAAGGAGTTCAAAAGGTGACACAAATAATTATAGACCTGTTTGTTTAACTTCCGTTCCGGGGTGAAATAGTGGAGTCACTGGTTAAAGATGCATTGCAGGATCATCTAGCCTAATACGCCAGCGTATACCCCCACACAACTGCAAAAACTTAACTTCGCCCAAATTAAACCGCATTAAGACAGCAGCAATAGTTCAGACAACAACATGGGTTTGTTAAGGGGAAGTCTTGTCTGATCAATTTGATTTGATACTACGATGTGGTCACAAAGGAACTGAATGCCAAAAATAATTTTGGCATTCAGATTCAAATTCCATATATTTGGAATTCAGCAAAGCTTTTCATACCGTTGCACATGAAAGACTGCTGGACAAATTGGACCGCTCCAATTTGTCCAGCAAAACTAGCATTAAGGGCAAGTTTCTGCAATGGATAAAGGGATGGTTGAGTGGAAGATGGGAGAGAGTGGTAATAAATGGACTCTGCTCTACGTGGATTAATATTACTAGCGGAACCCTGGTTCGGTGCTGGGCCCATTGTTGTTTTGTGTATTTGAAGTGGCAAATGAAGTTTAAGATTGACAAATGCAAAGTATTGCATATGGGTATCGGTAATCCAAGAGAAACGTACCAACTGTGTGGTACTGCACTCAGGGAGGTGGAGAATGAAAAAGACCTGGGGGTATTTGTGTTGTCAGATATGAAGTTCTCTGACAGTGTGAACAGGCTGCCACAGCAGGTCATGTAGTTTAGTTTTGTTACAGATATATAGGAAGTTTGCTAGCAGAGACAAGGGGCCGATTATCCCCTTGTATAAGGCAATGGTCAGGCCACACCTTGTGTATACAGGTCTGGACGCCTCATTTTAGGAAGGATGTTTTCTAGAACGAGTACAGAGAAGGGCAGCAAGATTGGTGAGAGGAACAAAGGGGTGCGCTTACAAGAAAGGCTGAAGTTCTGCAAGTTACAGCATCTGGAGACTAGGCACCTGGGAGGTGAATTGATTGAGGTGTATAAGGGGCATAGATTCAAATTGAGGAATAACAGTTGTAGGAGAGATGTGCGGAAGTTTGCCTTTAGCCAGCAGGTGGTTGATTGTTGGAACAGACTCCCATCTATTGTTGTGGAAATTGATCGCTTAAATAAATTTAAGGCTGAACTAGAGAAACATTTGGAGTGACTGGATGGGTGAAATGGGAAGATTTTTTTTTTTTTTTTGGCTGATGCTGCATAAGCTTGCTTTCTTGCATCGTATGCCTCTACTAATGCTAATGCTACTAGATGTTACGTGAATGAATAAGCAAAACTGGGCGAAAATTATTTTGAGTGTCTTGTTAGATTTAATGTGGGGCTGCCTGAACCAGACAGCCCGCTGCCATCAAGCCTTATTTGTGATCAGAATCGAGGACGTGACTCGATACCCCAGTTGATCAGTGAGGCATGCCCATGCTTCACCAAAGAGGAAAGGGGAGGGAGTTCGGCAGGGAAAGGGAGAAAGGTGTCTCCCTTCCCTTTTCTTTCTTTCAAACCCAAGGTTGGGTTTTAAAGGAATCGAGTCACGTCCTCGATTCTGATCGCAAATAAGGCTTGATGGCAGCGGGGATGTCTGGTTCAGGTCGATGTGTCCTTTTACAGGTTTAGGTTGAAGCCATACAGTTGTAGGCCGTCCTTTTATTCTTGTTGAGTTTGTTTGTTGTGGGAATAGCAGCTTCCCATTCTACGTTGTCATTATGTTGCTTGTGATTGTCTCATTCTTGGATGCCATTTTGACTGTTTTCCCTCTACAGTGCTACTTTGTAGATTTTTCTACATTTGTCACTCCGTTTAGGTTCCGTTATTCGTTTGTTGCGGCAATGTGGTTTGCACTCTGTCAAATAATTTCTGTGCATATTCACTGAATGCCATATATGGTTCGTTACCATCCAGGATGAATTGTTCCTGGTCTTTGGGTGAGTGTTGTAGTCTTGTCACCAGCTGGCAACGGATGTCATTTTTTACTGTTTTTTGGTGACAGTTGAACATTAGGTGTGACCAGGTTTCTGGATCGCCGCAGGTACAGTTTGGATTTTCGATTATTCCCAGAGTTGTTAGTTTGGCGTTTAGGGCGCCATGTCCTGTAAGCAAGTATGTCACGAATAGGCCAGGTGCATACCAGGTTGATAATTTGGGTTGGAATCTGTCCACGTTTGGGAAGAACTTCTTTGTTATCCGGCCTTTGGTTGAGGTATCCCATCGTGCCCTTCACGCCTGCATCAAGTGAGTCTAGAGTCTTCTTTTTTCCGCGGTGTGTTGTTCCCTGGATCTGCATTGAAGTCAAGGTGCGCGCAAGCATTTCCTTTGACGAGTTCGTGGAGGATCCTCTCTTCACCATCTCTAGGTCCAAAGGGAGGGTTCCGGCGATGACTTGCAAGGCACCTGCTGCCGCCAGTTGGTTGCCCCTGGTCTACCTTCCCGTGGCGGTGATGGCGCGTTTCCGACCTGCTGATTCCGGGTAGCCAAACAGCCAGTTTACTTCTGGCCATTTCTGAAGAATCCTCTAAAAGTGAAACGAGGCGGAGATGAACTAACGTTCCAGGTGCCGCCCAAGACAAATACATACATATATACATACATATAAGGCACCTGAGCTCACTGTGCCCAGAAATTGACAAACCATTTGGACGAACTCACAAAATAATGATGCTTCCAATGAGAGACACAGGGAACTGAAACCACTGGACTTGAAAAACCTCGACTTACAATTGCATCCTGAAAATAACATCGGATGGATCAATACCCTCAGAACCCACTGAGAAATGAAATATACTACTACCAATTACTGACTTGAAACAATGAGAGTGAAATCAAACCGTTCGCTGACGACCTTACCTTTGTTGACCAGGAGCGATCTTACAAGACCGGATGTGTTGTACTTCGATCGGGAGCCAACACAGCCATTGGAGATGCACCATGGTTGTCCTTGAGAAATGGAAACTTAGACCATCAACTCCTAACTGTGACTTAGGCCTCTTAGAGGCAATTAAACTGGACCTGACCTCTCCAGACAATAGACATTGATAAGGCAAGGAAAACCCAAGAAACACCTGGAGGAGGCAAAATAGCACTAAATGCCAGCCTCCTGAATGTACTTCTTGTCTGAGATAATAGATCCATTACCTGACAGTGACTGTTGACATTGGCGACCTGAACTTTTATCCCCCATCCCTTGGGCAGGAGGAGGGGACAGTTTTCTGTTATCTCCTGCTCCCCTCTTTTCTCCTGGTGGGGCTTGTCCCCACTCAGCAGTTTTGGTTGTCTTCCCTATCATCCTCATGTTTCTGCCTGTGTCCCCCTTCTTCAGACTCTACTCCTACTCTCCCATCACCACCAAATATGGAGGATGCAGAAGGATCAGTGAATGGTCACCGCATATTCCTGGAGCAATGTGGTCTTAGTTGCTAATGCTCCTAAAACTGAATAACAAACAAACAACTCCTAATCTAACTTATCACATTGTTTTACTTCATTTATTTATTTTTATTTTTTATTATTCTTATTTATTTTTTATTATTATTTTTATTATTATTATTTTTATTATTTATTATTATTTTATTTTTATTATTTATTATTATTTTATTTTATTTTATTTATTATTATTATTTTATTTTTTAATTATTATTTTTTATTTTAATTATTATTATTTTTATTTTTAAAATTATTTTTATTTTATAATTATTTTTTATTATTTTTTAAAATTATTTAATTTTTATTTTTTTTATTTATTTTTTAAAATTATTATTTTTTACTGTTTTTATTTTATTTTTTATTATATTTTTAAAATTATTATTTTTTACTGTTTTTATTTTATTTTTTAAAATTATTATTTTTTACTGTTTTTATTTTATTTTTTATTATTTTTTACTTTTATTTATTTATTTTATTTTTATTTTAATTTTTTTAATTTTATTTATTTATTTTTATTTTATTTATTTATTTTTTTTTTTAGGCACTTGCCACTGAAATCTTCCGAAATTAGGTGGCAGGGCCTGCCAGAGTACTTAAGCGATCCCTCTACTGCCTGGCCTGCCTCCTCAGGGAAAAGTGTGGGCAATGGGGGTCCCACTAGAGGCCCAACAGCTAAATGGTCAGAAGAACAACATAACAGGGCACTACACAAGGCTAACACCATTGTACTTATTAAACCTCTGGCCTTCACAGAATTCTGTGATACACTCAAACAGAGTACACAACGCGGAGATGGGCCGTTAAACATCGAACACTTTACACTTTGTACTGCAGGCGCGTGTAACAGTGAGTAACATGATTCTGTGTATGGAATCAAGTATTCTGAGGTCTGCAGCTGTGCTGCCTTTTTATACCAAGCACCCGCTGCGTAGGTTGCAATTGGTAGGAATGCTACTTTGTAATATAGCATCATCGTTCTCTGCTTCACCCCCCAGTCTCTTCGGGCAATTTTGTTTATTAAAGCAGTGCAATTCCTTATTTTTTTTCTTATGTAGTTTAATTGTGGTTTGAAGGATAAGCGGGTGTCCAAGACGACTCCGAAGTATTTGAGCCTTATGGTTCTAGTGCCAATTTTAATTTGGGTTGTCTGCGGGTGTTCACTGCTTCCACAGCGCCGAAACGACACTGCGTGACACATTAAACCAACATGCCACCGTGTCTGCGACTTCCCGGTTTCAAGTCGTATAATGGGCCATCGTATTATCTGTAAACATAGCAACTTTCATTTTTTGTTACCCACTGTTCTCCCCTCAAATGTGAGGACGAACCGTCCCTTGAAATAAACATTACAAGAAAGATCTCTTCTTTGATATATCTCTTGTGTTCACTTGATCCAATATATGAAAAACCACTTTTCAAAACTACCTAATTTGCAGAGTAGATGGGATGGTGTCATTTCAGAAGATTTAGAAACATATGTACCTAAAAATAAAATAAATACATAAAAATTGCATAATTTTTTTCGTATTTTTGGGAAATATATTCATTAGACCAGCATACAAAAGATAGATACATATAGTTCTTATTTTAATATTTTTTATCCCAATGTTTACTTTAACAATAAAAACTACAGAAGTAGTTTTGTTCAAATGTCTCGCTATGGCACCACTACGTTTTATTGAAATACTGTAGAGTACACGGAACCCCACAAAGAAAAAGTGCATTTTCCAATTGTCATATAATTAATAAAGGCAATTTTGTTATTCAATGTATGATTTTAAACATTCTAAAATTTTCAAAGTGTGGCTAAAATGAAACAAGAATCCTTAATTACCAATACCTTATTACATGTCAACAGCATTCATATCGTGCTGCAGCTTGTTTTTTGTTTGTTTTTTTTTTTGCCTTGTACAGATTAGTTTTTGTTTCTTTGCAGTCGGTTAAGTTTTGATTGAACTGTGTCTCTTTAAGTGGATCGATGTTTTAACCCTTAGGCTGAAAAATGAATGATCGTAATTTAGAGCAAAGATTTGTTATTAAATTATTAGCGAAACGCGGTAAAAATTGTGCAGAAACGTTGGGGATGCTACAGTAAGTGTATGATGATGAAACCATGAGTCAGCCACGTGTGTGTGTGTGTGTGTACGAATGGCACAAACGGTTCAGAGATGTCTCCGACAATAAGAAGACAGAAAGACCTCCAACTTCAACGACAGCCGAGAATGTTGAAAGAATTCGAGACAAAGAAACGGAAAGAATAATTTTGTCAGATGGTTTTCCATCGTGACAATTCGCGGTGTCATTCCTCTGTCGCAGTGAGAGAGTTTTTAACGAAAAACAAGACCACAACATTGAAACACCCGCCTTATTTGTCAGATCTGGCGTCTTGAGACTTTTTCATGTTCCCGAAGATTAAAATCCACCTCAAAGGAAAACGATTCATAAGAACACAATGTAGCATTATCTTCCGTTGTTTTAGATCGTGGAAATCATGGTTGGAGCACTACATAGGCGCTGCTGGAGAGTATTTTGAAGGGGATAAATATTGAAATTGATGTATTCAAAATAATAAACGATTTAAAAAATATTTCTCTGTTCTTTTTAGTCGCACATTGTATGTTCGTTCGTTGAAAATCGCTATTTGAAAGACACTTGAGTTTAAAGTGTCTATCTAAGCAACTATCTAGAGCAAAGTCGGCAATCAGCATATAATCACATGTTAGGTTGATTACAGCATTATAAAATATACACTCTGTAGCTGGAAGGCTGTCTGGGGTAATACCCTAAAGTGATTTAAATTTGATAAATGGTTCAGAAATGTCTACCACAATAAGAAGACAGAAAGACTGCCAACTTCAACGACAGCTGAAATTTATCAAATTTAACTCCACAACCGTTTTATTCATGTCGGTACTCATTTTGCAAAACAACTGCAGCTAGTTATTTTACAAACCACTTAATTTCAAAAGTCACCACCGGCACTAGATGCACAGAAACAAATCAGTAAATATGACAAAAGGCTTTTCATCCAGCAGAGCAAACCTAGCACACAACTGGAAGGTTGCAGACTTCAGCTGTAACAGGCCCCGATTCACCGTTCGCCAAACTGTATCAAAGAACACAATTTATGATTCATTAGAAATTTATGGATAATATTGTTATCATTATATAAATTATTATAAATGTCCTCTTTTAAATAAAAACTACAGGCTTTTGGATGATAATAATAATATTTTATTTTGTTTTATGATTTAATTGCCTTATAACTATAACTCAATTAATAATTATTATTACATTTTAATTTTTATTAAATTATTTAATAATTAAATACGTTTGGTTTAGTTTAATTTACTTAATTATTAAAGAATAATTTAATAAAGCAATTTAGTAAAAAATATGGCTGATATTCGACTACAGAGGAAAAAAATCTGTGTTGCGCCACATAGTGGCCATTAACAAACGTTCCTGAGTATTGGCAAAAATATGTTGATTATAAGTCTATCTGAAGTGATAATACGATTCACTATAAGTCAAGGTATAAATTTAAAAATAATAAAATAAACTCTTGTACTATTCAGTTTTTTTGGAAGCATTATTACATTTTAATTTTTATTAAATTATTTAATAATTAAATACGTTTGGTTTAGTTTAATTTACTTAATTATTAAAGAATAATTTAATAAAGCAATTTAGTAAAAAATATGGCTGATATTCGACTACAGAGGAAAAAAATCTGTGTTGCGCCACATAGTGGCCATTAACAAACGTTCCTGAGTATTGGCAAAAATATGTTGATTATAAGTCTATCTGAAGTGATAATACGATTCACTATAAGTCAAGGTATAAATTTAAAAATAATAAAATAAACTCTTGTACTATTCAGTTTTTTTGGAAGCATTATTATTTCCCTAACAGTCATAATAAACTACATTTATTTGAAATTTTCCATGAATGATTCTTGTGACATCTATTATTAATATTATAATTATTCAGTATTGTCTGGTTTTCAGATATTTTATATTTTTTTAAACATATTTCTGCTAGGATAAAATATGACCCCTTCCCAAAAAAATAATTTGTTGTTATTAAATGTAAATAAACTAACGTAAATGTCAAATAATAGTAATTATTGAAAAGAAAATAACTTTGAATTTTATTATGAAGTTATGCTTGTTTACGAAGTTGAAACTTTTCACGTCTGTTTACTTTATTCTGCCTCCTGGTTCCCCGGTCCCCCTCTTGGTGACAGCAACGCTGGTCTGCAGAATGCAGCAGGGGTAAAGCTGCTGCAGCAGGAGCGAACGCAAAGAGCAATTGTACATCCGGGCCAGTGTGAGAGTCCTGGATACCGGACATACAATAGGCAGTGTGATCCTGTGTGAGGCCTGTGGATCGATAAGCAGCTCAAGAGAGAAGGTTTGTAAAGGTTATAAGGGTAAAAGGTACGCCGACGGGCCTCTGGCATGAGGAGCAAGTCCTTTTCACTGCATGCTTTGCAGCTCAGATAGTCTGCGCAGCTTCTCTGCGCAAATCCCTTGACGCAGATGGTGGGCGCGGAACTTGCGGGTGCATAATGAGGGTGTATGACCAAGGGTGTTGCCGAGTGCTGGTTGTGCGGGGATTTGAGCTACTCGCGAGATACCGCGAGATCAGCTTAAATAAAAGCTTTTTTTATATTTTTCGTTGTCTCTTTTGACTGGATTCCAAAATATAAAGTAAAAGTTTATCAAGTTGGAAAAGTTTCAAAATCATGTTTCTTAATTAAATTAAAATCGTATTGATTATTCTAGTTTAATTTTTCATTTCACTCACCTAAAAAAAGATTGAATAAAACATTTAAACTCTACGTTCTTATATTTGGAAGTGTGTTGTTTATTTATTCGCTTTTTTCCATACTGCCAACATTTCAGTGAAACTTTTGTATCGCACGAAATAAAACCTACCTTGTATGGATTATTTATTTCTTTTCTTGTTGCTCGGTGAAATAATCCTTATAGTGATCATAATAATGGTTTGAGGGAGGAATGGGGGGAGAAGAAAGAATACAACTCATTTGGAGCCCATTCGAGCTCAATATATCCACTTGGTTTTTCTTTTTTTACAAGTAAAAAGGATATAGTCGCAAAATTCTCATACTTCACAAAGTATAAACTGTATTTTGATAAGAAATTATGTATACAATAAAATGAAGAAAATTAAAAAAAACAAAGAAACTTTATTTATATGCAGTATTTTATATATATATATATATTCAAATTTACAAACTGGTATCGATGAACTCTTCTGTGCAGATTTATTTTCACTTTTCAAATGCAGGTTTTCCAGTCATTACAAAATAAAAGGATACAAATTACTGGGGTTAGCTTAATATTCTTGCTACTATTTTCTGTAGTTATTTTTAAATGCTTTATTAGACGTATAATGTTTCTCTCCCAAAGTGCTTTAAAAATAGTTCAGACTATTTTTCAAGCACTATTATCAAGCCTTGAATCAATATTGAGTTTCTATTTTTGAGTCCTGACAGTAAATCTCTTGCGGCTCTTGTGTTTGGTTTTCTTTATTTATGTTTTTAATCTTTTATTAAAAGCCTTAATGGCAAAATCGTATTTGCCGCTGTGTAGAGACATTGAGAAACCTTGAGAAACATTGATTTCTCAAGGTTTTCAATGTTTGTGAGTAAGAAACAAATCACTGTTTATAAAATGAATGAAGTATTAAAATTAAATGAACTGTACAGTTGAAAAACCAAGAATCGATGGAAGCTACTCTTTAAAAAACCGCATTGTCTTCAGTGTTCTTAATGAATTAATATACTAAAACAGAAAATATTTCTTTTCCAACTGGCTATCCGCTATTTCATTTTGCCACAAAACGCAGTTCAAAATTAACGAAAGCAAACAAGCTAAAGCTTTTAGCAAAATAATAACATGGAGAGGAGAAATCCAGGCTCTTTAATTGTACGCGACCGCATTCTAAATTAAACACCTACGAAACCCGTGGGATTCTTATCCAATTAATTTTGCGCTCTGTTCAAAACGACTTAGGTTGTTCTTTAATAACATGATTATAAGGTCTTCAGACTTGCCATTTAATTAAGCTATTCGGAGATCATTTGCTCATACAGGAATTGCAGCTAAAATTCTATAATGTGCTTTTTTTTATGATGCAGGGAGGCTTGCAGCCCGTTTTTTTTTTCATCCATGCATAGGATCTCTCTCTCTCTCTCTCTCTTGAGCTGGGGTACCCAAACCCGTGATTCTGCCTTTGGATGCACAAATGGGAAACATCACAAAATGAAAGTGATATAAACACATATTATAGTCAAAAAATTTTAGATTTATTTCTGCGAAAAATGTGATTTTGAAATTGATAGAACAGAGATCTTAAGTTTTATTCCACAGGATATTGCCAAATAATTCTTCACATGCTTTCAGGCCAAGAAAACGTTAGTGAAAATATCCTTCCTTTGTCATAGCAATATGCCACATTCACACGCAGCTTCGGCTGCCTAAAATATATAATTTAATCCCAACTTTATGATCAGTAGAGCCAATGTTAATAAAGTCCCATGGAGAACCAGCTCAACTGGTTTTTCTCCTTTACCGAGCAGTGAGCATTTGTGTTATACTCTACGCACCTTTCGTTGCCTGCTAAAACTTACAAAGGGCCTGGAGCAATTCAATGCCTATCGGAATAAACTAGCAACTACCGCGAGCGCCGACATCAATTTCCCCCCCTGTTGCTATAGCAACCGGTACGTAGATGCCTTGGCCCCTTCTCCTGCTGGAGGTATTGTATTACGCTTAGATGCCGGAGAGCTTTTCACTGTCTATATGGTTTCCTCCAAATCAATAGCGGGTTTCAGTATGTACAACGACAATGGCTGCTGAGTGGGAATGAAATTCGTGTGTTCAAATTCACTCTGCAAAAAATCAATAAAATTTGAACGATTTACCAGACACGAACAAATGAAATTTGATGATGCTTCTTTTCTTGAGTTTGTGAACAAAGGAGAGCATAAAATGAAAATAATTTCATTTATCTTTCTCTCGGTCACTCCTTCTGGTTATAAGATGCATGCCTAAAGCTTCTACTGGATCGATCGGCCCATTGTACGCCGTTTTCCATTTCAGATAGTGAAATTGGCGTCTTCCTTTAATGCACATGCGACTTCACCAGATGCGCCCAAGAGAAATCCAACTCCTCTTGCTTTTCTCAATACTGTACGGTGATCAAAAAGAAAAATGAGAGAAAATAGATGTAGTCAGCTGAATGAAGATTATCAACCCACTATGGATGATGTCTCTATTGGACAGAACACCTGACATATGTGGTACTGAACAGAAATTCACCAAGTTCTCAATGCCATTCTTGGATGGATGTTCCAGGTGCAATATCAGATTGAAGAAAACTATTTTAAACTCATAAAGAATCGAAGAACTCTTCTTGAATTGGAATTAACTCAATGGAGGGACAAAATTTATTGCCTCGCTTTGTAGACAGCCTCAGATTCAGAATGATGGGTAATGAGATAATTGCATGGCCATCAGAGGCTATATTTCATGTAGACCTTTCTAATCATGACTACTATAATTTTTAATATCACAATGTAATCATCATAACGCTATTATTGGAACAATTACATTGTGAGTTTCTTTAACTTGTTAAGGAAAATTTTTAATTATTTGGAATTAAATAACACATAATACAGTATATATTTAAATAATGTAGAATGCATGCTGTTTCTGTTTTTTTCTTTGGGTTTAACGGCACAAGGGCATCTAGGCCATAATGTGCCTAATCTCAGATGAGAAATGACATACAGTTTACTGAAAGTTTTTTTTTTCATTAATATTTATAGCGCGTTATAATTTTTAATGCATTTGAGATAGATAAAAATTCTGGCTACATCCGATGTATCTGCTAACAGTCGGGCTAAAATAAGAGGTGTACTTATGGTAGTAAACGGACCAAAGGCAACCTGTCTATCTGTGTTGTGCAAGTCACAATCTATAAGTAGATGTTGAACTGTCAGCTGTGTTACAGTTTGGACATTCTGAAGGATCGGTGGCATTAAGTAGATGCAAATGAGTTAGGTGGGTGTCCTATTGGTAGTCTAGCGAGTATACCTTTTTCTTGTCTCTTATCGGTGATACTGGATTTTCATGCTTTTAGGTCTTTCTTTATACGGAATAAATTGTTGTTAGTTTGGTTTTCCCAGATTTCTTGCACATCTTTCATTAATGATAGTCTTGTAAGCTGAGAATGGCATATTGAAGGTAAGATCAATAGTGTTAATTGCAGTTTTGGCAGCTAAATCTGCACGCTCGTTTCCCAGGATACCACTAAGACCAGGGATCCAACAGAAGGTGATTTCTCTGGCATTTCCATTTAATTTCGTTAGAAAATCCCAGATCTGTACGAGTAATGGATTTTCGTGCTTTTTCTTCCATTGTGTAGCTTGAATTGCATTGATTGAATCGGTGTACATGATACCGTGTGGTATGGTTGTTGTCCACGCGAAATTTAGAGCTATAATAATTGCATAGAGTTCCGCAGTGAAGTTACTACATTCAGTTGGAAGTTAATTAGCTATGGTGATATTGAGAAAAACTTTTCAATCAATTTGTGTACACTGGAGTGTGCATATTGTGCTGTCAGCAATGCGCACAATTGTAATATGTTCTATCGGGAGTGGGAATTTTTTCCCCATATAGAGAGTGATAAATCAAATGGTAGGGCGTGGATTTTATATAATTTAAGTCACAGAGTGCATCGGAAAGGTTCTGTAGGATAATTATTATGATAGGGTAACAAAAGATATCTACTGTGGCATGGTCCTGGCAATTTGGATCAGTGGTGGTTATGATCACTCTCCTTTCACATATTGTGAAAAAAGGACAGGGTGGAATTTCTGTTATGAATTTTTCGGCCTTTTCTTTTTTTCCCCCTCAAAGGTTGGACGTTCGCGTGAAGTGTTACATGGTTTATTTCAACCTACAACGAGGGTTTAACATAATCAAATAAACAGTAAGTTAAAAAATAAAATAACTGACTACAGATTGTACTCACTTCAGCTGAGAGTAGTTTTCGAACCATGATTGGTAGTTTGTTGCCAAAATGATTAGGTGCTGACTTAGCAATGCTCCAGGTATTGAAAAATCAAAGGCAGCTGAAGACAGAGCCGCTAAGTAGTGGTTTTTAAATGAATATCTGTGTCTCACAAAATCCAGTCCGCACTTTGAAGGCCTGCAAATAATCCGATTAAGAATGCATAGTCCATAGAAGTGAAAATAAGCCCCGTTTCTCTCTCAAGGATGTTACTGGACCATTAATATCCACCTGAATCCATTGACAGATTCCAACGCGAAAGTTGATTGTCATACCTAGGATACAATAACGATGCTTTCATGATTACGTAATGCACCTTACTCCAGCAAATTTGTCTGCTGTGCCATCTCACTTGTATTGGAAACCCCTTATATACACTACTGAGCTACTGCCTACCATATCTCAGCAGTTCATGGATATTAGACGATCAAAAGTAATACGAAACGATTAATGTTCAGCTGTTGGTTAAGGGTTCAGTACTGAAAACAGAAACTTACAAACTGATAAGCAACTAGCTGTGAACACTCATAATTACTTTATCATTCTATTATTATTTTTTTTTTTCTTTTGCAACTTAAAACTTTTTGGGTAAAAGAGTCTATTTTATTTCAAAACAGGCTTTCCTGAAAAGTTTCAGAGAAGACATCGGCTCTAACCTCCAAGTAAAAACGCTCGCCTCCAGAAAGTTAAAAACGATACAAGGAAGCATAGAGCTAGTGTTAGTATCAGTAATGGCAACACGATCCAAGGAAGTAAAGTTTATTCAGCATCATCAGAAAAAAAAAAAAAAAAAAAGAAAAAATACCCACTTCATTTTCTATTCCTAATAATTTGCTTATTAAAAATTCCCACGTCCACAACACCAGGTAGAAGTTTATTGGAACAAAAATTGCTCTCTGACTGAATACAAATTTCCACACATCTATTCTTAATTCTTCCTTTTTTCGATTTAAATTCATATCCTCTTGTGTGTGTGTGTGTGTGTGTTATCAATAACTGATTTGGGATCAATAGTTTTCCCCAGGCATGCACACACCATTCAATATCAATCGCAAAACTTCTGATTGTGTTCCCATATGAAGAATATAAAGTCAGTGGTTATAATCACCATCCTCTCCACACAATGTAGAAAAAGTCTGGGCTCCAATTCTTTCAGTGACGGCAGGAACCTTCATGGGCCTTTTCACACCGTGGCTGAGGTTGTCGTCTCAGCCGACTACATCCAGGCGACTAATCCAGGAATTCCATGGATAAGTTAGTCGTCTCAGCCACGAAATTCCCGGTTGTTTGCCCAGCAAAACAATAGTGAATACATGAATTTACGGACATAATAAACATGGATGGATGAGGTTGTCTTCTGGAATAACCCTAATCTGAAATATTTTTTTTTGTAACATCATGTTATAAATATGATATCCTTGTTCTGGATTTTGCCCTGAAATTTCATTAATGGACCAAGTCATGGTTGAACATGATACCTTTAAAATTTTCCTATTCTGTCGCGCTATTTACATTAAAAAGTAAATAATAAACAGTCTTATTTGGATGGATGAGCAAGCATATTATTTGTATTAGTTCTCATGACCTGGGAATATTTTTATGGGCTGTTTAGTATTCATTTCGCGTTGATACATAGGACTGATCATCTTTGTGTAGTCATGTTAAGTCGTGCAAGCCAATCACACTTGGAGTACTACAACCACATCTATTTTAACTCATTCGTACATGGGGAGAGGTGGGGAGAAAACTGCTTGCATAAAACTGTTTATTATATTATATGTTAGATTAATCCACTCTAAAAAAAATTTTTTTTTTTCGAAAATTCTCTTTTAAAGCTGTATTTTCAAATTGTATTTGAAAACACAGCTTAATTAGCCAAACATCAGCAGTAGTTGGTTGCGTAAGCGGGTACTAGTTTCTTGATGACACGTGGCAGTAGTTCCAGGTAAACAACTGCATTGAAACAACTTTACAACACAAAGGAAGTCGATAGTAAATGTAAAACTACAACTACATATTTATAACGCAGTATATTATAAATAATTTCTGTAAAGTAGTGCATAAATAATCCAATAATCGAAGAAGCAAGCTGCATCCTGTTTCATTATTATATTAAAAAGAGAGAAACATCGCTGTATTAAACTAATTACATAATCTGATTGGGAATTTTAAAGGTAAATTAAAGAATAAAGTGGGAGTTGCTTGCATTGCTATTAACCTTTGCTTCTTATCGTTGTTTAAAAGCATTTCGTGGCTAAAGCAAACAAGAATTATTAGCATTACAGCACTTTGAATGTTGTTGCTAATGGCATTGAATAGAACTGGAAAGTTGCATCCATCTCAGTTTTCCATCCCTATTGTGCTTGTGTTCTTAAGAAACTATTTCAAAGAGTCCTGTCGAATAACCGTCTTTGAAAGCTCAGGAAATTAATTTGAAGGCGAACAGAAGCCAGGAAAGAGAGCGAGATTGGGAGCCAAGACATGAACAACAACCCCCAGTACGCCTAAAGCTGTTGCCTTGGCAACGGGGATCTTGATGAACAGCGTTCGATAAAATATTATTACCCGTGTGCATGCGTAAGAGCTAGTGCAATGTTATTATGGCATCTCCCAGCACACAGTTCCCTTTTCATTACTAATTAAGCCCTTTCCCTTTTACGCTGGTAAATTTAGGTTTGCTAACCGCAAACAGCTATCCGACAGTAAATACTTCGTGTAATTGCAATCCTTTTTGTTTTTTCTAATTTTACAATTTCTCTGCTGTGATGCAATAGCCCAACTTTTGCTGGAAACATTTCATATAATAATAAAATATAATCCTCTTCATCTTTTTCATAGGGTACAGGGTTTATTGTCACAGGACAGTCAATCAATTCAATACTGTTTGATTGTTTTAGAAGTGGGTACTGCAATGCAGGGAACAAATCTATTTATGAATAAAAATAATAAACTTTATAAATTATTTATTTTCCATCCACGTGAATAGTTTGCTTTGAAAATTTTAATGATTAATTTGAGTCAACAAAACATTTACAATGTATATACGCACGCGTACACGTATAATCATCATAAGTCCATGTTTAGCTCTTGAGTACTTTATATATCTGAAATATTCACTGAGAAATTTTTTCTTTCAATATTTATTATTTAGTGCAATTTATATAATAGCAAGTGTATCCTATTAGCAGAGGCAGAATTGTGAATTCTGAATCCCCCGGGCAAAATTCTCGAAAGCATCTTCCACCATTGTACTCTTTAACATCCATATCAAACTGTCACTCCCCCCCCCCAGGATTCTTTGCTTCCCGCGAATGGCGGACCTGATTGTATGGCAGTTTCGTCACTGTCTGTTTAGTCAGCTACTGCTGTAATCACTGACAGATCCAGGAGGGAGTGAAAGGACCCATCTCCTCTGGCTGGTATTACAACTCTCCGAATAACCTTTCGATAATCAACTCTCCGGGCCCATCAAGTTATCTGCAGAGTGGGCGAGCGAGCAGCGTTTTCATTCAGGGTTGACTCGTATTTTTCGTACTCGAAGCCGCACCATTCTCTTAGATAGTATGAGGTTTTGAAAATAATATCCATCAACATGATACACTTATATGAGTACGCAATAGTAAAAATGTTGAACGCCATGAAAATGGTGTCGATTATTTTGTGAATCGACAATGAACGTCGTTTATTGAAAAACAGAGAGAGATAGAAGCAAACCCAAGGTAAGGTAAGTAAGAATTTCATTTTCGACATTAATAGTAGGCCCTATATACCCTGAAATTATTTATTCGTCACATTTATGATGTTTAAATTTAAAATATGGTTACGACATAATCAGAGGTGTCAAAAGAGGCTGGAAGGCAAGCAAATTAAATACTCCTGACCAGACACCGGGTAGGGTGGCCACAGTCATATAGAGAAAAGAGGAACTGGAATGGAAGGCAGTTCCCCAGTGAGGTTGCTTTCTTCAAGGCACATATTGGTCCTCGACACACTTGGACTACCAGCAAACCCCTTCTACCATTTTTGGCGTTTACTAATACAATTAAAACCTTGTAAGAAATATTCTGGAGAAAATTTATTTATCATTATTATTTTTTTTATGTGTTTGTTTATTAGAAACTAGAAAGCAGGGCTGGAGAGTATAATGGTATACACCGCTTTATGCTTTTTCCTGTTTTTCCTCAGTCTTCTACCACTCAATGTATAAATAAACATTGCCATACAATTTACACGAAAGAAATTAATTTTACTAAAGTGGTAAGGGCGTTTAGGAATACAAAATCCTCAATGAATCATAAAAATATGATTCTGTTTGATTTGTTTGTGGGCACGCGCACCAACAAATCAAACAAACACAATATTGGGGGAGAAACAATTTATACTTACAAGGAAACACTGGTTACTAGAGCTCAAGCATATAAATATATTCAATTATTGATTATGAAAATTTCCTTTTGTGTACTTGTAAAATGATTGATTGTGAGTATATATTATGCTGTTCACTCGAAATCCAAAAGTTGGACAGGAACTGCTCTTTCAATTGTCGTCCTCTACTATGCACACAAAAGATATCGAGATAAGTAACGAAATGTTCTTTCGAAAGACAGCACTTTACCTAAATCTAATATTTATATAATAAACTATGCAAACAGCTTTTATTTTTATATAAACCTAAAGGTACAACAAACGCTCCTTTCAGAGTGCTAACTCAAAGTACACACACACACACACACACACACACGTTTATAGCTTTGTTTTCAGATCGATAGATTATTACAAATTGAAACAACAAATGTATTTAGTCTTTTAGAAAATATTAAAATAACTACGAGAGGAGAGGGGGATCCTACTCCAATTTTCGGTTTCTGGGTTTTGTCTTTGTTTCTGCGGAACATTAGAATGGCAGACAAAAAAAAAATTCTATTCTGCACCACAATGTTTCAAACTATGGGGCATTCATCAGATGCTTAACTGGAAATTAAGATAAAAATTGAAGATAGTAAAGCACTCAAAACCTACGTTCGTATTATTATTTATTTCCGAATTTGAAATATGTGCATAATGGAGTCAAACGTTTCGTGGAACTTTCTTACAACTTCATCAGTGACAGCTATTTTTGCAATGTCACCGTCAGCAAAAGTTCTTGTGATCGAAGTGACCTTTTCTGACAGTGATATTGCACAGACAGCTGTCACTGGAGAAGTGGTAAGAAAATAATACGAAATGTTTAAACCCATTATGTACATATTTCCAATTCGGAAATAAACATAATACCAACGTAGGATTTGAGTGCTTTGTCATTAGCATTAGTAGTGGCATATGATGCAAGAAAGCAAGCTTATACAGCATCAGCTAAAAAAAAAAAAAAAACTTCCATTTCACCTATCGATTCGCTTCAATAGTTTGTCTAGTTCTTCCTTGAATTTATTTAAGTTTTCAAATTCTACAACAACAACAGATGAAAGTTTGTTCCAGCAATCAACCACCTGCTAGCTAAAGGCAAACTTCAGAACATCTATTCTGCAACCGTCCTTCGTCGATTTAATTTTATGTCTCCGCATGTGTGCAGTCTGAGTAAGAGGAAGAATCCCATCAGCATTGAGTTTGCGCCATGCTGCACTGAATCCTTAAACACCTCAGTCAGATCACCTCGCAGGTGCCTAGTCTCCAAACGCTGCAATTTGCAGAATTGAAGCCTTTCTTGGTAAGAGCACCACTTCGTTCCCCTCACCAATCTCGTTTCCCTTTTCTATACCCGTTCCGGCAGCTCATAAAATAAAGATGGAAACTGTTTTGGACAATCAGTCTAAATAAAAGCGTTTTGTGTAGTTTCTACTCTGAGAATACTAATAGTAAACCCATATTGCTTGTACTATTTACCTCTGACATCAACTTTTTCAACTACGTGAATTACATAAAAATACAAGGTATAATATATAAGGCGTGAGCAAAAAGTTTCTGTGCTGGAAGTAGAAAAGACCCATGCACGCGTCTAAGTAGCATACGTGACTACTGGTACATAGTCCAAATCCCCTGGTAACCCACTACCTTTCAAACAGTCCTGTTGTAAACAGCGAACTACTTCGATGCACGCAAATGTTCTGAAAATGGCGTTTTCAATAAAGCTTTTAGTGGAACAAATGTTTCATTGTGGAGGTGAATGTACAGAAGTTAAACAGAAATCTTGGAACATATATCCAGAAATTCGAGTATCACATAGCAACAAAGCAAACAGTTAATTAACAAGTTTAGGGAAACCGGATCAGTTGCAGTTGAACCGAGATCTGGCAGGCCGTCAGTTTTTAATGGAGGAAAAAGTACCGGATACGTCTGGTCTCAACCTTTTTAGAGTTCATAAGAACTCTGAAAAAGTCAGTTTGCAAATTGTCACAGCAAACAGGCGTCTCATATAACTCAACAAACAAAGCGCTTAAAAAAAATTATAATAATAATAAATAAAAAGACACCTGAAGTTGTATCCATATAAAATGGCATAAGTGCTGAACTACAAGGTAACCATGTGAAGAGTGTGCAATATTGCCGATGGTGTCGAGACTTTCTTAACAGACATTATGACGTCCAGAATGACGTTCCTGACCCTTTTTCAGCGATAGTGAATAGTTCCATTTATCGGGATGCATAAACCCCCAAGACGTATGTGGTCGGCGATTGATCACGGTGTCATTTAGGAGATATCACTGCATGATCAAAAGGTTGGTGTATGGTGCGCGATATCATGAAGACATGTAATTGGTTCCGTGTTCTATGAGAGCACTATCAGCTCAGAGTGCTATCATGATATGATTCTGTAACCCACTGCTGCCCTCGTGGTAGCACAGTTGGTAAAATCGCCGTCCTCCCTAACACCGAGTGAAAATGATCTGAGTGCGAGTCCCATCGATGACGTGAGGAGTTTTATGGGCCTTTTTCTGAACGTGGCTGAATTGTTCGGTCTCAGGCGAGGGTAGCATGATTTTTTCTCCCGGAAAGTCAGGTTTTTCGTCCGACAAAAACAAAATCAACCACAGAACATACGCAATTTACAGACAGTATATACGGAGATTGGGAATGGAATATATCAGAAGATTTGAGATGTAAGTATGGAGGCCCAAAGGGAGATTGAGGAAACTATGATTGATGAATTGAGAGAGGGTGGTAGATATGGGTTGACAAAGAGGAGGGCCAAGGATAGAGAGATATGAAGTGGTTGCTGATGTTTGTTTGGAGTTGCACTTGGCAGAACAGTGACGATGATGATGAACTTTTAGATGCAGCCTGCAATTCAGAAAAGTTTATATATTTAGCAAAACTGATTTCTAAATATCAATTCTGCATATTTACTTATACTCATAATAACAACGCAAGCTACAATATTTATTCAGAACTATACTTTGAGTAAAAATTTTAAATCGCTTAAAATTTCTATGCTTTTTATACTCGACGTATAAGTCGACTTTAAAATTTTAGACGATTTGTTATGGCTTCGAAGGCGACTTTTGGAATATATAGTATACACACTGCACCTTTCGATATGGATTTCTGGTTGCACCACTGATGCGACTCGCAAGTACTTTTGAGTTCGATACCACCATACTTTTCATACTCACAGACTTTTTTAAATAAAGAAGAAATCAGTCATCCTATTCGATGATGACAGCGTCAGGCAGAGCCGGCACAAAGGTTTAACACACCCTAGACGAGACTTAAAAATTTCGCCCCAGTTGTATTCCGTACCATGCATCCGCCTATCTATCCATCACTCTGTCTACTAACAAGCTTACCTATTCCCACCCATTCATCTATAATATTTATCTGCTTGCTATTTATTATATGATGTGATTATAACAATACATTTCTTTATTTAGAAATAATTATTACCTTATTTAAGGTAATTTAAATAATTATTTTTTTTAATCACTAAAAAAAATTACATTTTGTTGGAATGCGCCCTTAGGACCTTTGCACCTAAGCGACCGCCTAGGTTCGCCTAAAGGACGGGCCAGCTCTGTCGTCAAGGGAACAACAAATAACTGTAATCAAATAAAATAAAATAAAAAATTGTATGTACTTTATAAAGTTATGCTTGGAGTGTTTATCATTAATAATATTTATGTTTAATTAATTATAAACAAAAATAAATAATAAATAAACTGATTTTAAAATAAATATCTTTTATTGTCGAAGTTATTTAATTGTTCATCTATTTTTATTTTTAATAAATTATATAACATATACCTTATTAAAATATTAAATTTATTAAAATATAAAATAAAATAATAATCACAGATTTTAATTAATAATTTGATGTTTCATAGAGCTAATAGAAAATACTGAGCAGCAGGTAAAAGCGCATGCCCAACACCTGGCGTAATTAATCAATAACGCATTCATATGGAAGATAGTTAAAAATCACGTGTACAGATTTTTATTAAAAATTATTCTGATTTTAAAGTTGCTTTTATTGTCACTCCACGAATATTAGTAATAATTTTGTTTTATTAAAAATTATGTTTATAATAAATTATTCACAAAGTTTATATATATATCTATTTATTCGCCTGTTCATAATTATGAAGCGGTTGTTGTATGAAAATTATATTATTTATTTTATATAATTAAACGAAATATTTGTATATAATTATACAAAATTAAATTCCTTTCCGTTAGTATTTTTTTATTTAAAACGATATAAATATTTAACAATAATAATTATTATTAAGATGTAGAAGAATTATAAGCCTTTTATTTGTTTAGAACTTTTATTTTATATGATAGTATAGGCATCGAAAGTAAAGTTTTATTTCAGTTTATTATTTTGTTTGGGTGAAACTTTTAAAAACAAAAAAAAAGTATCTTTCAACCTCGTTTTTCAGCAGCGTATAACTTCTACGAATTTAAATAAAAACTGAAAAATCATTCCAGGTTCGCCATTTTGCTGTTTACTCAGACTGTTGGAAACCCGGAGTTCTCCACTGAGTAACCTCCGATCAGCCACTCGGACAACTCATCCATACAGCTCCTTCCACAGCTTTTAAGTTGGCCAATCAGAGATCTGTACTGCCACTGGTATAAACAGCTTTACCAGGTACCGGTTGTAACGGCTAGCTTAGCGTTCTTTGCCCCTGTTTCTCTGCAGTAATACTGCATGCCAGGGTTAGCCTCATTGTGGCGTAAATGGGGGTGGCAGTAACTACACAGCCACACGGTTCACATGAAACAGGATTGTACCCACCGCTTCCAAAGGATGACTCAAAATAAATTCGCGTTATAGAGTACACACGAGAAACGCACAAGTAGAACACGAAACCCTCTTGCGCGTGTTATTTCTTCTTTTTTTTTTTTTGTCTCTCTCTCTCTCTCTGTGACTTCCGAAGCAATTGCGAAAGTAGTCACACAACGTATACAACTCACGTCCTCTAAAGGAAAAATAGCCATTTTTTAAATTAGATAACGATATCGTACTGCTGAATTTAAAGTTGTTTTTACCTTTCGCTTAGCAAAATATACTGATTTATACTAGTCAGCCATATTTTGTGCGTCATAACTGAATAGAAACTATTAAGAATAATGAAATTAAGAAAATTAATTTTAAAAAAATTGGCATAAACTAAAAGATTACTTCAAAGAGCATATGCATATGTTGCTCACGATTTGCATATGCTGTTCACGTTTCCTATTTCGTTCACATATATTAAAAAGGATTTTAAAATTAAATAGTAAGTACCTCTTTTTTTTTTTTTTTTTTTCGCGACTGAGCCTTTCACAACACAAGCAGTAATGGAAAGTTGTCTTAATGGCTGCTTGATTGGTGGAGATGGAGAATTTTTGTCAAGCACTGAAAAATTCCGTCCTCCCACGTGACTCTCATAAGATGCTAATTTTTCCCCCTCAATTGAATTTTAGTAAATCTTCTACCCTCAGAAACGAATGCAATTTTTGCTTGTTCATACTGATTTTTTTTCTAGGATGATGGGATCCATTTCAGTTTGAAAAATCTGTCAGAGCGTGGATAATCTAAATATATAAAGGCAGAGCTGGTCTTGTTTTTTTATTATAATTTTTACTTCAGTTTATATTTTGCAATGCATACAATTTCAGAGATTTGGTTATGGGAAAGGGAGTAAATAGATATGAACTAATTAAGAAACTTGAGAGGCTTCTATTATATTGCGAGAAGGAATGTCTATTGTTTATTTCGTTAATATGGCATAAATTTCTCGTCCCCCTAATCTGTGGTGCCTAGAAATATTGTTTTTTTTTTATGTTTCACATCGGTAGTTTTTACAAGTGTTATCACGTGATAGTACAATTATATAATATAAAAAAAAAAAATCCATTGTGGCAGGCTATTCGGCACGATACATCAGAGTCTATCCCTCGACGATTTGAGGAATTTCTGAGGTTCTCTTCATTTGAGACTGTGGTTAACCGATCTCGGGTGTAGGATTTCTCACAAGTTATTCCTGGTTTTTCAGATCTCACAACATGCAAATTGGAGTACAGATACTTCTATAAATAAAAAATATATATATATATATATAGTTACGGTTATGAAGACACGCTGGAGGGCATTAATACCAATTTTTATAATATATATTTATTATTTTTCAGAAATAATAATATTAATTATTTTTCAAAAATAAAATAATTATTAAATTAAATGAAGTAGTATTCTATCTTCTCTTCTAATTTAATTTTTATTTTTTATAGCCAGCATTTAAATTATTCAGTTATACAATGGTCTAATAGTATATAGACCATTATTTGCACTTATTAGTCTGTAGAATTAACTCTTAAAATTTAAAATCTACCATATAAATACTGTACTTTCATTTTAACAAGGTTCATGTTATGAAGATTATACCAAGTATTGGAGTCTTGCACAAAATTTCTTTTGTCATGTAATCCATTTTAAGATAGGGTCACCATTTTTTATCCCTTCAAACCCAGAGACAAAATGGCTTCGACATAAAGAATGTGGAAAATGAGCCTATGCCATTCTGAATTTCCGGAAATAGAATTAACTAGTAATAATAATAATTATTATTATGGCTTTGAAGGGATAAAAAATGGTGACCCTATCTTAAAATGGTTTTATAGGATGATAATAATAATTTAAATATTAATTAACGTATAAAAATAAAATAATTATTAAATTACATGGAGCAGTATTCTATCTTCTCTTATAATTTTATTTTTATTTTTTATAGCCAGCATTTAAATTATTCAGTTATACAATGGTCTAATAGCATATAGCAGAACAAATTGCCTTCATAACGAGTTGCACTGGCAATGCACTACTTTCAAATAAATGACATCATCAGAAGATTAATTTGTCATTTATTTTAAAAAATGGTACAGTGGTTAAAATAGCAGAAATGCTTATGGATGACCAAGGCAATATTTGTCTTTATCACCGAAATGCAGTTCAAAATAGACTTTATATGTACTCCAAAACTTGTTGCTACCATACATGCACTTAGCACTTATCCCACTATACACTTATGTATTACATACAGATATAGTAAAAACATAAAACTCTTAAACTGTTGCCAAAACAAAAAATAATAGCAGCAATTGATTCAACACAGTTGATTGGACCCTGAACAATCAGGACCCAGTTTCACATGATTAATTGGGTAGTACTAGTCTCTGGGTCCTACCCTCCCTAGGCTTCACTTGAATACGGCTGCGTATGCATTCATGAAAGAATGACTGAAGGAATGAATATTAGCATATTTACAAATTTTACGGTACAAAAAAAAAAAAAAAAAAAAAATCTATTTTCTTAGAAATCGTAAATTCAATTATTTGGAGTCTTTTCTTTACTTCAATTTTATTTCAGTAACGGAACAATAAAAGCAACTTTAGGGGCTTAGACGAAACAGAAAGCGATTTACTGTTTTTATTTTATATTTATGAAAAATGTAAAAGTTACGTAAATAGGAAGCTTATCACTAATTAGGAAGTCTGTGACCTCCTAAAGCCTTTCCTGTGTGTGTTACAGTGCACATTAGTGTACAGTTGCGTGTTCTTTTTTTTTTTTTTTTTTTTTTCAGGTAGAAAATTTTAAAACATACTATTGCTGTGCGCCAAATTAAGAAACACTTAAATCTTAGTGAAAATATCCTAAATTAAAAAGCAACAAAAAAAAAAAAAAACCACAAAATTCTCTGACTGCTTCAAATGTATAATTTTTGCGACAACTTCTGATGGAGAAGCTATTGCAGCCTAAATATTACAGTATATCTTTAAAAATAATAGTATACAGCCAAAAAATGATCGATTCCAGCTCATTGGAGATATAGCGCATTCCATACCCTATTCATGACCAAACAGGAAACAGGTGGGGCGGTGGTTTCCTGTGTTATCATCATCAGACAAAACAAAATCTAGATGGGGAATTAGATGGCAGAAAAAAAAAAAATTTGATAGTGTGCGAACGATATGTTGTAGTTGTAATTAGTGACGTATCATCCTGTGGGTCAAGTGGTGCAGCTACACCACTGCCCTTAGCTCAGGGGGGGGGGTCTCAAAGGAAAAAAGAACAAGTTAACTTAATTAATTGCGTGATACTAGGGCCCAAACTCGTGATGATTACCCCATAAATATAAAGTTGCATTATGTATGTGAGATCTCTGGTGGTTAATTGTAGAAGTATAAACTTTAAATTTGTAACATCATATTACAAATACATTTTACCAATTAATAAATAAGTATATATCCCAGCATCCTCATTTTCAGAATCCACCTCCACTCCCACGCACACATTTGAAGTATTGTATCCTACTGTCGCCTTCTGTTCGACTTATCAGGAAAATGGAACAAATTCCTGTTAAAGAGAGAAATGACAGCTACCTCGAATTTTTAATACTACCTCATAAAATTCGATTTTTCTTCCATGGCATTTGTTACTTTGAATGAAAGTAACTTTGCTTTCCGCTTTTATAAATAAATAACTACTTACGTTCATTTCCTTAAACATCATAAATATTTTATTCAAGCTACAACAGCTTTCGTGTTTCAAATAACAGACAGTATTTCTTACGTGGCTTAGTTTAAATGCAATTTTAGAAATTTACTGAGCATCCACGCTGTGGGTGACCATAAAGAAATATTATAGAGGAAAAAGGAAGCCGAGGAATATACCTTTAATTAAAAGTGCATTAAAATTTTTCGAACTTTTTTTTAATGCTCTGCGATTTTTTTTTTTTTTTACCGTCGCCATTTTTTCTCTGAATGCTGGTAAAGATTCAGTAAAGATTATTATCGCATAACTATTAATTTATTCCTTAAAAATTATAGAATATTTAAGGGCAAAGGCCTCATGCTGCAAAGTAGAATGACTAACATGTAGGTTAGTGCAAAAGCATCATTTTAACGTAGCCATCTACCAAAGTAGTTCAGTTAATTAATTAAATTGGCATCGTTTTGGTTATATTTCATATTGTGAATGCCTTCACAAGTTGCCATGGTATTGTACTACCTCGAATAAATAATATTCGAGGTACCCTGCAAAACTAAGGTACCTGCCGACCAACCGAAGAGAATCCAACAAGCTTTGAAACGGTGCTGTCTGAGTGGTGGAATCCGCTGAGAATAAATAACAATAGTCTTCTCCACTGGTGAAGTGTTATTTATTCGAGGTAGTACAATACCATGGCAACTCGTTGTGAAGGCATTCACAATATGAGATATAACCAAAACGATGCCAATTTAATTAATTAATTGAACTACTTTGGTAGATGGCTACGTTAAAATGATGCTTTTGCACTAACCTACATGTTAGCCATTCCTTAAAAATGTAAATTTTTAATTACTATAATGACAGTTACGCAATATTAATATATATTTTTTAACTTTCGTTGTTATAACCCAGGATTATCGTTTAATCATTTCGTGGCTAGGAAATTATATCTCGTAATTTTAATTTGTCTTTTGATTCAATCTCCTAAAGTTAAGTTTTTCTTTCCAAATTGTCGTCTTTCGTTTTTGTTTTATATTTTTAAATACTTGGGATTTATTAGTATTATTATTTATTAAAATATTACTCACTAAATAGCTACCAGAATTGAATGTTTTGAATGAACAATCAAAATCCAAACCAATACCCTTAAGCGTGTGCACGCACATATACATGTATTCATGCGCGCGTATATATATTTATTCGGAATGGAAACAGCTATTAGTAATGTGACAACAACTGGAAATAAAATAGAAATAAAACAAAAATAAAATAATATATGAAAAGCAGTAAAGAAAGATAATCTGCTACCATCACCAAGATAAAATTTTGTTTTTAAAGACAGGTTGGTAAAATGTCTTTAAGATAAAACTAAAATATGTGATTCTGTGTTCTAATTGAAAATGGCCAATACACAAAAATATCTTACCAAAATAACAGATTACAGTATATTGGCACTGATGTTACAATACAATGTTGCAATGGCACTACATGTTGCAATACAATGTTGCAATATGCAGTAAAAAAAAAAAAGAGGTATTTTAGCCCATGAATAAAATTTGCAGCCATTCTCTGCAGGATGGAATGCCTCCTCAATAAGTCATGTTGAGGGAATGTACCATAATCTGCCACGACGGTCCAGTGTGGGTTGTCAGATCAACCGTATTTAGGTCAGGAGCCCCTGGTTTACTCAAAGAGCGTGTGCTATGGCATTGATGCTTTGACCACTCGGCTACTACGACCTTTGAAATGTATAAAGGTATAGAGGTTCTGGTTTCTTAGTATCAAAAGTAGCTTTAGTACCCAGCTGGAACACCAATTTGAGTACTAAAGGAGGTAAATAAACAGTTCAATTAAATTACGCAACTCTAGGGGATTGATAACGCTGAAACTTTTGCACATTGCATATTTAAGTAAATGCCACTGTTACCATATAACAGAGAGAGAGAGGGGGAATATAATATTATATATATATATATAAGCCAATCGTTTTCTCCTGTTTCCTTTTCAATCCAGTTCTATATATAAAAAAAATTCCGTTTCTAATACGGCACGACCATTGGTCGAAGGAATTTAAAATCAATTATTCTGACGAATACAATCGTTAATCATAATTAGCAGTCACGTGAGCTTGACCACGGGTCACTCAAAATAGTGTTGCTACTGAACTCTCGGGCTTGACCAATTGGAAAATGTATTTAATAGATTATTACTCCGAGAATTTCAATTTCTGTCATGATACAACAGCTATATCAGTGTGTCCAAACCAAAATAAGCATGACATATCACACGTAGAAATCTCAAAAATAAATGGCTCTACAATAATTCAGTTCAACTGATGTCCTCCATGACAGTACAGTAGTTTCGCCACTTTTCCCTCCTTTCGAAAGGTATGGTGCCCAAGTTTCGTCTTAGACCTGAAGAATTCTAAAGGCCTCTTCAATCGGTAAGTTAGCCGATCTCAGGTGGAAGGAGTAGGATTCCCCCATGAGTTATGCCGAGTTTTTTTGTTTTTTTTTTTAGCTTGCATAACATTTAAATCGACTTGTGAAACATACTTGTACAGACATAATATTGACCATTGTGGTCTATGCCGTTGATGGGACTAAAATCCAACAACAACAACAACAACTAATTATGAAGAAAACAGAAGGTAGTTAGAAATCAAAATTTGCAATTCATTTACTGATAAATAAAATAATTTGATACGTTTCTAACTGTAGATATAAGTAGTGGTTACAAAATCCATTTTTACAGAACTATTAGAACAATTCTGTAGCTTGATATATTCGTTTAGTTTTATCAAGAAAATTTTAATCAGTTATTTATCACTTATTGTTTGTTTATATCAAATTAAATGGAATTTGGCGTAAACAAACATTTCATAGCGATAAATAACTGATTTAAACTTTGTCTTAAAAGTAAATACGGTATTAAAGAGGTACACTGTTAGGAAAATACTAAATAAATGCAAATTTTTGAAATCAATTTAAAATTGTCGGGTGTAAGCGCACTGATTTTGAGACGCATATATATTACATAAATAAAACTAATAAGTTGGAAAGCAAAATTTTATTCATTTAATTAGGTGTAAATCTAAATGCAATAGAATTTTTAAAAATAAATTTCAATGGATATGCAGTATAAAAGGAAAATGAATAGTGTTTAAAAATTAACCATTATTGTATTTAATGTTATCTAGTAAGTGTAGGCTATTGATTGCTCATTGTCCCATCTACAATTAACACTATTTCTTTAATGGAACCTACGTCTCCATCTTTTTTATTCATGTAAAAGTTTTTTTTTTTTTTTAATTTATGTCAAAGCAACTAAAAACATGAGGCATCGTATATCATGTCTGTAAATTGTGTATATTCTAATGTCGGTTGGCTATTTTATAAAATAAATACCCCAGTTAGCGAAAAAAATCATGAGGTCTTCGAACGAGACCGAATAAATTGGCCACGATGTAAAAAAAAAAAAATCTTATGAAAGTTCCTCTTTTCGCGACGGAATTCGAGCCAATGCCTTTTCTACTCTCAGTGTGGAAGAACCGCAATTATAACAGTTGTATTAACCATGGGAACTCTACTTCGAAAATGCATAAATAAATTTCATTTTATATTCCGATAGAAAACATTTATTTTGCTCTTAATTTTATATTAATTAATTTATTTTATTCGTGATTTTACCTCAGGTGATGGTTTACCTATACTGTAGGTAGGGTCTTTAGACCCTAATCACACTCATAAAGCTCTCCCTTCAAGGGTACGGGGTTCTAAGATCGCAACGCACCCGGACTTTCTATTGGAATGGGCATGAAACCAAACAGATGAGTGCGGTTACTTAGTCAGAAAAGAACGACAGCGTTGCCCTAACATTAATTCTTACACCAGGGTTCCCGAACTCTAACTGGCCCCGACTCATCGAAACTCAATATTATATTGTTCCGGTATTTAAAACTTAACAGGTTGATTCAACGCAACATTCAACCTAGGAGTAAACTCGCTTGAAAGGAGCAACACACAAAGAATTCGTTGCTGCCTTCATCTTGAAGAAACTAGAATTATTGTTACAGCAGTGAATTGCATTCTTAGTTACCTTTCCTCCATGCCCCAGCGACGTCATGCTGTAATTCAAGCACATGGAGTGCACAAGGTTTGTTTCTAACATTTCAGCATTGCAGCATATTTTACAATGGTTGTGAAACAAAATAAATGAACTGGAGGAAGCAGTAAAACATTGAATAGTGTTGAAACATTTAAACTTGATAATAGCGAATAATAATACAATATTTGCAAACGACTGGAAATAAATTATGAATCACGTGCAAACGACACTGAAATAACAGGAAGAGAGGCTGGAAGTTGCAACGCCCTAGTAGTAATTTGAATTGTATTAAATGGATCGTAGCATAAATATATTCACTTTTTTTTTCTCTCCTCTGATAACCTCGCTCATTTTATAAAGATGTCGAAATTATCTAATCAACAGATTCACACATCTAATATTGCGATGTTACAGGAAAACAATCAATAGACGACAAAAACCTTTTATAGGAATTACGGTCGTTGAAGAGAGGCCTACGTAATCTTCTAACTCAGTTAAATTACATATTAGGAATAAGTAGGCTGAAAAATCAGCAAGTCAGGTGATTAAGTTATTGCAACGCCAATAGTCTATAAAATACACTTTTGTTGTTGTAGAAGGGTTTTAAGAGCATCAGCAACTAAGACCATATTGCGCCGTGTATACTGCATGTAAATGCTACTCTCGCCTGCGACCGACTATCTCAGCCACATTGTGAAAAAACACGGTTGCACCACGTTGTGGTGGAACCTATGTTTAGTCTCCAAAACAAAGCTCTATCAACCCCCATCTCTTCCATCATGCAGTATGATTGATGTCTTTTGAGGTTATGATGGTCATAATGGCGAGATCCAATCTTTCCCACATTTCGAGGATATGGCTCTAAAACGGTGTTCGCAGGCCGGTCGCTAGAGAGACCACAGGAACAAACCTATTGGTAACTCTATAGAAGGCTTCTGGATCAGCTAGTTATAATTTTCCTGCCTCTATTCTTCCAGATAGTGACTAAAAAAAAACAAATTATGATATTAGGTTCTCCCGTAAATGAAGTGTCTGTAAATTGCGTGTATCCTCTGGTCGATTTGCCTGTTTTGCTAGACGAAAAAATCTCAGTTTTGGGGAAAAAAATCTTGCTATCTACGCCTGAGACCGACTAACTCAGCCACGGAGTAAAAAAAGCCAATTAAATTTCCTCGCGTCATCGAGGGGATTCGAACGCGGGCCTTTTCCGCCCGGTATGGGGAGGATAGTGACGATACCATTGTGCTACCCGCGCAGACTCCAGATAGTTATTAGAGGGTGTCCAAGTAGTGTGTATGCGGAGGGCATTGTAGAGGCCACGTTATGTCAAGGAGCTGGGAATATAAAATAAATAAATTTTCTGTTTATACTCCGGGACGACTAAACGGTCAGAGGAGTTCACAAGATAGACAGAATACAAGAAACAGTACCTTATTCAGCAGTCACGGGCTTGAACCCCGGTCACTCAAGGCACGTGTACTTATGCACCCGCGCGCCTGACCACTGTTCTTATCATGTGTGCGCCATATCTAAAAATTTCATTACTTTATAGAGCATGACCTCGCCACTTTTTTTTTTTTTTTTACTACTAAATACACCATGAATTATCAAAATAATAGAACAAACTTATCTGCGAAAAGATTTAAACTTCCCAAACACTTCCTCATTCATTTCACAAATATACGTGGTCTTAGTGCTAATCTTAATGAGGTCAATTTCCACTTACAGTCTGCCAAACCTATGTACTTTTTCTGACAGAATCACAGTTATTGATTGATTCAACCATTGCTCATCTCAGTTGTCCGAATTATTTGCAGTAGTTCCTTTCGCTTCAAAGATGATACTTGTGCATATATCCACTATGATATTCCCTGTCATAGAAATAGTAATTTGGAATCTCCTCTTTTCGATCTTCTCTAGCTTAAAATCTCTCTCTCTCTCTCTCTCTCTCTCTCTCTCTCTCTCTCTACCACATTCTATCAAATTCATCTGTTGCCTCTATCGTTCTCCCAACTCCACTAATCACTTGGAGCTCTTTGAAACTTAACTTTCTCAAGTGTAACTTTCCTAAAAGTGAGGTAATTTTTTTGGTGATTTTAATGTTTATAACTCCAACTGTCTTCCGTTTTCTAATTACACGGACTCATCTGGTCGAGATGCTGAGGCTGTTGCAATTACATACTAATGACTTCGCATAGCTTGTTCATTTACCTACCAGAATACCAGACGATCCTAACCATGCTGCCAACACGCTTGATTTTTTTTTTTTTTTCACAAACAACCCTTTTAATTACACCGTCAAAGTCAGTGGTCATCTAGGCACTGCAGATGGAGCCATTCTCAATCTCGCGTTCTTTGGCATTAAAAAATGGAATGATCTGCAAGATTTCTTTTCTTATTTTCCTTGGCTGGATACTGTTTCAAATCTTTTGATGTCGATGTTTAGCCAGATCGTGTCAGTAAAATTTTTCTTCTAGGAATGAAATCCTTTATTCCAGACTCCACCTTAAAATCTCGTCCTTTATCTAAACCTTGGTTTGTATCCAAATCTCTGGGTTCATTTTCTGTCTACACCAATGCTCGCAACAATTGTAAAATAATTATTAATCAGTCCAAACAATAGGCTAAGAGTAGAAAAATTTCTTCTCCAAATGGTAGTAGCATTCTGGTCTCTTGCAAAAGCTATTGGCCGCAATTTTTGTCCATTTCTATTCCCACCTCTGTCAAAACCAGATGGTTCTGTTTCCACTTCAGCCAAAGTTAAAGCTGACCTGCTAGCATCCTACTTTTCTTCCAACTAATGTATTGACGATCTTGATTACCCACCTCCAACATCGGCGGCGGTGCCCCCAAAATCTTTCTCAGGCTTTTAGATTTCATTCAAAAGAAGACAGTTAGGTTAATTAATGACTTATCTCTAACAGAGTCTCTCCACTCTCTGTCTCATTGACCGTCTGTTTCTGCTGCATGCCTTTTATATAAATACTTCCATGGGCACTGTTCTTCTGAACTGGCGTCTATAATTCTGCTCTCTCTTCCAATGTAGTCCCAACACGTTCTACAACCAGTCATCATCCTTTTACTGTCTAACTTCAAATTTATTTATTTATTCCTTTAAGTTTTTAATAAATAAATTTATTTATTTATTCCTTAAAGTAGTAGTAGTGGCATGTGATGCAAGAAAGCAAGTGTATGAGCTTATGCAGCATCAGCCAAAAAAAAAAAAAAAAAAAAAAAAAATTACAAAACAATCCCCTTTAAATATTTGTCCAGTTCCTCCTTAAATTTATTTAAGCTATCAACTTCCACAACGACAGATGGAAGTTTGTTCCAGCAATTAACCACCCGCTGGCTAAAGGCAAATTTCCGCACATCTATTCTACAGCTGTCCTTCCTCAATTTCAATTTATGGCCCCCTTAGGTTCATAATCTGAACAATTGGAAGAATCCCATCAGAATTCAGCGTGCTCAATTCATTCAAGGCCTTATGCACCTCAGTTCCGTTTTCTGGAAAAACCTTCCCTCATACAGATTTCCTGAAAATTACAATGTACAGAAATTCAAATCTAATATCAACAAGTATCTTCCGGCGATTCTACTAACTGTGCCAGAATTGTGCTTTCAGTCTATTTTTGCCACGAGGGCAAGAACAGACTGAAAATTGACAAAGAGTTGTTTTCATTTAAAGTCCAGAACGAATATTTAATAATCGCATGCATGGCCAGGTTAAGACTTTCGTAAAACTAGTCACTATGGCTAGTAAACTTGTAATAGTATAATAGTAGGGACGAAACTATAAATTCTGGGACACCGGCGAAGTATTCGAATTTCTCCATATGATTCTTAGCAACATATTCATCCATCTCTTTTGTTTATTGTGCATGTATTCCTCGCACCTTAGTCTGTAAATATTCACACCCTTCTGGCACAGAGCCGTCCCAGGGTGACCCAAGGTTTCCTGGGAAATAAACTGATTTAATAAATAAATAAAAATCTCCCTTTCCCACTCCCCAAAGATTGTGATCCGGTGGTATGGTAGGTTCGTCATTATGTAATAATACCATTGTACTATTACACATATCAGCCTCTGGCTTCAATATGACTGTGTACCAACTTATGCCATTTAATTAAGTCAGTTAATTTCAGTTAACTGAATTAAAGTAGTGATTCTAACTTGTGTTACTCCCCTTTTGGACCTGATAGCAATAATTCAAAGCAGAGTCAAGAACACCCGGTCAGTCTACGTTTTAATAATTGAACTGTCTGGTAGTTGAAATATGTCTGATATAGAACAGTAATAAATTAAAATATTAAAAATTCACGTGGACCGGCATCTTTGTTTTAATTTGAATTTAAATATGAAGCGGTGTTCATTTTTTTTTTTCTATGGACTCTAATTTTACAATCAGCCATTTCTAATAATTTTTGTGCACATGTAATTTGTAGAGGGCGTAATTTTAAGTTGCTTAGTTTTATTGTTTATTAGATCGGTTAGTTTCGAACTATCTTTGAACTGTTCTGTCTGTGATGCTATTTGTGTATATTTTCACCATATTTAGATTTTATCAGTATTGACAGTGACCGTTATTACGAGGAATAGGTAAGTATTATAAAAATTACAATCTTATCTATTGTTCAATATAAATACATTTAGGTGTAATTTAAGCGATTTAATTGTTTGAACAACTTTTATAAATATAATCAGCATCCAACTATGGGGAATCAGAGGGCTGGATCGGAAGGGACCAGCTAAGTACTCTTGGAAATAATGCATCAATATAATCTGAAAAAGGAAAATTTGCGAATATATTAAAATAATATATATTCGCAGATTTTCCTTTTGCGGATCACATTGATGCATTATTTCCAAAGGTACATTTTCTCTTGGCAGGAAATTGTCGTTTTTTTTTTTTTTTTTGTTGGTTTTTACTAAGAAGTAGTCATTTATTAATATGTTACTGAAATATTTCAAATGACAAGCTCAAATGTGCTAAAATCACCTAATCATACCTGCTTTATGTCCTTATTCAACCGACACCGACAATATTCAACATTTATTTATTTACTTACTTATTTTAAAGAACGATGCCAAATAAAGGAAGGATATTTTATGTGGTTATAGCTTAAAGTAAAGCAACACGAAAGAAAACTAACCTGTCACTAGAGATACAAATAGGAAATTAAATATGTGGTGATATCTGATAGGAAAGAGCGGAGCATTCGTGTGACACGCAAAGATTGTGGATTCATAATTCAGCTGTCTAGATTATTGACAAACTGAGATATATATTCTTTGATCGCTTTACATATACCAATAGAACACATCTAAGAACATATTGCTATTAAAAAAAAAAAAAAAAACCCCATCAAACGTTGCCATAAGATGTCAGCGTTTAGAGTGTTCCACCCCTTTTTCTATCTAAGATAAATGTGTTACCTATAATGTGAGCAATACGTGTTTTTGTAATTTTGCATCTCTATTATTAATTTATTTTTAGACATGTTATTTTGGTTAAATTTTAGAACAGGGTTTTACCCATGGATCTTTGCAACAGCAAATGTTGAGCACGTCTAGCTTCATACTGATTGGACAATCAGTTCTTTTACGTAATTTTGTTTCCCGATTTAAAACCAGTGGTAAAGGGGTAAATCGTTCCCAAAACAGTTTAGGGGTCCACTTACCATTAGTTTTAAGTGGGAAACAAAATTACGGAAAGGAGTAGATCGTCCAATCATTACGAAGCAACAGGAGGAGCTAAGGGTATCTATTGCTCCTTGTCGCAAAGATCGATCTCTAAGAGTCTTGTTCTGAAGATTAGTCGTTATTTTCATTACGGCTGAACTTTAGAATAAAGCCCCCCTCCAGATTACCTCAGTCTTAGGGTGTTTACTCCCCCAACACTTCCTGCTGTTTTGAAATAGGAAAACGAGTTCCCGATTTTAAAACAGCGGCAAGGTGGAGGGGGGGGGGGATAAAAACCCTAACTAACACTAATCGTAGCGGATTCGGCATGTCAATCACTGCCTTCCTCCCCTTCTCGCCGCCATTTTGGAAAGGGGACCCCTGTTCTAAAGTTTTACCCTAATTACTTTTAAAGGTAGGTAAATTAAGTAAAACAAATTTTGTATGTTTAGTCAGGGAGACGGCTACGTAGAGCTAAAAACTTTCCAAATAGTGGTTCCTCTTTAGCAAGAATCATCTGTGTTATAAAAATATACAATATATTTTTCTATTATGCAGGTTATTTTATTTTATTTATTTTTGTGTGTGTGTGAATTGAAAGGGTATGTTTGAAATTTGATTCGTTTTAGGGGTGGGAGTGATCATTGATGAAAATATTCATAAAAATTATTATTTTTTATGAATGTATTTTTTTGATTTTAAGAAATACAGTCCTTTTAACATTTCCTCTCTGAAATTGGGGAAAAAAAAAGAAAAAAAAAAAGCTTTTCCAAATTTCAGATTGGAGATTTAAATTCCTAATTCTTCTTACTCTAGCTCTGATTTTGTATATTTCATGGCAAAATAATAGCTTCGCTATCTACCATTTCGTTGTAGATGGCTAGGTCCAAGCCCCAATTGAAGATGAAGAATTTTTGGAAGCGTCTTCAACATCCAGCAGTGTATACAGTCTCTGGAGAACCAAATATGTTTTGTATATTTATTTATTATCGAGCTCATTTTTTTTTTTTTTTTTTTTTTGTTCCTCTCTCTTTATCGTGAATTTACTTTCAAAGGTAGTTGAGAATCGAGAAAAATTCTCTATCCTATTTTTAGATCATAATTTTAACTTTTTTTTTTTTTACTTGAAAATAAAGAAAACAATCCCCAGAATACTGGTTATGTTACTGTTATCTTGACTTGTTGTACTGAGATTATCATCATTACTACATGCATGATTTTCCTACTTAAGATAATTTCTCCTAATCTTTTTCGATTTCTTCAGAGGCCAAGAAAGCCCTTGATTTTTGTCATTTTAGCCTAAGTTTAGGTTTCTAAAGATTAATTAAATAAAATATCCAAATCTAGGCAAAGACCACTCCTCGTTCCTTGCACATTATTTCTAGAAGAGTGGGGCTCCAGTAGACAAAGCGTGGAGTACGCAAAAAACTGGAGGGCGCAAATTAACAACCCAAGAAACGCACACGTGGAATTCATTGTAATAAATCAAATAAAAAAATCATAAAACAGTTCTGAAGAATTTCTTTCTTTTTTTTTAAATTTAAATAAATCCTTGAACTGATCTTTGAATCGTGATTTTTATCCCGCTGCAGAATTTCATGGATTCCTTTTAGCACACTTTCTGATCCTTGCGCTAAAGCAAGATGGTGTACGCGGAACAAGCTTTTCTCCAAAACTGGCTCTCTCCAGCCTGCAGTGAGAAATAATCGATATTTTGCCTGCGACATCTCGTCATCAGCAACCCAATCGATATATCACCAGTTTGGTGATATAGGATAATAACTGTAGGATAATAGAACAACTTTTCTTACAGGAAAAAAGGAAACGAAATAAATAAATTCATAATGAATATTCATGTGTAGACATCTTAAAGTCTAACCTGATCTTATAATCTTGATTTATATAACTCTGCTGGTTTTAAAGAAAAAATAAAATAAAATAAACTAATGGTCATATTCAGTTATCTTCAATTAAAGCCCTACTTTCAGTGGCTTTCTTTCAGGAGACGAAACAATATGCTATGTGACAGAACGAATTAAGGTTGATTCCCCATTTTTCTAAGAAAGCTAATATGATACGTATTGGTCAAAATATTGGTCACTGACCTCCTTTTCCGTAATAGAGCATTTGCAAGAGAGAGAGAGAGAGAGAGATGTCATTGTCTCTCTGTATAAGGTGATGGCCAAGCCTCACTTGGAATATACTTAGAGGCTGCCTAAAAAGAAACAGCTTTTGTAGAGGACTGAGAAACGTGTGTCCAGATTGGCGAGGGATGCTAATTAAGGTGCACACGAAGAACGGTGCTTAGAAGGTGTGATCTGCAAAGCTTGGTAACTAGACATCTTAGTAGTACAGTGGGTGTCGCTCAGGGGAGTTCTTAGGGAATATATTGTCCGGGTGCAAATCACAATTTGGCATCACCCCCTTTAAAACGTTCTTCACATGTGTTTGTAAGTTCCAGGTTTTCAGGCGCCCTTGAACGTTGGTGCCCGGGTGCAGTGCACCCGTGGCACGGCTCCCCTTGGTTTCGCTTATTGTGATCACATTAAATAGAGAGATTTTTTTTTTTGATTAAATATAAAAAGTTATCTTATCAATCTTTATTTATTATCCAGTACAGTATATATAGTCCTCTACATACATAACTACGGCCTCCATAGCCGAGTGGTTAGAGCAAGAGTACAGTAGCACAAACTCTTTGAGTGGATTGGGGTTCAAGCTCTTGACTGCTAAATACGGTCGATCTGCCAACCCGCATCGCACCAACGTGGCAGATTACAGTCCATTTCCCTCAGCATTACTTGTTGATGGGGCCCTCCATTCTACAATGGATTATCAACCGATTTCAGTGTCAAAAAAAAAAAATAAATAAAAAAAAAAAATACAAAAACACATAAATATACCGACCTAGTTTTAAAAAATTTCTCCAATGTTTGTTTTAAATCCTTATCAGTTAAATTTTCAATACGTTCTTGTAACCCGTACAATAATTTGTGGTCTTCACTTTTCCCTCCCTTTAGTTTTAATGCACTCCTTAGCACTTCAAAACATTTCCTAATTTCTTTGGTCGTTGGCATAACTCTCTGGCCTCTATATCTTTTATCAGAATTTTCGTTTTTTCTGTGTCAAATTTACCTGATATAATTCCATCAACTGTATCCTTTACTGACAGATCACCTGTTTCAGAAGATTTTCATCACTTTTTACCCACTCGACGAAATTTTGTGTAATATTAAAGGAATTACTGGTATGCCTGTCGAAACTGCACAACTTTCTTCGATATTTGTCACAACACTTGCTTGGCTGAATAAATCCGGCTTTAAAAACAGATTTTGATTGTTTTTTTTTTTAAACTCATTTCTTTTATTATTCCTAATCTTCCCTACTTCACTTCCATTTCAGACTATCATCCAAATCGGTCATCTTCAGTCTTTCTCATATTTTTAGTACAACACCTTTTTTTTTTTTTTATTACAGAATGTTTTCCACTGCTCTTTTCATAAAAAAAAAAGAAGGTAAACTATCCCATGTTTTTTTTAATTTAAGCTATAGAACAGCATACTTGATATAAAGAAAAGAAAAAAAATTCGCTATGACGAAATATTTCGAATGTACTGTGTATATTGGGCATTGAATTTTTGTCAAGTACAAATATATTCAGTGACTTTGATTAAGGGGGGGGGGGAAAGACGTAAACAGTTTGTGGTACCACATCAGTGGCGGACCCAAGGTGACTTGTGGTCATTTTCCATCACCCAATGGACTTCCAGCTTTTCTACTTTTTAAAATACAGTACCATCATATATTAGGTGTAACTGATAAACCAATCCTCCCCCCCCTCACCAATGAAATTTACCGAATCTACCAGTGCACCATATTAGCATTCTATGCATCCTTTTACAGCTAGAAATTTCCTAAGATCCTCCCCTCCCCACAACCACCAATAGGTTGTTACGCCGATTGAAGACTATTGACGTAAAAACGATATTGCCTTCACGTTAACCTCTCTCTCGTTCTCTTCCGCCCCTTTTCCAAAGGTCCACATCTTTTCTAAAATGGGCTTTCCATACCTATATGCAATACTCGAAATTTTGGCTCAACCATTCCTTTATAATGGAATAATCACTTCTTTGGTCAGCATTTGTTTGTATTCGTGCTTTATTGCATTAACAAATGATCATTTTAATGTTGATTGTTCATATTTCTCTAGGTTTACACGGTGACTTGTGATAATTCAGCATATTTTCTTTCGCGTCGACATTGTGCAATCTGGGCCGTACAAATATACCTGTACATGTTTACCAGTGACAAAGCCTCTTAACAGTTCCAGCCGTAGTAGAAAGGGCCACTTTTTCCTCCCATAACTGGCGTTACGCCTACGGGTAGACGTGTACTGGATTTGGCTGAATGCTTTGGGCTGAATAGCCTCCCCTCAATCCCATTCTCATCACCCAACTTCCATAACTCTACATTAAACAGGTTTTGTATAGAAATTCTAGGGTTGCTATTGCTTACTTGAGAGCTGTTTTGAAGTTTAACTGGAAGAATCGCTGTTTATTTCCTAGTTTTCATAACTGTTGAAAATATCCTTCTTTTATAGTTAGTTTTACACACCCCACATTGCGTGGTTTATGTATGGAATTCGTGATACTGTGCAAATCAACGATCAAACATGTCTTCAGTAGGGTATACTGGTTTAAATGTCTCATTTTAGGAAATATGCTTGCTTGGAAGCGTGAAAAGGCAGATAACAGTATTAGTTTTGGAAGGAAAGATATATATCCTTATATAAAAATAAGATGTCCTTACTGGGAAAAAACTCTAATTCTGTAACCTACAAAGATTAGAACTAGGCATCAGCTTAGGGATCTGATTGAAGTGTTTAACGGACATATTTTCTATTTCTAGGATGATGCAACAAAAAGTTAGTGATTTATATTTATAGCTATTTTTATGGACAATTACTGAAACCAAATGATTATTCGGTAATCCTTTCCAGTTGATTGCATCCATCACTACCATTAACTTCCATACTTTTATTTCAGTTATGGATTGTTCTTTGGAGCCTTGCACTCGGAGTGGGCATAGTGCACATTGTGTACCACTGCAATCCAGTTCAACATTTCCAAGAAATTTTCAAAAACGATCTTGCCCTAGTGCTTTTTTTTTTTTTTTTGAGGGGGGGGGGGGTATAACAGTATAGGAAAATAAAACATCCGAAAATATCTCCACAAATACTTTTAATGTAATATTAAATACCAGTGAGAATAGTGCATAATTTGCCGTTATCCCTTAATGGAGGTAGGATCACCATCCTCCCCACACCAGGTGGAAAACACCTGAGTCCGCGTTTTGTTCGTAGGGGCTTTGTGGCCATGTTTTTTGCCAGTTCTATACCTTTTAGTTTTTTTTTTTTTTTTTTTTACAGTGCTAGTATATTTTGTTCATCCCTCCTCCCCCTGCATACTGCCTTCAGTAATATCGATATTACTAATACTTTAGGAAATTGGCTGTTTTATAAAGATAAACTTCCATGGTTATAGTCGCCAAGATAATGGAGAGATATTTGTTCAGGAAATAAGGTATGTCAGTTTGGGTCAATCACCGTCTCTTCACGTATTCAAAATAAAGGAATGAATAGCTTTGTTTGCTAACTCAAAGGTCACGCACGTATTTTGATTTCTAGAGCTAAACATAGTGTGCGCGTGTGTGCGCGCGCACACGCACGCAGCTGTACCGACTGAATCGTCAATTTTATTACTAGAACCAGTTTAGTTAAATTAGGCAGTTACCTAGAACCGCAAATTTAGTGGGTAAAAAGAACAAAAATTGAATGAATTATTCATGAAACTGACACCTACATAACTAATCGGCTTCAGGCGGAGGTGTAGGGCTTTCTCTTTGTGAATAATCCGTTTTTTCATCAGCACAAGAAGCAAACTGACCTGTGAACACATGTTTGAATTTCTGTGTTTATATATATAATATATATAATGTTTTTTTAAATGAAAACTACAAACACGAAAGCTATTGGAACCTGTAGTACTTGGTACCGTGCATGGATTAAGGTCGAAGATACTTGTTGACATTAGACTTAAATTTATATAGATTGTAATTTTTGGGGAAAGTCATGTGAAGGAAAGTTGTTCAAGAGAAGAGATTTTAATTTCTGTGTTTATATATATAATATATATAATGTTTTTTTTTTAAATGAAAACTACAAACACGAAAGCTATTGGAACCTGTAGTACTTGGTACCGTGCATGGATTAAGGTCGAAGATACTTGTTGACATTAGACTTAAATTTATATAGATTGTAATTTTTGGGAAAAGTCATGTGAAGGAAAGTTGTTCAAGAGAAGAGAAGTATAAGGGATAAATGAGGGGGGGAAAAAGTTGGTTCAGTGCATTTGGAGTTGTACAGTGAGTGGATGCGGACTGTTTGTAGCATCCACTCACTGTACAACTCCAGATGCACTGAACCAAATTAATTAACCCGATGGCCTTCTTTTGGTGGCCATCGGGTTCTTCTAACTAGGATAGCGAACCTGATGGCCGGAGCCGAATGGATTTAAAAACAGAATAGTTGACTTATTACTTATTGCCTAAATCAATCATTATGTGAAAGCCTTTTTTTATATAAAGTACCATTTTTCGTGGATAATAATTTTTATAATTTAATTACAATTTAATTAATATTATAATTAATTCAAAGATAATACATTAATGTTATAATATAATTATTTTTATGAAAACAAAGGCGCATTGACTGGATATATAATAGAAAAAAAAAAGGAAAAACATAAATAGGATGATAGGTAGGCAAAAATAGTAAAGAACTACTACTGGAGACCCATCGGCAAAAGAAGTAGAGGAAGATAAGAAAATGGAAGGATGAACTGTTCTAACTCAACAAGCAGCATGTAGCAATGGGGAAAGAAAAATATGCCATTGGTGTCAAAGTTCCAGTTAGGCTTCTGGGAGAGGAACAGTGTTCCATAGTTGGGTCGATTTGAGATTTGTCAAGTAGTTCTTTAGAAGAAAAGTAACGCCAAGAGGATTAAAGAAGATTCAATTTTTTTATTTCTTAGATGCAGAGAAAGCAATATTTGTGACGTGCTTATGCCAAGAGAGATTAGAAGTTAGGGTAATTTCTAGTCGATGTGATCATGTCTAGAAATCTGGGTATCAACAAAGATGAACAAAGGGGCAGTAGACTATTTTTTGTTAGAACTAAGATAGGATTGAAATAAACTAAGCTTTCTTTGTCCTGTTGGTGAATTACCTGGAGGTATTTAAGGAACTGGTGGTGGATATTTGGGAAGTTGAAGCTGTTTGTGCGGGGCAAGGTTTTAAACTGGAATGCTGTGTGCATAACTATGGATACGATTTCCAGTCATTAGAAGAAGGTCATTAATATGTGAGGAAAAGAATGGAAGAAAGAACTGAACCAACCGTGGGAAACATCAACGTACGTAATTCACAGGCGTAATTCCTGTATTGGAGCTTATATTGCTCTGATATTTATTTGGTCTCATAGATTCAAATTAAAGTTAATAGCCTGACGTAGCCCAGTGGTCAGGAGCGAAGAGTGCTTAGCACTCGTTCCTTGAGTGGACCGGGGTTCAAGCCCGTGACTACTAAATACGATAAATATTTGTATTGACGATTTATTGTAAACTCTACTGACTTAGTTGTCGTGCCGGAGTATAAACAGAAAATTTATTTACTTTTAGTAGCTGTAGTCTTCCCCCATGCGCCACGTTAGGCCTACCAGAGACAAGGAGTCGGGGGAGCTCGACGGCTGTTTGGTATGGTTCTTGGAACCTTTTCGGAAATTTTGCGGAGCAGAGGGAACACAATTTATAGTTGCTTATCAAAAACTATTGGAAAAAAGTAACCACTGGCCTTGTGGAGGCAGAGGACTTGCGTAGATTTAAAGGAGTAGATAAATATATAAAACTGGGGAGACATTTTGTTCTTTCTTTCTCTCCCTTTTTTTTTTACTGCAGTTACTACATAGGCTCTACCCTGCCATTTTAATACTAAGTTTTCTGAGCAGTGTAAACAGGCAGTCAGGAAAACCCATGGTGTTATTTGATGATTTTTTGAACACTATCCTGTGCAGATAGGGAGGTCGTAATCCCACTGTATAAAGCAATTGTAAGACTACATTTGGAATACTGTGTTCAAGTATAGAGACCTCATCTGAAAAAAGCCATTGAGATTCTTGAAAGGGTCCAAGACGGGGTGACCCGCATGGTGAGATCGGAAAAAGAGCGACCGTACGAGGAAAGACTCTGAATGTAGGCTACAGAGCCTGGTAACCAGGCACCTCAGAGATGACCTGATTGAAGTTTTTAAGGCTCTGAGAGCGGTTAGTAAAATGAATGAAGGTTGAATTTTCACTACTACAGAGAACTCCGGGGCGTAAATTCAAATTACAGGGGAAGAGTTTGACTAGATTGTAGGAAGTTTTATTTTAGGCCAGCGAGTCATTGATTTTTGGAACAAGTTGCCTTCTCAGATAGCTGACGTTGACTGTTTACCTCACACAGCTACCTGTGTGAGTAATCCCCTCACAATAGTTATCTGTGTGAGGGGAGAAGCAAATATTTTGTCCCCCCCTCTTTTTGTTGGGCAGTTCAGTAAAAGCCTGTGGCTTCCTTTCACCGTGTGGTTGCTACTATTACTATTAAGCACATCACAAGTATTACTTTTCCTTCAAAAAATAAAAATTTTATTTGGTTTTCTTTTTGAACTCACCACAAATCTCAAATCGCCCTTACCATGGAATATTGTTCCCTCAACTGGGGTGTTGTCTCAAAACCTCTCTCTCGAGCTTTTAGATTACGTTTAAAAGAGGGCAGTCATTGATGGTTAATTAATTACCCCATCTCTTACAAAGCCTCTCCCTCTGCCTCATAGATTCTGTTTCCGCTGCATGCCTCTTCCTTCTACGAGCACTTTTTTTTTTTTTTTTTTCCTGAATTGGCATGTCTAATTCTTCTACTCTTTTCCAAACTAGTCCGAAGACTTGCTGCAGCCAGTCAGCATTGAATTCAAACTCACAGTACCAACTTTTAATTTTTTCTTATTCCTTTCACCTTCTTTCTGTTTCCTGGACACTCCTGGAGATTGCAATATACAGAAATTCTAGTAAATCTTCTGAATTCTCAACCTTCAACCCATTCATTATAGTAAGTATTATAGGTTCTGACGCCTTTCGTGTTTGGGGTTTTCATTAAACGGTAATAAAATAAAATAAACATGCGTATTGTTCATGAGATACCCTCGATATTTATATATGTACAGTATATCAGATATTGTATTGTATTTTTTTAAAAGGAAACATCTGAAAATGAGAGCTGTCAAAAAAAAATTTCTCGATGTGTTCGTTGTGGAGATTTTACCTGGCCACCCCGTCACTCGATTTTAATCCTCGTAACTGTTTTCTGTAAGGATATTAAGTTAATATTAAAAATTACACACTTTAAAACTTTCTTGAAGTGCGTTTTTTTAAATTTGTGAATAATAATTTTAAATAATAGTTTCTTTAAATTTTATAAAGCTCTGGTAAAAGAAATCATTATTATTCCTAAAAGTCACATATACCTTACATAACGTCTATTCAAAAATCTAACGGTCATCAGAGGTTAAAAACACGCCTTGGAGATATTAAGATATAATCAGACATCAAAACATCTTTCAGAAAGCCTCAAGCTTTTTGAAAGATGTTTTGTCAACAAACTACCTTTTGACCCTAATCAGGTACACGAAGATCTGATTAGGGCCAAAAGGTTTTGTATATGCATGTGCTGATTTGTAGTTGTACGAATAGGGGAAGGCTACTTTTTATATACCCTTTTATAATACGAATGAACGATATATATCATTCATAAAATGAAAATTTTTATATAACAACATTGGGATCAACAAAGCAGTTATATACTTTTGTTTATAAGAAATAGCTAGAAATGTGTTTATAAGAAATAGCTAGAAATGTGTTTATAAGAAAACAAAAGCCAACCTAAACTGAATCGATAAATAATTCAGTTATCTCCCATTTTTATTAAAACTAACAGTTGTTTGAAATGAATTTTGCAGCTCATTTTTTTTAAAAAATTAAAATGAGTAAATAAAATTATTAAAAAAGATTATTTCATTTACAAAAATCAACTGTTATCTTCGAATTTAGACAATCATTTAAAACTTAATGTTTGATAAGTGCAACCTTGAATTAGAAGTATAAATCGGCCGTATTTTATAAATAAAAATACTGCGGAATAAATGTTTACAAATGGCTGCAGCTTTTAATTAGGCTTAGCTTGACTTCATGATGCATGAACAAATCCCATGACAAATTAATGCAAAATAACATTTTAAGATGTATAACAAATAAGATGCATTAAAAGAAATATTTGTGGTTTTTAAAATAAGCAATTTGTTTACTTTAGAAACCTGTTCGTATTAAATGTTGTATTGAACAAATATTGAAAATACGTAAAGCTAATGTACTTACATGGAGAGAAGAAGAGGGTGGGCGCTAAATCGCATGAAAATAGTGTATTTTTTCAGTGGTTTTAAAAAGAAATATTTACGGAATTTTTTTATGTACAGAACCCTATTCTCTCCCTCTCTCTTATTTGTTTTGTCATTCAGTCTGAAATATTGAACCTTCCATAGGAATAGCAAACGTAACGGAAATATGCGTTTTGTGCAAGATCGGGATTTTAACTCCCCCTTCCCCAACAACGACGCCTAACTACTCTCTCTCTCTCTCTCTCTCTCACACACACTTTCAAGGCTGGAATAATCCCGGGACATGGATAAAACTCCTCACTGCATAATGCTCGTATGTGATAATATAAATAACGTATATTGTAATGCTAGTGTATTTACACAGTTTATTTTTTAAATAGATAAATTTGGGTGTCCAGCAGTGTAGGTATGAATTTTAGCAACTCACTTCTTTCCCGCCAAATAACATCACTCCCTGCTGAATATTTTTATTTCAAACCTTAAGGCAGCCAGCGTTCGATTTAGGGCCCCACGCATTACTTTGGTGTGCTGTGTTGTAGCCACGCTAACGGTTTATTTAATCTGGGAGAGACATATGGCGTCTTTTTTTTATTTTATTTTCTTAAAATTTGAATCTGTGTTATTTGGTTGTGCTCTCTTCTTATATTTCCTAAAACAGTTTTTTTTTTAAATTTTAATTTCGTCCGCCATATGGTAATAAAAATGGCTACTAATTCAGCCACAATTTTCTTTTTTTTCTCTCCCTAGTGAATTTGAGATATGAGATAGAAAGTACACAGCTTCTCTGTGCAATAGTTTCAGGGATGAGAATAATAAAAAAAAATTATTGATAAGTGGGCTGAACGATGAGTGTTTGTAGGCTGAATACATTAATCATCACATAAAAAAAAAAAAACGAAATTAGTAGGAATAACTAATGACGATTAATTCCAAAAGTAAAAGTCCGCATTCATATATATTTGCGCACTTCATTTATCTAGTACAGGGGTGCGCGCCAAAATTGGCTAAATGTTTTAAAAAACTACCCTCGCGTTTCAGAACACAAAATTATGCATTCTGTGTTCTGAAACGCGAGGTGAGCTGACATTCTAAAAAAAATCTGTAAAGGGCAAATAGCAATTAAATATTTATGGGAATTAATGAAGAATAATTTCCATACCACACACGAATTTTTTTCTTAATTTCGTTTCACAATTTCCTCAGTAACCTTTCACTACTCCGAATTCAAGCAAATCACTGCATGAAGATTGAAGGGCACGCTCTGAATTCCGCGTGCCCAAAAAAAAAAAAAAATTGTAACGAGTTTGCCACCCGTGATCCAGACCTATTATCAACAAATATTGTGTGTACTACATGTCAACCTTTGGTAAGCATAGTTGTTAAAATCACACACTTTGCAGAAAGGTAGAACTGGCAACCATTTTTATTAATTTAATTATTTTAAAATATTTCAACGAACTGCATCGTATTCAGCAAGACAACGGCGGGGAATATTAATCGGCTTCAATTCATTAAGGTTATTATTATATTAAAACCACTCTTTACCACATGAAAATTAATACTATAGTTTCTTAGGCTGTTCGCCTCCATTACTATGACGTTTCGGGTACCTTACCATCAGACAAAGTTGTTGGGAAACAGAAAAATAGTTACAAATTTTAAAATTACAATTACCAGTTTTAAAGAACTACGTAGCGTCCTTCCCTAATTGTTTCGGCATCAATTCGGTTTAACCTTACAATTTCGACTTAAGCTGTTTTGTGTAAAACCAAATTACAAATATTTTAAAACACGCATTTATTTCTGGGTAAAAATAGCTTCGAAAGAGAGAGCATTATTGTGTATTTTTAATATTTTAAATTTCTGTTTTTATATTATAAAGATTATTTATTTTTCGAAGCGGGCCAGATATTTTATGCGTATCCAAAACGCCGCATTCAAGATGGGGTGTTCAGAAATACTCAATGTCCGAAAGATTCTATTCCATTTTGTTTTAGTAAAAAGTGCCTATTTCCGTCGAAATACGGCTTCTTGTCGTCCGTTCGTAACTAACCACACCCAAACGCTCCGTCACATAAGCATGCCTGCCAGTTCGGCTGTTTCTATTGGCCGAAAGCTAGGCCATCCTTATCCATGCACCGTGCAGTAAGTTTTGTAGCCCCGTAGAACTGCGTTTACTGTTGTGCTTCTTGAACGCCAGTGTTCTTTGTTCGTCGGTGAGTTGCTGCTTGTGTGGGTCTGTGTGGACGCGAAGGAAGCTCTTACCGCTTTTAAGTTGTTGAGGCTCGAAAATTTGGCAGGTAAGCCAAAGTGGCCGAAATTGTTTTTGTTATGCACGCGCTCTATGCATGCCCCCTGAACTTTATTATTATTTTTTTTTGATTTTAAGTTCCAAAAAGGGAGAGAACAATCGAACGCTAAGATTATCATTTGCACACACAAACTTCGTTCAAAGTGCGGTGGTGTTATTATACGGTATATGTATTATATATATAGGTATTGGTTCAAAATTCGTGGTAACTTTTTAAAATTTTATTCTTATACGCCAAGTCTGCGAAATCCGTTTTGTTAGTATTTAACAATAAAATAACGTTTATTTTATTTTTTAAAAACAAGTTTAGTTATAATAAATAGAACGAGTTTACTTGACCAGGGGCGTTCTAATTTTAATGGGTTTATTTTAGTTTGTCTTTTTTAAAATTTAGTTTTGTGTATCGCTTAAAATGTACTTTTATTTTATATTTTTTCTTATTTAAAATGCTGTAATTTTTTTTTTTTTTGGGTGCAAAATATGATTTTTAGAAATTAACGGAAACCGGCGTCGTTGTTACTAATCTGCAGTGGGTTGTTCTTGTTTTCCAACATGGCGTCTTTTTGGAGAATGGAACAGGAGGGATAAGCTGTTTTAACAGCAGCCTGCTGCTTATGGTGGCGGGTGGAGGGTGCATGGACGCCATATTTGAACAACTTGGCTTAAATAAATGTTGGCGCCAAGATGCCTTCAACTGCACCTTTTCCTCTAAAAGTGATATAATAATTAATATTTTATTAAATACATTTTAAGCCGTGGTCGATAATTATAACTTTTCTTGCATTAAATATGCCTGAAAGTTATTTTAACATTTAATTAATTTTTTTTTGTGGTGTAATTTTTTAAAATATAAAATAGTGCATTTATTAGAGATGCTGTCAATAACTAAGGACATTTTAACATTATTTTAATTATAATATAAATGTTTGCACACAGCCCAATTTTTTTATATCTAGTAAACGATTTGATAGTTATTCGTCCCCGTGTATAGGCGAGATGTGTTGGCAATATTGAAAACAGTTCAACTGGAGATGAAATATGGATTATGATTGCAAGGGCCCTGGGAAGCAGTTGGAGTTTTTAATTCCCATTGCCTGTCATTTATTCGTAACCGAATGTTGGCAACTCATTTGGTATTGTATAAACTGGTTGTGGCTTAGATAGTTTTGTTGAGGGAACTCAACGATTGGCTGGAAGTTTTCAGGACTTAGCCAATTTTCTGACGTTTCACTGTTTACCACTTAATTTGAACATGCTATGTTTGGAAGTTTGAAGCCAATAAGCTGGTCCAAATATAAGCAGAATGTTTGAACTTTTTTTGACATTGCATTTGTCATTTTTGAAATTGTGTAAGTCTAGGAGAAAATGGTTTTTCACACGGTAACTGATAAATGAACCCGATGTAATTTTTTCCTTTATTCAATTTTTCAGTAATTTTCATTAGGAGTGCAGTTATGTTTTATACATCGTACTCTATTGTATGCCTTACAACGAATTTTTAGAAATACTAATCTGTAAGAAGCTTTTTTTTTCTTTTTTTTTTTTTTTTTAAATACCGAATTTGCTATTTACGGACATTTCGAACTGGAAGCTTACAACCAAATCACTGGTCTCTCATTATATTGACATGCAATAGTGTTCGAGAGCAAGTTTCCTAATGATTCGAAGTTTTCAAAACTAGTGTTTTGCTATTTAGTACCATTTCGAACAGTATTTTAGTAGAGATGATGTTAAATAAGTTTTGATAAGCATCCCTATATAGAATATGATGATGCTGGCATACAACTTTTTTGACAAGAGCAATTTACGCTTTCAGTTTTACTTGGGTGTAAAATAATTTTGAACGTAATTTGCCTTTGTGCACAAAAGTCATAATTGGTATCATTTATATATATAAATAGATATTCCTAAATATGTATAAATTTAATTTATTGGATATTTTAATAGGTTTGCTTTACAACAAAAAAATTTTTTTGAGTCCTCAGTTACAGAAAGTGTTGTAAAGTGAATCCTGGTTCATTTGAGAGAGGCGGTATTAAACTGCCTATTTGTAAAAACTTGAATTTTATGTTTTGAATAATTTTACGTGTCATGACTGAGTCTAATTTTAGTTTATTTCTTTTCTCTTTTGCAGGAGCCATATATATATATATTTTGTTTTGAACTTCGTTTAGTTAGCAGCAATATTACAAGATGGGAACCCAACAGTTTTGTCTAAAATGGAACAATCATCAGACCAACATGTTAGCTGTATTCGATCAGTTACTTTCTAGTGAAGCCCTAGTAGATGTGACATTAGCGTGTGAGGGCTTGAGCTTAAAGGCTCATAAAATGGTGCTATCTGCGTGTAGTCCCTTCTTTCAGAGCTTATTTCTTGAAAACCCTTGTAAACATCCCATTGTGATCCTTAAAGACATGAAATATACAGATCTGAAAGCCATAGTAGACTTCATGTATCGCGGTGAAGTGAACGTTTCACAGGACCAGCTTTCTGCACTCCTAAAAACTGCCGAGACACTAAAAGTGAAAGGTTTAGCAGAAGTAACAGGTGAACATCGGGGTGCATCGGGTATTATACAACAGGAGGTGATTCAGCAGAACTTAAGTACTCAGGCCTTGCCTCCTAGTGGGGCACAACAACAGCACAGGGCAGAATCACCACCGTTAAGTAGGCGGAAACGCGGGAGGCCACGGAGAAGATCCCTTAGTGACTCAAATCGTAGTGATACAGAGGACCAGGTGCCATCAAAAATCAAAGAACCAGACTCACCAGAAGTACTTGAGGACATTAGTAGGGAGGCAATGTCGGACACAAGTGAAGTGAGGCAAAGGTTATCAGCACCAAACCATCCACAAACTCAGGTTTCCATTCCTCATCCAAGTGTACATCCTAGTGTCACTCAGAAATCACTTCCATCTGTACAGGACTCAGTAACTGTTGAAGAACCACAATCGGGTGAAGATACAGAATTCGAAATGGAGCCATCTAAGTTAATGGAACAGACGATGACAACAGATAATGTAAGTATTTGGAAAGTGGTTTGATGTTTAGATTTAGCACATGCAAAAATGCATGTTAAAAAAGGGTCACAAAGTTGGTAAAGTCAACCATCTTTGCAAGTGTTGTGTACTAAGTGGGAAAAAAAAAATGCTATAGTTAGTATGTTTTTAAGAGTGAGTTTTTTTTTTTTTTAAATGGTGCTAAAAATGTTTCATTCAGTTATAAGAATCTTGGAGTTGCCTTTTCTTTATAAAACTTAAAATTTTATTATCCCATTGGTGCTTAACTAGAATATAATTTTGGTGAAGTTTCACTTAGGGAAAATTTGGAAAAATATGGACTGCGGAAAATTTATGTTCAGAAATGATTTGATGTAGTAGGGGGGGCTCTTTTTCACATGAAATGCCCATCACTGCCTCATCAGTAGGCAGAAACCCTTATAATATCACATTTACGTTTTATATAGGCTGTAGCCGAGTGCTCAGGAGCGGGAGTGCAGTAGCACAAGCTCCTTGAGTAGACCAGGGTTCAAGCCCCTGTCTGCTAAAAACGGTCGGTCTGCCAACCCGCACTGGACCAGTGTGGCAGATTATGGTCCATTTCCCTCAATATGAATCGTTGAAGAGGCGTTTATCCTTCAGTGGATAGATAAAACGGCTGTAGTTTACCTTTTTTATAGGCTGTAACTGTTTGAGAGTATTCCCTTTTTTATTGAAGCACTTTGAGACAGATTTGGCAAAAATGATTTCAGAAAAATGCTTGTGCACTGTCTCCTCCCTCTGCAGCCAGTTTAAACATTTTTAGTTTGTGGGGTTTATTATTCAAGAACTTTTTTTTTTTAAATTGTAAATTGCCATTCACTATTTTAGGTAGTGAATTGTTGCCCAGTAAATATTTACTTCAAATTTTTGAAATTGGCCCCATTCCTGGTATTCTCTTGGCATTTAGATTTTTTTTTTAAAGCCAGGATAGCCTAACAAAGTTTAAGGTTACCACCACTTTTGAACTTGAAGCATTTGAAATTTGATTTAAACTTATTTTGCCGACAGGTAATATTTATGGTCTTTTTTTTTTTTAAGAATGAGAAATGTATTACAAATTCTCCTTAGCCAGTGGGGCTCTCCTCTTTTCATGATTCCATATAATTCTTGTTTTTATCCTATAACCCGCCCCATCCCTCTGTGGGTTTATGACTGAAGTTATTTGGTTGAAGGTAATACTAATAGTGAAATGGATATAAAGACCTAAGTTAACAAATTAGAGTTACATTAGTGTTTAATTATAAGCAGGTTTTGTCATTTAGAAAGCAGTTGAAAAAAAAATCACTGCTTCAAAAAAAGGGAGGTGGTGTATCATTTTATTAACATCAGTGAACTAGTAAGCAATCTAGGCTAAAATTTTATGTAGTGGATTGAGGGAGTTTTATAAATGGGATATTTGATAAGCTGAAGTATGATCATGCAGTTGTAGACTGAAAGCATGCTTTTGTGTGAAACAGCATGGTTGATATAATTTTTTAGCCTTTTATGTTCCCACTTAGACTGGTTGTCTCATCTCTAATCATTGGTTCATAGTGGATTTGAGCTGGACTGGGACAAAATACATTAACATTTCTGACTGAGAGTAGTGATGCTTTATAAATGTCTTAAAAAAAAGTGAATTGAGCCGATTTATTTCATTTCAGAAGCGTATGTAATTTGTAAATAGTATTTGGCAGTTGATAATGCCCTTCAGCCAGTGCAGTAATGAATTGGAAATGACTTATGGTGTGCATGATCTTGTAAAAGTAGGGTTAGTTTTGGCAGATGAGCCTCATTTTTAGGCCCTCTCTAGCTGGCATTGATTATTGGATAGGTTTTCTTGAGAGATGTTTTTTAGAAGCATTAAGTAGTGATTGTGTGATTATGCTAATGAGCTTACATAAATTTATAGTAATTGGCAGAAAATACTTCTCTATGAGAATAAGCAAGTTGCAACTGGCGCATTTTTTGAGTGGTGCGATTTTGGGAAAAATGTCCCCCCACCTTTCTGTTCCACATGTTATTACTGAAGTATCTTGTGGTAGCAGTACCTGTTTGGTTTTACCGTCTTCTGGAAGTATTTTTGAACCCTGTGGTTTGTGAATAAATTTAATATTCCTGAAAACTCAGTGGAGAATGCTGCCTTTTATTTGTTTAACTGTTTTAACAGTTTTGTGACCTGCCTTTTCAGGCATGAATGTGCAGTACAGTTTAGGTGTTATGCTTATTGCTTGCCTGTAAAGTGTTGAAAAACTAACACAATTTTATGAAAATGTTTGGAAATTTAGTTAACATAAAAAACCATAGAAATAGTGTCTGGTATTTGAATTTTTTTTTTTTTAAGGTAGGCTGTATGCCATCTTACGTTTCGGGAAGATCAGATTTTGCAGTGAGAATTTAGAGCACGTGATTGAACAGGCTCACCACTGCTATCATTGGTCACAATTTCACCTGTTCCATAGCAGAATCTTGTGCTGTGTATGCACCTATTTGTAAGTTTGCATCTTCCAGACCGGTGGTTTTTGAATTTATTAATTGGTTAACCAAATGGATATTTTTCTTATCAGTTGGCATCAGAACCCACTTCGGCCAGTAATGGTTAACCTTTGAATATGTTGAAATATCATTCAAATAGATCCAAGGATTTGTCTTTGAAACTGATTATTGGAATTCCTGAATTTAACAGGCCAGTTTGTAAATATATTTTAAACAATCTGAGAAGTATGGGTTTTAGATTAGAATACTCATTGGAATTCCTGCATTTTATATATTTGGCAGTCAGACACAATCATCAGTTTTGCAACTGTATTAAGATTCTATTAAAACTGCATTTTGAAAATATCAAAACTGGTGTTGGATTTAGATGGTAACATCCATATTCTTGTGAAAATCTTCATAAAAATGCAAGTGTTCTTTGCAGTTTGAATGTACTTGTATAAATATACTTCAAATAATTCAGATGAGTTATGGATTTTAGATTATCACCTGCCAGTGAGTTCTTTTGTCACTAAATTTTGTTCATTAGTATTAACTATGCTTGATTATATTTTGAAATTTGGTTAAATTTTGCTTATATTGCTTACAGTTGCTGTTAAATCTATATAAACAATGTGGTGATACTTAATGATGAAGCTGAATCCTATAGAATAAAAGTACAACTTCAGTAACTAAATGACAGTTAATATTAGTTAAATCTGAATTTTACATGCATATTGATGTCATGGTTTTTATGGTGCAGTTATTGATTTGATGAGTAATTTCCACTTTTTACTGTGGAAATCTCATTTATTACAGAATACTGCATCCAGTTTCTTTGTTCTAATCAGAACCATGCATATCACCAATGTGGGTTTTGAATAAACATTTTTCCAGTGTATATATACAGAGAGAATGTGGAGGGAAGAAAAATGCTATGCTAAAATCAAAAATTGACCAAATGGTCTACTTCATTTTCCTCACATTTTATTAACTTTTATTATCCTCTCTTTTGGCTAGTTGTTACACTACCCTGCTGTGTAATTTTTCTCTCACTTTCTCTGTTGAATATTATCTTGAAGTGCTAATTTTTTTCATTTAGCACATTTATTGTTCATAGTGTTATGCCTGCCTGTTTTCCTAGCTGTGATAAGAGTTATTTCTTGAATAGCACGAAGTGCTTGTCAGTAAAACTAGAATTTGAGCTGCATGACAAATGTGTGATGCATAATGTTGCTCCCATTTGCAGATCTGTTGTTGTTATTTGGTTTTTAGGAGTATTAGCAACTAAGGCCATATTGCTCCGGGATATGCGATGGTCATTTCCTGACCTTTCCGCATCCTCCGTATTTGGTGGTCACGGGCTCGAACCCTGGTCTAATCAAGAAGCGTGTGCTGTGCACTGCTGCTCCTGGCCACGGAAGCACCCTTGCAGATCTACTTGTTGAGTCAGCCGCCTTTGGCAAAATGTGACTATTACTAGGTTTTAGAAATTATTGATATGTGTTAAGCGTTTTCCTTTCCAAGTGGCCCTCAGGGGGTTCCTTTGGGTGTTTCACCCAACAGCTACAAATTTCACTTTGACAAGTACTTATGGATTAATATGCTGATTACATATTTTCTTAGTTTAAAACTTGTCTAAGATGGTTCTAGAGTATTTTGTTTTGTTTCACCTTAAATATTTTACGCAGTAGCTGATAGAAGGTGATTATCTTATGTAGCATTCCTTTACATTTTGAAATCCTCTCACAATGTGGAATGCATTATAATTAAAGAGTTGTAATCCTGAATTTGTTGACCTTTTCATTAATTAAAAAGATTAATCTTGTCCACTAGGCCAGTGATCAACTTCATATTAAAAGTAGTGTTGAGTTGTGGATGCTTTTGTAACTTGATAAAAAGTTTTTAAAAAGTGGTACGATCAGTTGTATTTAAAAATATTGGTCAGTTTAGTTTTATATTCTGCCCAATTGTTGATTTTATTAGTTTGATCTTAAATGAATTTGTATCATTGGTATACTTTGTGCAGAAAGATAAACAATACGTTTGCCTGTTCTTAGGTGTTATCAGGCATTTTATATATTTTTTTAAATATCAAGTGTCTTACTTTCCCCTGAAACTGCTAAGGTTTATGCCCTGAGTTTTTATTCTGTTGAAGAAGTTACATCTTTGTTGTGAACAATAGTAAAGTGAACTGTGGATTTATTCCATTTGAAGGATTTAATTTTTCTCAGTAATATAAGCTTAATTGGACAAATCAGTAGTTGCAGTGAAATTTTATAAAGCTTGTATTGTCTTGTAAATTCTCTTGGGTGCCTGTGAAAGCATACAGTTATTGGCATTGTTTCATTTTGGAAAGTATAATGAACATAATGGGATTGTATTCAGTGCACAATCAATCCCTGTCCAAAAGCAGATGTTAGTGGTTGTTTTCACTTATGCTGAAAGATTTTTACGCTTGTGTTCATTACTTTTACTGGGGCATGCACTACTTACTGTCCTTTAATGTCACCATTTTATTTCCAATTTTTTTTGTACATTTTCTTCATCTCCAAGTTGTATTATTTTGAGACACTGCATTAGGAATTGAGGCACAGTTGTAACATTTGATTTAAGACTCATTAATTTTTACTAACTTGGTAACTTTTTTTAATGAAATAAGATTTTTATAAATCTGGTAATAACATAGTTTGAACGAAGAGTGCTTCTTCTTGGCATTTAGCCTTTAACTGCTGGTCTGTCCTACAGTCATTATTTTGCATATTTAAAAGTGCTGAGGATATTTTTATTGATATGATTTAAATATCTGATGTGTACTATTGTGTTGGAATTGAATAAAAGAACTTTGGCAGATTGCTAATGAAAAAGACTTGCAAATTAAAAGTATAAACATTAAATTCTTGTGTAGACAGAGTATTTTTATTATTCTGGGAAATGTTCAGGAGAGTGCATTGTTGTTATAGTAGCTGCTTTTTTTAAAGATTGTTTAGTAAGACATCTTCTTTCTCCTTTCCCCACTATTTGTTTAATATTTTTCCAAGGACTGAGTTGTCTGGAATGAATTTGATTCCTCCTTGGAATATAGTATCCATTTTAGCAATGCTTCATGTTTTAGGTGCAGTTTTTGAGTTTTATCATTTTGTTGTTGATTTTATATTGTGGGTAACTTCAACAACTTATAAACTTATATTATTTGAAATTTAAGCTAATGCAAGTCTCAAGAAAAGGTTGTTTTCTCAGATCAGTTTTATGAAAAGACGTGTTGGTTACTTTTGGCAATTTGGTTCATAGCCATAGTATAACTAGCTAGCTTGAGTCAAAACTCAGTTTCTATTATAAAGAGTTGCCTATCTCTTGTGCCCCATCATTTTGCATTTGAATTTTTCAGCATTCAAATGTCAGTGTTTTTTTTTTTTGTTTCTAGTGAAATTCAGAGGTATAGGGTGTAATTAATAAATGAAAATGTTTATGGATTTAAATGTGTAAATTTTTCATAAATCTAGAGAAGTTCCATTAATGGATATTAGTTTTAATATATGCAGCTGTACTGAGTATTCCCATTTTGTGGAACTAAAGTTGAGAATGTTGCACATTAGTTTTAGCCTTTTTTTTTTTTTTTTAAGCATTAAGCATTGCACCATTCACTGAATGGCATGATTTGCTTCTCAGGGGGTAGGCTTTGCAGATTCTGCCATTCTTTAAGTCCTTAAAGTCCATAACTTTAATGATAAGTGTTTTTTTTTTTTTTTTTTTTGCTTTAATGTGCTTTTGTTTTCCTTAATGCTTTTTTTTATGACAAGTAGTGGCTTAAGGGTAATGAAATTCTAACCTTGAGTAAATATGGCTCCAGATGTTTTTTCTTTATCTTGATTCTGAAGTGGCAGATGTACTTGTGGAATTCCATATTTTATTTTCTAAAAAATTTTAGTTTAGAGTCAACTAAACTCTAAGGTATTCAGCCATTTTAGTTTTCAGTATTCTTTGGCTAGTGATTTGTTTTAACTTCTGTATTATGTTTCTGAAGGTGTAACTGTTAATTTGAAGTTTTTTTTTTTTAATATTTCAGGTGCCAGTATTTTCCGATAGTCCATCCCAAGGTCCTACGTTAACTCCAGTCACAAATCAGCTTCCCATTCCTACGACTGTTGGATTAGTCGACACTCAGCCTCACCACACAGCTCCAGGGCCCTGTGGAGATAGTCAAGCTTTAGTTCCTTGTTCTATGCCATCTGAGCCATCCACATCCAGTCATATTACTCAGGACACAACACAAGGTAAGTTTCTATCATCTTGGCAATTGTAATGATGAATCATTTGGTAAGGTTGATAAGGAAAACTAAAATTAAAGCAAGCAGGCATGCATGTTGGAATGTCTTGCTACTGCTTTTTATTTTATTTTATTTTTTTTGTTTTGTTTTTCAGCCTTCTGAAGTTTGCCAAGTGATTTATATTATTTTCAAAAAAAATTTAAGTGTTTTTGAGATCTAATGGAGTAATTGATATATTGCAACCAGTCAGTTTATCTAGATATTTCATCCATTACAAAACTAACTGATATTTTTCGTAAGAATGAATACTTTTAAGGGTTAGGCTTTAGTTTCAATTATTAATTCAGCTTAAAAAGTAAAATATATTTTAAGAAGCTGTTTACTTTCACAAATAATAGCACAAAATAATTAGGGAAATTATTTGAATATCATTTTATGTTATAGACCACATCAAACAAGATTTTTGTGGTCTTTCCGCAGACTTTGCCCAGTCTTTTCCTCCTTTACTCTTGAGCGAGAGCAGCGACACGAGGACAAGTCTGCGTAGTCTGCCGCTACGTCAGTGGAGAGAAGACAACATGCAGTGGGCTATTGATGCTGTTTTAGTTGGCGGATTCGCTTTAAGAAGGGCAGCTGCACAATTTAAGGTCCCTCACACGACGTTGTGGCATCGAATAAAAGCTTACAGGAGAACTGTTAGTGTTAATAGGGAAATAACACCCCAATAAAAAATTACTGTGAATAAAAAGTAGTGGACTTTGAGCTATTTATGGAAAATATTTAGATAATCAGTCGTATTTTCTCACGTTGAAAACAGAAAAATATGCTTTTATGGGTTCTGCCTCTCTTTACAGATTGGAGGCCTAGTGGAAGTGGATATGTGCATTCAGGGAAAGGTGATTTAAGAGCAAGTTCTTTGAATCTCGGTGATAAGTCACAATTTGTAAACAAGAACTATGTATTGTCGTCAGCTGGTAGTTATGGGTATCGACCACTATTTCGGCATAGTTTGTACCTGGAGCAAAACATGAAACATGCTATAGAGGCAGTGATGTTAAGACACTGGACTTTGCGTAAGTCATCTTCTGTGTTTCAGGTACCTCTTACAACTTTATGGAAACGTGTACACCAGATGAGGTGCGAATCGGAAAATTTGGGAAAGCCTCAGTGCAATCAGTAAAATTTTGAAGCATGTGTGTAAAACTGAAATTATTCCTTAAAGTCATTTTGAATACAACTTTGATGAATGTAATGAGGTTAATTACATATAATGGCAAGAACTGATGTACTGTGTGGCTAATCATTACCATTCGGTGTTTGTTTTTTTGTAAACAGTGGTTTATATGCAAAGCTAGACTGTATTTGTTTTCGTTTTTTTGTCTGTATAAACTTGTTAGTCTTGACACAACTGCTAATTTTCCTTCCCCTGTTAAGTTGTAATAAGTGCCTCCGGGGAAACGTATGTAATTTTTGAGAGTGAAATAAAAATCATTTCGTCTGCTGTCTTTGTTTTTGGTCATGATTAAGCAGCAGAAAACACTCAAGCTTAGGTATTTTCATTCAAATACTACACAAGTGTCACTTATATTTGTACATAATCTGGTGCTGGTTGCAATATATCACTACTTGTACTTTTTTTTGATGCTTACTTTCTGGTAAAGAAAATACAGGAATAAATTTCGAAATGGGACAAAAAAAAATGTTACCACATGACCCACTTGGAAGTTTCCAATAGAGAGAGAAAAGTTACAAATTAATGCATATAAAAATTTGGCTTTTGTGTGTAGTTGCACCATGCTAGGCTCTTCTAGCATCTAACAGAAGTCTAGATTGGGAAGAATTTTATCAATTTAGCTTGGTGGGAATTCAATTTTTTTTTTTTTTTAATGAAGAAAGCAACAAATTGGAGCCAATTTGGAACTTTCTGTTCTATATAATTAGTAAATTTATGATGATAAAACTCTGCTGGCACATTGATATTAAATGACTGGCTCTAATTGAAGTTGCTTCATAGGTGATTAATTGTTTGGAAAGTTTGTAGTTCAGTTTTCACTTCATTCTGCAGAAAGGTTATATTAATAAATTCACTCTTTTGATCCTTTCATTACCAATTTCAACTGGAAAGTTGTCCTTGATTAAGCTTAATTTCAAATGAGGGACAGTAATTAATATTTTAATAATCCCCTTTTAGATGGTGCAGGATGCTCTCTGGAGGGACATGTAATATATATATATATATATATATATATATATTTTTTTTTTTTTTTTTTAAGTTTTGGAGGTGCTAAGCTGTTAACCAGATGTTGGTTCCTAATCAACCAGTTTCATTACTTTTGGAATTACGTTTTGGAATGGTAAATAAAATCCTCATTTATTTATTTTTGGGAGTAGCTCCCTAGATTTTTTGTTTTTATGGATAATTATATTTGGTTTTTAAAAGCTATTTGTATTTGAGCAGCTTTCTAAAAAACCAAAAAAGTAAAATTCACCACAATGAATTGAATCTGAAATGAATGTGAAAAATGACATGTTTTATATCCAATGACATGCTTCCAGAAGTGTTTTACAGCATTTTTGGAAATGATTGTATCATAGTTGATTATTGGAGTTAACAGCTAGGAATTGCTGTATTTTCAAGAGTTGAATTTGTCATTTGACTTGCTTCAGTTATTTGCTAAATGCTGATGTTGATATTCATGCAACATATTATGGTTACTAGTGACTTTGGAAATTGAATATTTGTGTTGCAAGAATTTTTATATAGCATTTCAGATTTTGGCATTAAATGCCCTTGCTGTGGCAAGCAGTTCAGTGAAATTTCTTCATATAAGTTTAAAGTTACTGTGTTGGTGGTTATGTTAATTCTGAATTAACATAACTGTGCAGTCAAAATGTGCAGTCTTAGTTCCTTTTGGCTGCCTTGGACCAAAAAAATCAGTCGCGTGGAATGCTGTTTCAGAGAACTCCAAATTCTGTTAACTGAGGGGATAAAGCTAGTTTGCTTATTTACTTGTTTGATCTAAATTTTGACCATTCAGAAAACATCACATGTGGGTATGTACATTGAGTGGTAAATATTAATTTTTTGTTGATTTAATTTTTTTCCTTCACAAATGTTGAGGAAGAGCTTTCCATTTTTATTGTATCCTGTTGGCTGGTTTGGTAGCAGAATACTTCTGAGCAGCTTTCTAAAAAACCAAAAAGGTAAAATTCACAAAAATGAAATGAAAGCAAATTTTTTTTTTTTTTTTTTTTTTTTGTAATCTGAATGAAGGATGCACCTCAATAATGCTAGTGTATGCTTTTATTTGTTTGTTTGAACAAAAACATATGAATTCTAGAAAACTTGATGGCAAAATAAAAAGAAATAAACATTTTGTGTTTATGCCTTTTCTTACAATTCACTAGTTTATTATTATTATTTTTTTTCAATTGGCAGGTATACTTCGGCTTTTTCCTTTAAGGCTGAATAGTGTGGCTTGCCCTTATTTGGGAACCTCAGTACTGAAACTGGTGACTTAAGAATATTGATTTGTGGATTCAGACTACATTCCCTTTGTTGGGAAATCCTTAGCCTAACCTAAGTGGCATGTTATACTTTGGCATTGCCTGCCATCAGTTGAAATGTGGGTATTTTTTTGTGTAATACGTTTTAAGAGTTTGCCTTTAATTCAGTTGCCTTAATATGGCCAGTAGTTAGTGTATATCACTTCACACGAAATATCAGAATGCAGCTATAACGTAGATCTTTGCAGTTGAACTGCCCGAACAAAGTAGATTCTCCCCCCCCCCCCCCTCACCACCAAATTGCTGGAGAGATGATATTTGGTATCTCAGATACCCAGACGTCTATCATACAAAGATCATTTAACTTGAGTTTCAAGTGTTTCTGAAATAAATAATTTATAATGCTATATGCATCTATTATTATTTTATTTTTTTAAATGATTATTTGGATGAATTTGAATTAGTTATGGTGCTATGTTCTGATTATGCATAAAGTAACCCTAGTATTGCTACTTGCTTGAGGGTTGGTGGTGGTGGTGGTGGTGTAACTTGGTTTTCCTTTGAAGTACATTGAACATTCTTGGTGTTACTAGCTGAAGCTGGGTTTTTTACTTTGTTTCCTTTTAACTTCTCACTGAGTCCCTCCTAGCCTGCATTTTATTTGTATTTTCGTGAAACTGGTGTTAGAGGTAGACTTGCTTTAATCCTTTCACTCTTGATTTGGAAGGGATTAAAAAAAATTCATTTTGCTTTCAACTCATTTCTTTCAGCTTGAACTGTGTAAATATGCTGCTGCAGGTTTAATTTTTAAACAGGATACTGCCTGTTAAGTTTAGCTTAATTACAGATAGGTATTGGTTTTTGCAGATATCAAACCAGGTGCCCTGGTATCATTTGAAGAGCCTCCCATATCACCTGTTGCTGGTCCCTCACATCAAGATAGTAGTAGTTCTATGATGATGTATATGGATACATCTGGAGTGCCTGCTATCCCTGGTCCAAGCAATTATCAGTTAGATAAGCAACAACCTCAGTCGCAGCAGCCTCAACCACAAGGTAGGCATGAACTTCGTATACGTTCTTTGATGTGACAAAGAATAGATGAAATGGGTTGTAAGTGTTAGCTCTATAATATCAAAGGAAAGCAGTGTATTTAGTAAGTAAGCTTTAAGAGAATGAAACTATCTCCTGTTCTTTATCATTGAGAGAATTAGTTCCTCTATTCTTTGTCACAGTTACTTATTCAAGCCTCCTGCAAGCTGTGTTGAAAATAAAATAGAGAAGAAACATTACTGAGCAGTATGAAGTAAATACGTTCTTGCAGTAGACTTGATAAAATAAGAAAGCCCTTGTTTGTAAGCCATATGGTTTTTAGTTAGTATACCTGTTTGGAAAGAAAATGTGGTCAAAATTTCAATCATTATTATTTATTATGAAATTGAAAAAAAAAAAAAAAAAAAAAAATTTATCGAAAATATTTAATATAAATTTGAAAGAAAATTCCAACTAGTATGTAGTTGTGACACAGGTGTACTCTTGGTTGCCACTTGTAGGCATAAAGGGTGCCTCATGGGACATGGAACCTGGAACTTCTTATCCCAAGACGTCGAGAGATGCTTGTCCTGATATTTATGGGAGTGTCCAGAACTTAGCTTGTAGCTATGATGGCAATCAGGAATCTGTTACTAGTGACTTGTATAGTAATGAATTTGTTAATGCGAGATATGGGAAAAAGGGTCGTTATCCAAAACTCAGCTCTAAGCAACAGGACTTAATAGTTAGCTATGTCCTTGAACATTCAGGTGCATCATTACGAGACTTGCAGAAAATGATTTTGGAAAATACAGATACTTTTGAAAAAGTGAGTAGTATTTCAGTGTCCACAATACATAGAGTATTAAAAAAGCATGGACTTGCTTTTATTAATCATTAGCATTAAATGTTTTCGTAGTGTTTAGTAGTGCACCACTTTTTTTTTTTTTTTTTTTTTTTTTAAACCATTTAACAAACAGTATGTGTTTAAATAGCAAAAGCTAGCATGTTAGACTTGTAGTGGACATCCAGTATTTCCTTTTTTTTTCCTTTTTTTTTTATTGTCGTTCAGAATGACACCTGTGTTGTGGTTTTTTGAAGTTCTGCAGATTATTCTGAAATAACTGGAGCCAGTAGATGTTATGCAAGTGTTTGCATTGGCACAGACTGTTCAAGCATGCACTTTTCTTTTTTTATCTCCCCTTTCTTTCTTTCTTTCTTTCTTTAATTAACTGTAATTTATAAATATTGCAGTTGACCTGTGTGCCTTTGGCAATCCTTTTGTTTGCATTGTCTTAATGATAATTCTGAATATTTTGGCATTAGGAATAAAATGAGAAACTGTTACCACAGTTTTTCTGACCAGATACGGTATAAACCAAAAAAGGTAAGTCAACCTGTTGGCTTTATGTATAAGCAAGGGCTTTCTGTTTTGAAACCTTTGAATTTTATTTATGTTTTTTACATAAATCTGATTGCAAATATTTGCTAATGAATAAGAAGTACACAACATTTTTTTATCTGCCTATGCTAAAATGTACAGAATTGGCATGATCTATTTATATAAAAAGTTAAAGTGATATAAAAGTTGTGAAGCAAGAACAGCAGAAACAGTTGCACCTTAAAATGAAACCTCAGTTTCTCCCCCCTTTTTCTTGGATGCCTTTTTTTTTTCTTCTTTACGCATACTTGTAATGAAATTTTTTTTGTGCGTGGCTATAATATTGTATAGTTTGTGTATGCATATAATATACACACTTTTATTCCCCTCAGACGTATTAAACATGTTTTGGAAGTTTGTTTACAAATGCTATATATATACATTTATATATATTATAAAATACTTGGTGAATTACCTGAAAGGCATGCAGCTTAAATGTACTGAACTTTAAACAGATGTAACTGAGTTAATTTTATTGCTGAAATAAAATATTGGAATTAAAGTCCCAGTTTCTTTAAATTTTTCTTCTCTCTCTTACCCCTTATAAGACTGCTGAAATCACTAGTTGTAATTCTTGCTTTATATGCACTTGTAAAATGTTTAGTTTCCCCCCCTCCCCTTCTTGGTGTTGTGTATTTGAAGTATTGTAATTTAATTGTATAAATGTACTGATATGTATATAAAGAAAAATAAAGCTTGAAGTAAATTAAATGAATTGATGAGGTAAGTGTGTGTCTGACTTTATTTCTTGAACACGTACACACAATTATTCAAAAGTGAACCCAGTGCTGTGAAATTCACTTAGAAAGTATTTGAAGAAACTTTGGGTTGTTGAGGGAACACACTGACTCGACGTGTGAACACAGGATACTCCCCTCCCACTTTTTTTCTTCCAGCAATATTTTGTATAAGGTAATAATATGGTAAGTAAAAATCTTTTATATATTAGAAAATTTATTTTTGGAAATTTGAGCTTTATGTATATTATTTTGTGAAATTTGTGAAATGGGTTGATATCAAGTGCTACGAAAGGTAAGTGCATTATGACCCAAGACAACCGTCGATGGGCTACAGGAACACCTGGAGTGGCGATTCAAGCCGATCATGGTGCCATTTGCTGCAGCCTAGCATAACGACAGTTTCATCTGTGCCAGTGTTCTTGGATGTCTCGTGCCTTATGGACCTGTTGATGTCCCTGGTCCCTTCGGTGACTATGGCCAGTAGATTCAGGTTAGAATATGTATATTTTTGAAATCATTGTAATTCTATACTTAAGAAATGTATATGCTAATTTTAATACAACTTACACAGATATCTCAGTTTAAAAATGGCAAAAGCTTGGACTTTATCCAGTTACTCAAACTGCCCAAAAACCTTTTTACTTCACATTACTTTGTCCAAGGATCTTCTATAAGCTTGGTTAATAATTAGAACTTTGTTACATAGCATTTTTGTGATACTAAAACACTTACAAAACATGGTAAATGAATGATGTTGGAAAAAGTGATTTATGTGAAAGTACATGTAATTAATTACACAAGAAGAACAATTACACAAGCTTACACAGGTGAGACAAAAAGTAGTATATATATGCTGGTACACCGTTATTTGAGTATTGAATGTGGAGGTGTGTAACATGATTGTACAAATATCTGTATCTCAAAAGTGAAAAATTGCTTCAGAATTGTGATTTTCCAAGACTGCATGTGGAGGAAGCACAATATATTGAAGAGGAAGGTTAACGAAAAGGTTAGTGAATTGTTAATTCTATTATATTCATATTTTTGTATATTTAGTGTTTATGTACTAAAATTGTGTTACATGTTGCTTATGCTGGATTAATTTGCATCGACACAAACGACTTACAAGAAATAATTTGTATGAATGGATACATGAATACAAATTTGAAACTTCAATAATAATAACATGGAGGGGTGGGATGGGTGGTTGGAGGAACTAATGCTGTGTTTTGACACAGTCACTGTAACATAGATACAGCAATTTCTGCATCACTGGAATTGAAGAATTGAAGATGATGTCCAAACGAAGTGCTGAAGCAGCTCTAAGAGGTTAGTATGCTATTCCTTTATTAGTTATTTTGAATTGATTAATTTTTGTATATTTGTATTTGTGTTCAGTTTGTTCCATTACATACTTTGAGTTGTGATCATCATGTGTTTTCAATGTCTGCTGAAATGTGTAGATTATATTTTTAAAACTGTGTGCGGTATGCTTTACTTTGAAATTGCACCCGATTGTAGTTGATATAAAACGTGGAAAAGATTCAAGACCAGACTATATGAATAACACTGGCAGCCAATTTCATAGAACAAGATTTAACACACACACACACACACCTCTATTGTTCCACTCAGTACAAAGAACAAAATGGGATTGTATGCTCATAAAATTTCTTGTTTTGATAAGAATAGATTACAGAATTAAATAGTTATATCATAACAAAAGCATACACAGTATATAACTCTGTTTGTGTGCACAAATATGAAAATGGAAGTAAAGAGGTGAAAAACCCTTCGTTTTTTGTGCGACTTTATGATGTATCCACTTGTCAAATGTTGGGGGGGGGATAACTATCCAAAAATACTTGCATATCATACCAATATTCAAAAACTAGAGGTGGGGGGAACTCAGGATTCTGCTGCATATAGAAGAAGATAGCTGCGCTTAGAAGATGCTGTACTGTAATAGGTGGGTATCACTTTCTTTCTTATATATATTTGTATATATGTATATATATTTTTTTATACTGTGTATATATATATATATGTGGTAGTGTGCCTGTGTGTGTGTATATATTGAACTTTTTACATTCAACTCCTCGTACAGTAGGCCTGTTTTTGGTAGTCACTAGCTAGTGCACTTTTTTTTTTTTGGACAAGTTGGTTGGGGTATTTATTTTCTGAGCAAAAACAATCTAAATAATTGTAATAAGATTTATTTTAGTTAATTGTATAAGACCATGCAGTTTTGGGATTGTCATGATTGTTTACCTGTATGTAAAATGGAACTGTAAAAAAAAGTTATGTATAGAATATTATGTGGGCTTGGTGTACTGTTTGGTTGGTTTTGTAATATTGTGTTGTAATTTTAATATCATATTGCATGTATAGAATATATTTTTACTTGTGTGGAAAAAAAATGGTAATATTAGCAGAATTAATTTTATGTGGTGATGTTAAAGGGCTGTAAGTATTTTCTCTGTATTGGTGCAAAGTGTAACAATTTGTTAAGTTTATATTATTGGTTCTTGTGTTTTGTATGATTTGAATTGTCAATAAATTGGTATTAATTTTAATTATGGCTCAAGTTTCATTTTTTCGTGTCAGTTGATTAAAATTACTTTAAATTTAAGTACTACACATTTTAAGAATCTAGTAAAACTTTTTAGTAATGCATGGCAAAGCTTAAATTTAAAGTTTCAATTTAAAATTGTGCATACACTTCTAATTTTTTTTTAAAAACAATTTGCAAAATTGATACATTTAAATAAAGGGGATGGATTGGTGGGTGAAAATTCAAAAAGAAAGAAGTGCTTGTCTCTTTCATTAAGAAAATAAATTTAATTTTTTTTGGATCTATTCAATTCTTAGTTCTCATGAGGGGGGTTGGGGGGGGGGGTCTAGAGCAGCATTTCTTTCCTTTTAGATTTTCATAATCACAGATTGATTTTTCCTTTCAAATGTTTCATTTTTATTAATGGTAAATCAAGTGCCATTGATCAAGAAATACTGCAGGGGAAGCATATCAGAAGTAAAAACACCATAATGAAGTTGTTTACATTAAATAATATTACTATAAATCCCATCTGGTTGTGAAAAGCTGGGGAGAGTAATTCAAACTTTTTAATATGAAAATCAAAATACATTAAAGACAATTTGCATTCAATGAGAAAAATTAACATTGGGTTAATTTAACATAAAATTGAAGAAATTAATAAGGAGCCTTAATACAGGGAACAGGTACCCCTTTTCCCAACACATTTTAGTCTCTTAAAATATCGATTTTGTTTTGCTTTCTGAAAACACCCTGACAATTTCAGGAGAGGAACATATATGTATATATCAAAAAAAAACAAAAAAAAACCCACCATTGTTTTAATGCTGAATTTTACTTTTAACTAAAATTTACAAGGGGCCTGATTCGAGGCAGAAAACGAAATGGCATAATTCATGGTATCAATAAAAGTAATAATAAACAAATTTTCAGTAGTAAAAAAAAATCCTAAAGCGACTCAAATTGTTAATGGATAGCAATAAATTATGTGCTATGATCTTTATTCCACAATAAACCTTTTAATTTATTATAGAATGTCAGTTATTTGTCACACTTGAAATCGAGATACGAATTAGAAAAAATTAATAATCACATTTAACAGTCAACCCCCACCCCCAAATAGAAGACCAATAAACTTAGTTGAGAGTTTAGAAATAAGCCTTTGAATGTTGGACACTTAACAAAATTTGATACTTTGGTTAAAAAAAAAAAAAAAAAAAAAAAAAAAAAATGCATGTAAGAATAAACTTTTTTTTTTTTTCTTTTAATGGTTATTGGGCATGTTTTTAGCAAATTCGGTACTTAAAAAGTGCATGTAAATTTTTTTTTTTTTTTTTTCAAAATAACATTTTATATTAGTTTTAGGAACAAATGACAGCTTGTAGAAGATGTATGTTGCATTTTCTACAGGTTAATTTCTTAATCTTGCACTACACCTATTCCTTGTTTATAAGCTTAATTTTTTTTTTTTTTTTTTTTTGTTGGAGGACAGGCATACATAAATTTCAGGGGACAGATTTAATTAAAAAAAATTTTTTTTTGATAATTCAGGTAAGAAATCAAAAGTATGCAAGAAAAAACCAAACCTAACCAGTCACAATTAAATATGAAAAGATACTGCATTTTTAAAAAATTAGCTTGTATTTATTTAAATATTTTTGTTCCTTAAGATTCCATTAAAACTTTATTTCCAGTTTTAAGAAGTATAGCTGTTTTCAAAAATCTTTGAATAAATGCAGGCTTATAATTATGAATGCAGGTTTAGTTTTAATGAAAAGACCACCTCATTTAAAAAAAAAAAAAAAAACAATTTAAAAGTGCTGTTAATATTTTCAGTGAATATCGAATGTGATCTAACTTTGAAGTTATGATACAAATTATTTTATTCAGAAGTAATAAGCTGATTTTTGCCTTCGGACTGGATTTAGTTGTGATTTACATGCTTTGAAGAGTTGGTAAGTCATACAGAAATGTAGATTAGGTTGAAACGATATATCTTAAGAAATGATTTTATAAATTTAATTTTTTGAGGGGGAATTTTTTTATTATCTGAATATAAGATCCTTATTATCTTAACTTTAGATTATTCTAATTCTTATTAAAAGAATTATCTGCCAAACTTTAATAAACAAATTGAGATAATTACCAGCTCCATAAAATAATTTCAAAAGAAAAATTTAATTTTATATATTTATAAAATTAAATTATTCTCCTCCTCCCCATCTCATTTGTCTTTCTGCAAGTGTTATTGACCAAGGATTATTTCTAGACTACATACATTTTTTTTGTAACTAGCTCAGCTATTTACATTATTGTTAAAAATAGGAAATAATTTTCTTTGCAGTAATGTTAATGTCCAGTGGGATTTTAGAGAAAGAGAAAAAGATACACAGTATATGCAGTTCTTCTAGAATTCCTTTGTAATATCTTTAATTTGTAATTAGCCTGAGCTTTGCTTCTTCAACCTCTAAATTCACACTAGCCATTATGAACTGCAAACAGAAAAAGTTTTTTTAATTTTTTTTCTTAAACCTTCATCCAGTTAACTTTCCTCAAAAATTATGATCTGAAATTAAACCGAAGTTGTGGTGGGAAGGAAGCTTATGTTTTGCTGAAGAGATATGCTTTCTACAGTTTAAAACTTTCTGATCTGAGGAAGGAAATTGAGACTTAGATAAATAACTAATAATGATATTTGAACATATGAAAACATATGCCTTTATTTTCAGCACTGATTTTCCTGGGGAGATGTGTTGAACTACTTTATTTTAAAGTAAACTGTTTGAATGTGAATCGTCGCATATTCAACTGAACCCAGAAATATTTGGAAGTGGAGTGTATCTTCCAGAAAGGTAAAGGTTATTGGGATAAGCCAATGGTTAAATACAATCAAAGCTCTTTATAGCGACCAATGTTATAACGTCCTATGTGGTTGGTCCCATCTAATTTCTCATTAACCTAATGCTATTTTATGAACAATTGATATGCCCTTCCGATATAACAACTTTTTCATTCCCCTTGGGGGGTTATATTGAGCTTAGAATAATATAATAACACTTGCAATTTATAAGAATGTGGCTGCTCCTGTCTGGATCATGTTGAATATGCATATTTTTGAAGAAAGATACTGTCAGTTGTTAGTTAATAGTGAAAAGTATATTTATATTAACTGTAGTAAATTTAAATTATGAATAGTTTTTTTTTTTTTTTTTCTCTATTAAATAACAAATTTTTATTTGTATGTAGCAAGATAAATTACAGGTAAGAAATCAAAAGGAGTAACTTATGTTCAAAGCTTAAAATTGCACAGCTTGAAAACACTTAATTTGAAAATAGTATGCATTAAATTGCAATTTTTATTGTATTAATTAAATTAAATTAAATTTTATTTAATTGTATTAAATGTTAACTGCTAGCCTCAGAACAAGATTTTTTTTCTTGTAAGAAGGATTATGCTTTGTTGTTTGGAATGAAAAAAAAAAAAAAAAAAAAAATTCATTGGTATATTTTATTAGATTTGTTTTCAGAAAGAAACAAATGGCTTGCTTTTGCTGAAATATGGGGCTTTGATATTGTGGTTTCCAATTGAATTTGGCTTGTTAAGGGGTGGGTGGGTGCTTTACCAAGAAAGGCTTAAGTTCTGCAAATTGCAGTGCCTGGAGAGTAGGCACCTGTGAGGTGATCTGATTGAGGTGCAAAATGGGTTGAGCAAGCTTTGAATGCTAATGGAATTCTTCCTCTTGCTCAGACTTTAAAAGTTTCAAATTGAGGAAAGATAATTCTAGAATAGATGTGCGGAAATTTGCATTTAGCCAATGGGTAGTTGATTGGTGGAACAGGCTTCTATCTTTTGTTGTGGAAGCTAATAGCCTAAATAAATTTAAGGCATTTGGAACGAATGAGAGTGAAATGAGGTTGTTTTTTTTTTTTTTTTGGCTGATGCTGCATATGACCTTTCTTGCTTCGTATGCCTCTACTAATGCCAATCTAATTTCCTTTGGGAATTTTTCAGTATTGGCATAATGTTAATAAAAAATTCATTCCTAGGGGATAGATTCTTTCAAATGATTGTACCATGACACTAGATTCATGTTGCATTGAGGAATATTCTGTTTGTGACTTGGGTCATGCTGCTTAAAGTAAGTAGTATTTAGGTACTATGCTATCTAACAATATTTATAGTATAATTTAATACCACTGAGGTTGTATTAGTGCTTAAAAAAAGATAAATGTGCCTCTTTAGTAATTAACTCTCTAAAATATATCCATTTTTCTCAAATTTGTCAGTTTTGATTTGAAATTTTTACAAGGAGTTTTATAAGGTTATGAATTTCTAATCAACCTAAATTTATTAAACACTGCCCCAAATTTTATTTTTTCAAATTATGTTATAGCAACACACCTGTATAATAAAAGGTGATTTTAATTAAAAAAAAAAAAAAAAAAAAAACAAACAAGGTATTCACGTTCACGCCTCCCTGCACACGAGTTACATCTAAATTGCAGTTTCTGGCTTCTTAAACTTTGTTTTAAGGAGGTTAACCCTACTTTCATTTCTGGCACCATTTAGTCTGGTCATCCAACTGTAATATTTTGTAGGAAAGTTTCTGCTTTAAAAATACACTTTATTTTGAGTGTATTGACTCCCAGGTGTTTTCCCCCGTCCCTATTTATGTCATTTGGGTGGTGATCCATCCTGGAGCGTTTGATATATCACCATAATAAATTTAAAAAAAAAATTACCTTTGAAGGGAAAACACAGCTTTTTATGACCAGTTAGCTGGTTGGCTTTTTAAGTCAGTCAAAAAGTAGGTTGAGATTCACGCAATGTAAGTTGTGAAATGTTTTCGCAAGTGATTTCTGAAGTATAATCAGTCAAATATTTGTTAATTTAAAATGAAAACTTGTTCCTAGCTCACTTTGGTAGGACAGAATACTTTTGAGCATATGTAAGACCAAATAAAATTGTCTTTGGTTTATGCAAGATTCATTTTTCCATTGAAAGCCAAGGTTGCTATCCTAAATATGGTGTTGTGTATATTATATTCTTAACTGTTGTTTACACGGTGAAACGTTTTGGCCTATTCCATTAAAAGGAACTCTTCAAGTTAATTATTCTGATCTATAATTTTCTCAGTGGTGCTAGAATTGGAATGCAGTGTAATTTTAGTTTTTGTTGATATCTGTTTAGAATACTCGGAAGAAAACTTTTTAACAATTTTTTGCAGTACACCCTTAGAACCATATTACCCAAACTGATATGCTGTTATAGAATATAGGTCTAATTTGAGATCTTCTGTGAATATTAAAAACCATAAAATACATTTGTAAAATGTATTTTATGTAATGTAAAATACTAATTTGTTTTTGTTAATGTGGAAATTTAACGAACTTGCTTATGACAAAATCAGTTCTTTACTTCATTAGTAAAAGCAAAAAAATATCCTTTTCTTGGAGAGTTCTTCATGGTTTCAAATGAAGCATGAATAGCTAAAATTCATTTTCATAGGAACAATATCCTGTGATCATTGTGTGATGACTACTGCTTTTAAACATTATTTTGCAGTTTACTTGCAAGGAAACTGATTTCCATAAATAGCAAAATAATGCACTCTATTTCAAACTTTTGCTGTGTGTGGTAACTGAGGGCATGTTCCCTCCGTGAATATTAAAATGCATTCTCATTAGCAGAGCCAGAGGTGGAAAGTCTCTGTGCGTGTTTATGCACAACAATTTTCCACGTCTGGCTTTGCTAATGAGTATGCATTTTAATGCCAGGCTGATATTTTTGTTTTAAGGTTTAAGCTGGTTATTGAGAGATAAATGTAGAAATATTCATGACAGATGCAGTAAATGAATTCATAAAGGAAATAGAAACCAAGCTTTTAGTTAAAACCCCAATTGGAAGCTTAGATTTTGGAGAACTGATTAAACACTAAAATATTTGCAAGTCATTTGAAGATTCAGTCGGTTGCCCATTTGTTAAGTTTTCCGTAAAAAGATTGCATTTGTAAATTAAAAAAAAAAAAAAAAGGACTTTACTAGTCTTTCTATACATTAGTTAAGTGTATTATCATCAGATGTACAGCAGGAATTGCTGCTTAAAATATTTGAAATTAATTTAGAATTTATAAAACAATAGTCTCAGGTCTTTATAGAAGATGAGTGTTGGACAGATTATGTAGGTACTAAGTGAATGACTTAACTGGCTCCATCTTAATTTTGAGGAAGTTGCCTAAATGAAATGAAGGAACAGCATTCTTTCAAGTGAAAGAGAGAGAATTTTGTAGAAAAATTGCAAATTATGCTACAACACTGTATCAGCTTGATTTTAGAGGAAATAAGTTAAAAAGTTGTACTTATTTTGTGACTATTAGTCAAGTTATTTCTAACTCAGAATACCCGAGACAAATACTTTGCCAAAATTTGCCAATAACTTCTCCCTAGGCTCCTTTTGCTTGCTAGCTAAACTGTCAGTGAGATGGACTTTGGTAGTAAAATGCCATTTGATAATTTAAACAACTATTATTGTCCTTTAAAAATTAACAATTATTGAAAAACACCTACCAGGACCTGGAAACTTGGTCAATGAGAAAAAATGCCAATTTTGAAAGTCCTGACCCTGAGATTTGTTGATTGATAAGAAAAGCTAAGAAATTCTTCTCTTCAAAGTAATTTTGAAAGTCAGTTGGAAATTTTTTTAAAAATTTTGGAGCTAAATTGAAACCTGTTGCCAAAGGAATTGGCTCAAAAGCTTGTTTAAACAGTTATTCCAGTTCAAAGAGTGTCACAGACAACAGGGGATGCAAGCAGATTATTTGTTTTAATCATGTATGCAAATTAATGAATTTATATGTAAAATAGTATATTTCCAACGTTCTAACAGTTTACTACTTATTAGCTTTGCTGATTAAAATTAAATTAGGTGAATATACTACTTTTTCTATTAAAGTGGGGTAGCCCAAAAACAAGGACAGCCAACTCTAGTACTGTTCTCTCGATTGTGTTTTCACCACCTTAATTAATTTCTCACCTGAATTTTTTTTTTTCTAAATTAGTTTCTTTTAATTTGATTTAATTCCTTCTAAAAATAACTGAGAATTTTGCAGTATAGCTAATGATGAACTGGTACACTTTAAGAAAGCAAGTTTTTTAAATTTTGGATGTTGGCCTGCATTGTTGATAGCCTATTAATAACTTATTAGAAATATTTTAAGATGATTAAGGATATATAGTGTCTGGTTGAGGTATTGTTTAAATGTATAGTGGTATACATTTAGATGATACCACAAATAAGCTGGATTGCTATTTGCACTTAAAAGCATACACTTGATCAGTTGGTTGCATGAATAAAAACTAACTTGGCATTATCTTTGAACATAAGATAATTAATTTAAAAGTAATTGGCTACTTTAGTTGTATGTGTTAATTTTGATAAATGACTTCTACCCCTAACTAAAGATGAACCTGTTAAGGTTTTATTTGCAAAAAATATCGCTCATGCAAGTGATATTGTTGAGTAAATTGCTATGTTTAATTCATATCTCCTTTCAGGTGGGGAGAGGAATTATGGTTATTGGATGAGATGTTTTTACATGCCAGCATTATTAAAAAAAAATGGCATATCTGATGTTTGTTAGATATTAAACAGTTAACCTCCTATAATTTTAGTAAATCGAATTAGAAATAGAACCACCATTTATGAGCTGACAAATGGTTGATCATAAAGAATATTATAATGGCCAATTGCAATGCACAGTGATAAAAAAAAAAATTGTGCAAAACATCAAAGCCAGTAATGGTATGATCTAGTTTGAATGTGTTAGATACCACCTGCGATCACCATTCTTAGTGCACAAAGTTCAATAGATGTGGGTACAAGCCTTCTAGTTGGTAGAGCAGAGATAATTGGCTGTTTTCTTGCTGTGGCCGAATTAGTGAGGTTTGACTAAAAATTCAATTTTGTCCAGAAAATTGGAACAAAATGGTACTTAATCTTATTGTTGTTAATACCCTAAATTTAATAAGGTGCTCATGTAGCATCTATACCCCTTTGTGTTTTAATTAAATTCATTTTTAGCTGTTTTATAGAATTGAAAACGGTGAGCTATTATGATTTGCTAAACTTAAAAGTATCAAAGGAAGTGTTTTTTATTTGAAGGTCACAAATTTAATGGATGTAATGTTGAGTTTATTTTTTGTTTGCTGTTTTGAGCAGAATTTAGCTGCTGAAACCAAAGCTCAATGGCAAGATTAGTCACTTGTTACTGGTGTCACACATGCCACTTGGGAATGATAATTGCTTAGAGCAGTGGTTCTTCCAGGGGGAATTTTAGGGTTGTGGTGGGGGGGGGGATTGGGACCACAGATTGACACCCAAACTGGAATATTGATCTTTCTACAGATTGTACATAATCCACAGGATATACACTGTATTGGATGTCACATTAAAATAAAGATAAAATATTTCTTGTTTTTTTATGCACAGATTTTTGGAGCCTTTTGAGTCAGACAATCTTGGAAAGGCAGGGATAACATTCTGTGACATATGTTTAAAGGGGGTGCATGGGGCAAAAAAAGGTTGAGAACCACTGGTTTGAGGGAAAAATGGTTGCTTTTGCTCCCCTGGTGGAAAGTCAGCAATGGGATGATTTAGTTGGTTGATAATTTAATTTGTCTGTTAAAATGCCAAACAAATGTCTTAATTCATAGTATAATGAAGTGAAAAACTGTTGGTGGGCAAAAGGTACATGGAAGGATTAGATTTATTTACAAATATAATAATGTAAGTGGCATCTATCAGATGCCATAAATAGCAACCAAAGGGCAAAGTCAAGTGATTTTTCATCTGGGTGGATTAAAAGACTGACACGTAAGTGGCAAGCAATGAATACATTAAGTTGGCTACAGATGTTTTTTTTTTTTTTAATGATAAAACAAATTTTTATAATGAGCATACTTTTTACATATTTACATATTTTGGGAGGGGGAATAGGCTGATATCTGAGACCTTACTTTTAAAGTAGCTAAATGCAGTCAAAGCAGTTGCTTATAGAGAATATTGGCAGCACTTTTTGATTTTACTCCAAAAAAAAAAAAGTATGTAAAAGTTTAAAAATATTGAAGTGCTTGTATGAATAGTTATTTAATAAACAGTAAAAGAAGAAAAAAGGACCTTATCAAGATCAGTTTTAAGGTGTGCATTTTTAATCTTCTTTTTAAAAGTTAAATTCTTGTATCTGTAGATAAAAAAAAAAAAAAAAGAGCAGCTGCACAGTTGCATTTTATATGGCACTCAAACTTGGAACAAAGGTGTAAAAATAGTTTGAAATTGAACTTGGTTACTAGAATGAAATTACCTGAAAACATTTTTTTTATATCATTATAACTGGTTACCCAAAAAATTATCTGATTACCTTGCTTATTCCAGCCCAAGCAAGTGACTGACAGGTCAGAATAACTTAAGTGAATAGTTAAAGGATGCTACTGTTCAAATTGATTTATGAGTGAGTGTATGTTAGGTTTTTTTTTTTTTTTTTTTTAATGAAAAGTTCATGTTTTCCACATTCTTGTAATTTATTCAGGTTAAAAGTCATGCCTACTGAAGGAATACAAAGAAGTCTGGTATAGTTGTAGTTCTTAATAGATTTTAATTTGTGAAATTTTTTTGTTGCATTGGGCTAATCTAATTGAGAATTTCCATTTTTCCAAGGTAAGGCATATTTGTTTATTGATATGAATGAAATTTAGAAACAAATTTCTTGAATATAATTTGGCTAAAGTAAATTTTCTTTTTTTCTATTTGTGATATTTATACTGTTAACTTGGCAGTAGCATAGAATGACACTTGATGGGTGCCTCTCTAAAATAATGCCCCACGCAATGATGAAAAACCTGATATTTTTTGACCTTCCTAAATATAGTCAAAACTAACTGCAAGTGTGTGTGTGTGTGTGTGTGTGTGTGTGTGTGTGTAGAGTAATGAGAGGACCTGTCAGGTGCCATGCTATCATTGCAGTTCTTAGGGAATATCAAAAGTAGAGGTATTTCACACTTGCTGATGCTGCCAAGTTTTCAAATTAAAGAAAATAATTGTTTGTTTGCAGTTAAAGGTTATTTGCTTTTCATTTTCCACTAGGTAAGCAAGCATTTGGGTAACTTAAAGTTTTGATTTTACATCCAAAAAGTCTCACATGATTTGGTTTTGAATGATTCCTTAGTTTTGCATAAGTAATGATGAAAAAGGAAAATGTGATTCACTGTCTGCTACTCTGTTGGAAGCTAAATAGATATTTTTCAAATTTGGCACACTGTTCAAGCAAACAATTTGAACAAGTGAATAATAAATGTTTTTCAAATTTATTTGTATGCATAAACAGAAAAAGCAGAAATGTGAATGCTTGCACTGTTGAAATTTTGCACACTTAATAATTGTTTTTTAAATTGGAAAATGGATCAGTGGTAATTGGTTCCACAAAACCCATTGAACGTTGAAAATATTCTAAGCTAACACAAATAATGATTTCCTGTAATTTGTTTAACATGACCCAAACAACAAACTTTTATTCTAACAATCAACTACCTGCACATCTATTTGCACCCATCTTTCTTTTCCTCAGTTTTAATTTATACCCCTTTGTGCATAGTCTGCAGAAGAATACCATCAGCATTGAGCTTGCTCAATCCATTTGAAGACTTTAAAACCTCAGGCAAATCACATTGCAGGTAGCTAGACCCAAGATGCTGCAATTTGCAGAACTGAAGCCTTTCTGGGCTAGAGTTGCCATATGTTCCCTTCACTGAACATACTGCCCTTTTCTGTGCCTGCTGCTGCTGCAGCTCTGCTTCCTCCTGAAAACAATGCCTCTAGAACTGTATGCAGTACTCAAGGTGTGGCCTGGCAACATCTTGAGTGGAATAATTATCTCCTTTGCCCTGTATATCATTGACAAAACCTAGTGTTGTTGTCTGCACTGCTCAGTGAACTTATCTGACAGCACAGTTACCTCCAGGTCTTTTCCTGCTACTCAGAGTGTAGTGTCACACAGTTGGTACTTTATTTGGAGATTACTGCTGCCCATGTGAGTATTTTTGGTCTTTTGCTACTACTAGCAAAGGAACTGTCGAAAGTTGACTGTTTTTTATTGACATTTTGCAGGAAGCTTCCTGAAGTAAGAAACAACTTCATCTTCCGTTTTACACATCAGGACAGTGTTTTAAATGTTATTTTATTATTTCCCCCCACTTCTCTTAAATGCTCCCAACAAGAAAATATGGTCTTCAGCTGACACTTTTTGGGCACTTTTTCTCTCTTCAGTCTTTTTTTTTTAAAATATTTGTAGTTTCTCCAACTTCTGTTCTCTGTTGTTAAATCACTCCCATGTGCATCTAATACAGTAATACCCCGAAGTTACGCGATAGGTGGGTCCGACGAAAATCGCGTAAGTCGAATTCGCGTAAGTCGGGGTACAACTTTGCATATAAATACATATAAATTTTGCTTAATTGGGACCAAGGACTAACAAAAACACTAGTTTAGAAGAAAAATATTAATAAAATTGCAGTTCTTTATACATATTAATACAAAATATGTATTAAAAAAACAAATGACTTACGTTAAAAAGTTATTTCGATGTCGATGGCTTCATAAAATCTAACAAATTCGTCTTGACGACACAGCGCGTTCCTTTTTTTCACGCAGAATTTCTTCGTAGCAAGCTAATAATTTTTTTATTCCTTGCTTTGTAGCTATAACGCGTTCTTCGTTGGAGTCTGTTTTCTAAAATTTTTAAGCCCTTTAACAATTGAGATCTTTTCAATTTTCAACCTGTCAAGTTTGCAATTGTCATGTGCTTTTCGCCGTTGCTTCATTTAGGCCTGTAGCACGTGCAATATCACATGGTCTTTCATTTCGCTCAAAGCGTTTCACAATTTCATATTTTTTCTCTATCGACAGAGGCGGACTGGCCATAAGCCTTACCGGGGAAACCCCGGTGGGCCAGTGTGATTTTGGCCAGAAACCATAGTGTAAGGCCACTATAAATTTTCCCGGGTAAGAATTTTTGATCCAGCCCGCCTCTGTTTATCGATAATTGCTTTTCTTTTTCTCTCTGAATCTGCAGTGTCTTCACCAGGACGCTTCCTTTTCACACCTTTTAATTTTACTAATTTTTAGGGAATAAAGCACAATTACAAAACGAGGAGCACGCTTGATACACATAAACAAAGCTGCGCGCATGCAGCAACTGAATAAACAACACCATAAAGGCAGAGATACACTATTAACACCTCACATTTCTAGGGGTTACTACCATAAAACAATAAAAATCCAGTTGCGTTTCTGCAAGTGAAATCTGTTATAAACGGGTAGTAAACTCCATCTAATTGCATTTGCGATTATACCGATAGCTGGAATTGTGTTGGTTTTTACGTTATTATGGTGAAATGTGTTTCCCCTTCACTGATATAAAAAACATAAAAGCAGCAAAGTTGAATTTTGTTCATCTTTCGCTCTCAATCTCCGCCGTTGCACCGTATATCGATAACATATGAAAAACGACCTTGAAGATAGTGGGCGGCAGCGTTGCCAAACGAAAAAATCAAGAACCGCGTAACTCCGAGTTCGCGTAAGTCGGGGTAGCGTAAGAAGTCGGGGTAGCGTAAGTCGGGGTATTACTGTAGTCATCCTCTTCATCAAACTCCAGCTTCATTGATTCATCAAAAGTGACTATTTCATTTGTAAAAGCACCATCGGCGTCAAATCCATCAACATTTTGGATGATTAAAGGTAACTTATTTTTCCAGGCTGAATTTAAGTACCATGTGGAAACATCATTCCAACAATCAGCCTCACTCACTCCACAACATTGAATTTCTACCTCAAAAAATCTTTTTGAAGGTGGCAATATTTTTCACAAGTAAAGAAACTTGTAAACACTTTCCTAGGTATTGGTTTTCTTGAAGTTTGCTGTTACTTACTGTTCCATTGGTAGAAGAGTGGTGTTGGGTGGCAAAAATATGAGTCGAACAGTCAAATTGGGCCTCTGCCCAAAGTTCAATGTCTGGAATGTCCATTATCCAGCAGGAGCCAGTGCCTTCACAGGAAGTTATTTTTCTCAAGATAACTGAAGGACAAAGCACTAGTAAGAATAAGTGGAAATATATATTTTCTACACGTATTCTTACTAGTTTTATTTTCATTTTGTGGATTATTAGTGAAAAGTTCCCCCCCCCCCTCCTAGTCATTGATTATTCAATTATATTTGAATTAATCAGCAGGAACATTTTATATATATATATATATATATATTCCCCCAGTATGGTGCTTGCTTGGTTTCTGCCATTATTTCCCAGTTTGAAATGTATAATTTTATAAATCAAATTGTTTGTAAAATATAGTATTAGCATTAGTTGAGGCATATGATGCAAGAAAGCAAGCTTATACAGCATCATCCAAAAAAAAAAAAAAAAAAAAACCTTCCCGTTTCACCCATCTGGTCACTTCAAATGTTTGTCTAGTTCATTTTATTTAAGCTATCAACTTCCACAACAGATGGGAGTCTGTCTGTTCCAGCAATCAATGCTGGCAAACTTCCGCACATCTATTCTACAACTGTCTTTCCTCAATTTGAATCTATTCCCTCTTGTGTTCTTAATTTAAGCATTCAGAAGTATCCCATCAGCATTGTGCCTGCTCAAACCATTCAAGGCCTTATACGCCTCAATCAGACACCTTGCAGGTGCCTAGTCTCCATATGCTGCAATTTGCAGAACTTAAGCCTTGATTCATAAGTGCATCCCTTTGTTCCTCTCACCAATCTTGTTGCACTTCTCTGTACTTGTTCTAGCAACTCTACATCCTTCCTAAAATGAGGCCAGAAGACCTGTTACAGTACTCAAGGTGTGGGCCTGAGCATTGGCTTATACAAAGGGATAATCACTTTGCATCTGCTAGCAAAATTCCTATATGTTATTGACAAAACTCCATGACCTGTTGTGACAGCCTGTCTGCACTGCTCAGAACTTCATATCTGACTGCACAGTTACCCCCAGGTCTTTTTTCATTCTCAGCCTCCCCGAGTGTAGTACCACACAGTTGTACATTTCTCTTGGGTTACTGCTACCCATATGGAGTGCTTTGCATTTGTCAATGTTAAACTTCAGTTTCTACTTTTCAGCTCATAGACCTAACTTTTCTAGAACCTGTTGCAGTAGCATACTGTCATTTAACAACCCTGCCAACCTTTCTATAATCATCTGCAAATTTGGACATTAAGTCTGATATATATTCATTGATAAATACACAAAACAACAATGGGCCCAGCACTGAAACCTGGGGGACTCTGCTAATAACATAAGTCCATGTAGAGCAGTGTCAAATTTATTACCAATCTCTGCCATCTCTCACTCAACCATCCCTTTATCCATTGCAGTAACTTGCTCCCTTAATGTGATACTGCTCCAATTTGTGCAGCAGTCTTCCCTGTGCAACAGTATAAAAAGCTTCCCTGAAATCCAAGTATATGATATAAAAATTATTTTTTTGCATCCAGTTTCTTTGTGACCATATCGTAGTATCCAATCAAATTGGACAGACAAGACTTCTCCTTTACAAACCCATGGTGTGTCTGAACTATTACTGTCTTGTGTAGGTGATCCTGTATCACCTCCTTAACCAGTGACTCCATTATTTTCCCTGGAACAGAAGTTAAACTAACAGGTCTATAATTATTTGTGTCACCCTTGAACCAACCGCCTTTGCGAATTGGGGATATACATTTGCACGTCTCTCCATGGGACCTCCCCTGACTCAAGGATGCTCTCATAATTATTGCTAAGGGTTTGCTTACTTCCTTTACTGCCTCCTTCATTATAACTGAATAGATTCCATCTGTCTCAGATGCCATTTTTATGTTCAACTACTCCGGTGGCACCTCTGTAGCCAGGTGGGAAGGAGCAGCAGTGCGTAGCATACGCTTCTTGATTAGACAGCGGTTCGAGCCCATCACCCAAATACGGAGGATGCGGAAAGGTCAGGGAATGACCACATATCCTGGAGCAATATGGCCTTAGTTGCTAATGCTCCTAAAAAAAAAAAAAACCACTCCAGTTTGCTCTCACTTATGACTCAATCACTTAACTCCCTGTTAGTTTGACAAACTTCTGTCATTCCCCTCCTTGAATAATTCCTCATGTGGATATAGATGCAAAATACTCATTAAGTTTATCAGCTTCTTGATCGGGATCATCAATAGTCAAACCATCTATGTTAAGTGGACCAATCTGATTCATCCCTTCCTCTAGAGTTTACATAAGTAAAAAAAACTGTGTCCTTTGGCATCGATTTCTCGTAATGTGCCTTTACCTGTTTTGTGACTTGATTACAGACTAGCTTATACCTGCCGTAGGCTTCTGTGTTTGTTGCCTGATAATTTTTATGCATCCAATGCATTTTTCTTTTCTGCCAGGAGCTTCATTAATTCATCTGATATCGATTTATGCCTTAACCTTGAACAGCATTTCTTAGTTGGTATGAAAAGCCTAGTAGCCTCCAAGATTAAGTTCCTGAAGGCTTCCTAAAAAGAATTCACCGTTGGTAACATCATCAGTTGATCCCACTATATAGAACTTAAAAACTGTCTAGACCACTGTAGACTCCTAAACAAATCCCTTCATTTACCCTTGATGGCAGTTACTTACATCTTTAAGTACCGGGTTTTTCATTTAAGAGGCCTACCCAAATATAGGCCCACCTGGGCTTATATTAGGATTTTGTTTTCCAAATAGAAGCCCATGGGCTTTATTGGGGACAAATAAGAATGCACTTTCCCGCAATGTACCGTATATTGGCGCTCTGTGCATGCCCGAGATGTCATTGCAATAGATGTGAACTTGTGCTTGTGCGTCTTTACTCGTCAGAATTTTTAACCCTAAAAATGGAAAATAAAAAGTCTAGTAAACGAAAATCATATACTATCCAGGAAAAACTACAGTTTGTGACACGTTTAAAAGTGGGGGAAAGTCAAAATTAGATATTGCAACAAACAGGCATTGACAGGAAAAATCTTCGCCGTTGGTTGCAACAAGAAGCAAAATTATTGAAGCTGGTTAAAAAACTTAAACACAAACCAGGTCTTGAGGGTGCAGGAAGGAAGGCATTTTATCCCGAAATTGAGAAAAAACTATTTGAATTTTTCAAAAAGGAACGAAATAAACACATTGCAAAACTATTTTCTCACCAGAATTTGGCCTTAAAATACCACCTGCTTTTAAAGTAAGCAACAAGTTATTTGGATGGAACAGGAGACATTGGATTAGATCACGTAAAATAACTCATCATGGACAACTCTGATTGCTCTGATACAACAGGTTCTGAATGAAAATTACTAACATAAATAATTCTCTTCTAGCAATTTGTCTTATATTTTTAAGATAATAAGAATAATTTAATTTTATACTGTTCTATCGTTGCAATATTTAAGATCAGATCAAGGGTATTACTCCCTCTGGTTGTCCCTCGAACATGTTGCTGAAGAAAACAATCATCGAGTAAATACACAAAAATATTGCTAACATGCAATTGACCAACCCACGAGTTCCAGTCAATATCTGGAAAGTTAAAAATCCCCCATTACAAGACATTCTGATTTACTGGCCCATTCTATTTCTCTGCCCAACTTCATTGTATTCATCTGTCATTAGGCCTATAATAAAACATACGCCTACCCTCATTTTCCGTTTCCCAGTGTTTCTTACACCAAAGGGATCCAATGCTCTGTCCACCCATGTCAACTGGATGCACTTCCCTTAGATTTAGTTTCTTTACTAACAGCATAACCCCCCCCCCCTTCCTATCCTGTCTGTACACATTGTACTCTCCAAAATCTAATCCTTATATCTGTGTGACACAATGTCTGATATACCACAAATATCTGCCTTTGATGTCTTGATTAGCACTTCAAATTCATCAATTTTATTTACTATACTTCTAGCATTAGTGTACGTTCAAGTATACAGTTAGTTCTCGTATAACGGAAAAGTTGTGTTCCTAGACCCCCCTCCCCTGCAATATAAAGTAAAGGCCCTATGGGGAAAATAGGGTTAGGTACTGACCACCCAAGTTTGAACACACATTTGTAACCAAAACATTACCAAACAATAAATAATTGTAATGAAATACGTATTTTATTACAATCATTACAATCATTACGTAATAAAATATTGCTAATGCTTTTGCTTTTAGCATAAGCAAACAGAAAAGTTTGATATTCTCTCCAAACAAATAACAGCCATTCCATCTCTTCCTATTCTTTGTCTTGATCTAATGGTTTTTATCACACTGAATTGTTCCTGGTATGAAAGTTTTTATTTTCTCTGCTTTCCAGCTAATTGTTCTGGTGTTGCCTTATATAGGTCTGTAGCACATGCAATATCACATGTTCTTTCATTTCGCTCAAAGCCTTTCACATTTTTCTCTGTCGTCTGAGGCAGACTGGCCATAAGCCTCACCGGGGAAACCCCCGTGGGCTAGAAGCCAGTGGGCCGGTGTGATTTTGGCCATAAATGCTAGTATGAGGCCGCTACAAATTTTCCCGGGTAAGAATTTTTGACCTGGTCTATCTATTGATATTACTTTTCCTTTTCTCTCTGAATCTGTAGTGTCTTCACCAGGACGCTTCCTTTTCACATCTTTTTAAGTATTTTACTTATTTTTAGGGAATAAAGCACAATTACAAAATGAGGTACATATAAATGATATGTGTACCTCTTGATTGATACACGTAAACAAATTTGCATGCGTGTAACAACTGAATAAACAACACTGCAACAGGCAGAAACACTCATCACCTCATTAACTCACATTTTAGTAAAGCATATTTCTGGAGGTTACTACTATAAAACAATAAAAACAATTTCCAGTTAGTGTTCCTGCTAGTGGAATCTGTTGTAAATGGGTAGTAAACTCTATCTAATTGCATTTGCCATAATAATAACGATAGCTGGAATTGAGGGTTTTATTTTATTATGGCAAAGTGTTTCCCCTTCACTGATATAAAAAACAAATACATTTTCAGAATCTTCCCTTGTGTTCAGTTGGGGTGATTCCTCGTTCGACTGCCATTTCTTGTAAACACAAAGGGGAATCGCGCATAAGCGAATTCGGTTCTTATTATATATAAGATATCATTCCCCTATTTATAAATCTTGTATGATCGAATTCGTGTAGTGTACGCATGTGTATAGGACTGATTGTATGTGTAATTGTTCTTACTATTAGTTACTAACACAGCCCATGTATTTTACTTGTTCCATGATGACACCCAGGAGCTCTTGAAGTCCCCAGCAACTTGCTCTCTAGGCTTCTTCTCATTATAGTAGAAGCAGTGCATGAATAACTTTTTCATCTGCCTGTGGCTGCTACTGTTAATCTTTTATTCTGTGTATCCCCCAATCTAGCAGTTTCACACCCACCTAACACTGCCTTGATAGCACCAGCAAATATTCTTGCACCCTTTCTATTGAAGTGTATTGAGGGATAATCAATCTTTCCTGTTAGTAGAAGCAGTCTTTCCTGTTAGCAAGCACAGACCACTCTGAAAAAAAATTCTATCCTGTGAGCCTTGCACAATCTGTCCAGGGCTGAATTGATTGACATGGCTCTCATCATATACTCCCTGTTGTGTGTGGGCAGAATTGAGGTCACTTTCAAGTTTAACTCTGTAACTCGCGACTTTTTTTCAGCATTAACCTGTACTTGTTAAGTAAATCTGCAGATCTCTTACTCTAAGGTCATTATTGTCAGCGTGTACAATAATATCATTTGTTGTCCCCTTAAAAGATATCTGCCCTACAACATCATAAACCTTTGCTACTGGCAGACATACCCTTGTCCTGTTCCACTTATCTGTCTCCCTGTCAATAGTCATTGACAATAACTAGTTCCTGTGGGACCAGGACCATTGCATTCTGCCTTGGAGATTGCCTCTGTATTGTCTGATGCACAGGAGTGAGCTCTGGCATTGAGTTGGGCAACTGAGAGTTAAATGGGCCCCTCATTAATTTTGTTGAGTGCATTTACCAAACCTCAGTCTCATAGACTCCCATCAGAACACTGAGTTGGCATGTAATTTCTTAAGTCTCTGCACCTAGCACACACAGACATCCTCCTTGGCTAGATCATGTCCTGTTCTAGACCGGTCTGCAAACTTTTCACATCTTGCTTGTTTCAGACTGTGATGCATTGGAGAATTGTCCCCTTTGGTTCTCTCCTGAGCCACAGCACTGGCTATATTCTGTGAACACTGCTTTGCTACTATAGTCTGGTCATGATTCCACGAAGTATAATTTTTGTTAACAGTGAACTTTAATAAGATTAATAAATTTTACTGATTAATTGATAATACTATAGTAATCAAACAGATTTGTAATACAGTGCTACGTTTTTTCGCTATCTACGCTATCTAGTTTTATGTTAACCGTAAGCTATTCCGTATCAGCTATTCCGTATCGTATAACAATGGCAGCAAGTTACGAACATAAAATCTTTACAATAAGTATTAACTTTCAAAAATAAACCAAGGAGCTTGGCTAGAACTATAAAGCTACTTATAGAAAATAATTTAGTATAACAGTTAAGTCAATAAAATGAGCAAATATAAATGAAAACTTGTGTTCACCGGAGCTGCAAAACTCAGTCATCGTGGTAATAACCTCACATTCTGTTAATTTTTTCCTATAACTTTTGTTGTCTTTAAATTGTTTGCATTTTGTCATTTGGAATGGCTGAGGCAAAGGTAGAGATTGCTGTCATTAGATGCTTATGCGTTTGTCAGGATAAAATTTATGAAGGCTACAAGTTTTAATAGTGTTTTTAAAAAGCTATATGATGTAAAAGTGAAGCATGCAATTCTCCCTTAATTTTTTTTCTTCTTCTCTTGCCATGCCCCCTAGAGGTTTCAATAAGAATTTTATGAGTGAGTGTTATTGTTGTCGAAAGTAAAACTTATCCCTTGCTAATTGTGAAGGTACTGTATTTTAATACTTTTGGATTTTAGAGGTTTTTCATTTACATTTGTAAGCGGCCTCCGTAGCCGAGTGGGCAGGAGCGGGAGTGCAGTAGCACACGCTCTTTGAGTAGACCGGGGTTCAAGCCCCTGACTGCTGAATACGGTCGATCTGCCAACCCGCACTGGACCAGCGTGGCGGATTATGGTCCATTTCCCTCAGCATGAATTGTTGAGGAGGCTTCCTCCATCCTGCAGTGGGTTGATAATGGCTGCACTTTTAATAATAACTGTCTTGTCTTTCCCTCTTTTGGGGGCCAGTAGGTTTGAAACTACACAGATGCGGTCTTCTCACAGCAGCAGAACATTTCCTTGGTAACGAGTTGTCAGTATTTGCACTACTATAGCTGACACCATCTGACAGATGGTGTCAGCTATTTTACAATTTTGAAAACTGATTTTGTGTGCTGCTTTGGCAGTGCACATTGAATAATTTTGCAATTGTTTTGTCTGCATGTTGTCACTTGGTACCATCTGCTGTTCCAGTAAGGGTCATTATTATTCCATCAAGTGGGGTGTCATTGGGCTTCATCCATTTAAAAAAATGGCCAATTGACGTTTTGGAGAGGCCATGTGTGTGAAAGTAGTGCAATGTGCTATCGCAACTTGTTGCAGATGCAAGTTTGTTATGCTGTGAGAATTATGACCATTGAATTATCTCTGCAATTTAAATCCTGGCCACAAAAACAAGATTGAGACTAGGTAATCTTGCAAGCATTTTAAAAATAAATTTCACCCCCCCCTCTTTTTTTTGCTTTGATTCGTAAAGAGATTTGATTGACTTTTTTTTTTGTAAAATGTGCCAGAATTTGCAGAGTTCAATGTACTTTTACCTCGTTGAGAACAGTATGGCAGTATTTTCTCTGAATGACATTTTGTATAAAAAATGAAACCACATGCTAATACTCTAACGTGTTTTAAACTGTTCAAGAACAATTTTCCTTAGTATTTTTTTTTTTTTTTTTTTGTTTAGATTTGGTTACAGACTTATAATTTAAAATTAGGGGGTACAATACTTTGTGTAGATTACAAATCAAGTACTAACATTGCAGTATATACTTGCTAATACAGTAGTCTAAATCAGCGTTTCCTAAACTTTTTTTTTTTTTTTTTTTTTTTAGTCACGGAACACTTCATCTCTTAACATTTTCATGGAACACTTCTGAAGTTTAGCAAGAGCTGAAGAACTATTGCTAATATTTTTTTTACATATGGTGCGCAGTGCATCAGGAGCATCTTTATTTCCAACACATGTAAAGCTACAATTCAAATAACTCCCAATTATACTTTCGTTTTGGTCCTTTATTAGTTGGTTCCTGTTTTTTCACTTTGGATTTCTAGGGAATAAAATACTAAGATTGTTCATCCTCACTTTCAAATGTGACATTATTGTGTTAGTTTTCATCGACCACAGTTGCACTACTAGAAATACTTTGCTTCTCATTTTAAAGTTCCTTTTTTCATTAGTAATATTTGAAAATACTAATAATAATCAAAAAAAATTTATACAAGAAGAGTTTAGTTATGATACCGGTTCACTTCCTCTTCTCCTTCAACCTGTGTGCTCCATGCTAAATCGCATGCACATGGCATACTCGATCACCACATTGCTACTTTTTCATAGGTGTCATTACCTCTACGCATAGTTATCTGTGTAGAGCCAGCCAAAAATAAGTGTTCTGCCGTCAATTTGATTATTAGTCCATGCCAATATATTAATAATCGAAAAAAATATTAATGATACAAAAGTGGCGTACGCTACAAATATTCAAAATTTATTTATTTTATTTTTTAAAATTATTGATTACAATTTTTTGCGGAACACCTGTTCACATCTTACTGAACACTAGTGTTCCATGGAACACAGTTTGAGAAATGCTGGCAGATTGATTTTATGACAGAAGGATTTAGAAGCAAAATTACAGTAGAATCTAGTTAATACAAAGTTCAAGGAAACTAAACTTTCGCATTTCATGAGGTCCCCCAAAATTGTCATAATTTGTGGTGTTTTTTTTTTTTTTTTTTTGGTACATACTCAATATCTAAGAATAATAAATTATAATACCAAAAATAAATTAATAAAAAAAATTAAAATAAAAGAATGAAAGCAATATATTAATAGGAATAATGCACTTTTAAAAGTTTCATTTATTTTTTATAAGATAAACTAAAAAAAGTAATAAACTGAAATGAAAATATTGAACGATATATTTTGATATACAGTGGATTCCGGTTATTTGGGCCACCGGTAAAGCGGGTCAAATCTTAAAAAAAAAAAAAAAAAAAAAAACCAGAACCAAATTGAAAAAATCGCCAGGGTTTACTTAGCTTAATTGGGACAAAGTGCCGTTTAATCAGGGCAGGAGACTGCAGCACTGGAGATTACCCTACGAATGTCTCCAACTGTACCACGTGGTTAAGTCAGATTTCTCGAGGTCACAACCATAAAACACTGATAAAACGGTTTTTGTAATCACCTGTTTATTGGGTTTTTCTATAGTGAAATCTATCGTAAATGGATAGTAAACTCGATCTTATTGAAGTTCCGATAATACAGTCAGATGGAATTCTGTGGGTTATTATGGTGAAATGTGTTTACACTTCCATGAAATCTTTAATCATATAAAAAAATTAATTTTTAGAGTCTTCTATGTTTTCATTCTTATTTATAGCTTCGTAACTTGTTACTCCATTCTTAATTACACACATTGTGTTACTTGCAATTTGTGTGTGCCGTGTTCTTTGTTATTAATTACTTATCTTTTTTCTGTTTTAAATTTTAACCCCCACCCACAAATGTCAACATTAGTACATGTTAATTATTCCTATTTTCATGTATCATTCAATTTTTTAATTGATAAGGTAATAAAGGGTAAATTTGTGCTTATTATATCTTTACTTTTATAGCCTGTTAATAATATTCCTCCTATTTTCCCTGATTAGAATCGCCGTTTAATTGAATTAAAATTAGATTCACAAACGTTGATCACAATGACCGGTGCTTATTACACATATGGTGAACGGTACTTTACTATGGTGAGTTCATCGCAATGTGATTTGATTGTACAGTGAACCAATTGTAAAGCAGGGGTCTATTGTATTTTTGACTATTTACGTGAAACTTTGGGTAATTGGTGCAGCCGCTTAATTGGCCAAAATACCAAATAATCGGAATTGGCTCTATGATATTTTAGTATCACAGTAAAAAGAATTGCAATCTTAATGTTAAAAGGAGACGAAAACACATTACTTTTTAATAAATTAACTTAACTTATAGAAAGAATTCAATGTTTGCACAGTCTTTGTCCTATATGCATTTTGAATTGCAGGATACACATCAAATTGAATAGCTGTTGCTTTATTGATGCTACTGCAAGAAAACACATTCTCTCTTACGCCTAATGCATTTTGGGCATCTTTTTTAGATGGCAATGTGTGCGTGCTATCTTTGATAACCAAGACTGAAAAATTGACCGTAATCCAAGCACTTGCATTGGCATAAGTACTTGCATAAGTAGTTTGTACTGCCCTATGAATTGCAGCATAACAAACAGTGAGAACTCGTTTACTTAATTTACAAACATAACAAGACTCCTTGAACAGCAAATGTTTTGTTTGGCAGAGAATTATGAAATAAACCTGTCTATCTCTGCTCTGATCTTTTTCGTGTTTGTCATATATTTTTTAAGACTTCTTTATCATCCTCATTTCAGTGTTATTGTGTATGCCATACATAACTCATGCTGGTCCCTCTTTAATACAGAGAATGAAATGTTGAATTCAATTAAAAAATTTGTGTATACACTGCTAAAGATACATGTGGACAGTCTTTAGTCTATATATAAATCACTTTTTTTGCCTTTTGATTAATTCTCATCTTGTCTGGGGATGGTAATGACTTGATTCTTGGAATGGAATTAATGTGGTCTCATGCTCCCCCTTTATTTCAGTATCTAATGTCTTGTGCATACAATTCTTGCCTCTCAAGTCTTCAATTAAGACTTAACGAGAGGCAAGTCTTTGCTTAGAAAACTGATTTCAGTTTTTGCTTTAACTGTTCTTATTGGTCTATCGTGTGTGTATGTCAATGTGAAGTGTTTCTTTAAAAAAAGTTTTTTACATAGTTTAAAACCTTTATTTATCAATTTCAAAGTAGAAAGAGTTCAAATGTGATTACTCCCTGGCTTTTGATAGCTGTTATTGTTATTTGGTTTTTAGGAGAATTAGAAACTGAGGCCATATTGCTCCGGTGCGTTGGTCATTCCCTGACCTTTCCGCATCCTCCGTATTTGGTGGTCAAGGGCTCGAACCCCGGTCTAATCAAGCAGCGTGTTGCTACTCACTGCTGCTCCTGCTCACCTGGCTGTGGAGGCACCCTTTTGATAGCAATAAGAAGGCGTGACCCTTTGTATACTCTTTGCTAGGAAATCACACTTTAAGTTTCCAGTACTTTCCAATTATTTTACGTCTAATTTCTATTTTACATGGACATTGGATCTTACATGTTTTGGTAGAAGATGATGAAATGTAGTAAGCCTCCTTCAAAATTTTGAAGAATGCTAATTTATTCCCCCCCCCCCATTCATTTGGTTTTGCAATTCACTCCTTTTCTCTGGTCATTGGCATTCTCGTGTTTCGATCGGGTCTTGGTTTCGATTGCGACTACCTTCATTTGAATCAGAAATTGAAAATATTGTGAATTTTTATGTGAAAACTTTTTTATTTTATTTCCTGTGGTTGTCTCCCCATTTTCTTCTAATGACGAATCTTGTTGCTTCAATTAATTTTCTTCATCTCCTCCTCTTCCATGTGACTGTATGTAGCTTTCTTCATTCACGTCGTATTCTTTTGTTTTCTTCTCAGTTACTAAATCTTATCGATCCTTCATTTTGGTTGCTTCATCTTTCATACCGATACCTCCTTCCGTTTGACTGTACACAGCTTTCTTCATTCACCTCATTTTCAATCCTTTCCTTCTCATCTCAGCCACCAAATTTTGTTGATCATTCATTATTTGTGGTGGTTTCTTCATCTTCTGCACTTCTTTCATTTGTAGCTTTCTTCATCCATCTCTCTTCCTTGGCATTTTCTTCCCAATCAGTAAAACCCTGTTCATCCTTCACCCCCATTTCTTCACTTATTCTCCTGTTTACATGATTTTTTTCATTTCTGTATTCTTGCTCTATTTTTTATTCATTTTCTATAGATTGATCCTCATGGTTAAAGTTAATTTTTTCCCCTCCATGCTCTTCGGAAGTCATGTCATCTGAGGGAGAGGGGAAAAACCATGAATAAAATATTAATAAAGGTTTGTAATCACATTAGGTTAAAGTAGTTAATTTCTGCTAATGAACACACCAATGAAAGTGGCACAACCCAAAATAGTTAAGAAATATTAAAATATGAAAAATTACTTACCTTGTATAAGAAGACACAAGAAAAAGAAAAAAAGTTTTATCAGCACCACAAATACAGCCTTCCTTTTATAACTGAGGTGTCACTTCCTAGTGTGACCAATGGCAAAGTCTTCTTAAAAGAAACAGCATACCTGCTCTAGCAGTAAAAATTAGTTACAAATGTTTTTTCCAGGTTGTGGAGGCCAACATTGTCAATATGTTATGGTATTAATTAAAATCAACAATTTTTGATATATGTCACTTTTCCATTCAATGTGCGATATTTATGATAAAGATAAAGTTAATTTAAATTTAATAAAAATCTTAAAAATCCATTATTTTTTAATAGCACGAAAAAAAAAGGTTCCAAAAAGTGGGCAGCAGGTTTTCAGCTTGCATCTGGTGTTTTCTTGAAAAATATTAGCAAAAGGAAAAATAGCACCAAAAGAGGGGATCCCACTTAATGTTTACTTCTTTTTATTGCCCTTCTAAATAAATATATAGAATATATTTAGAGAGGAGATTCTTAAATATACTGTTTAATGTATATTTGTTTTGCATGTGTTGACATTTGGACTCATTCTAATTGCTTATTAGTTATATATCTTGTGATATTCAGAATTTGCTTTAGGGCTTTGTGGTATCTCTTAAATAGCTATTTTTTTTTTTTTTTTTGTGATCTGTTTATTTCTGTAATTCATTTTTTGAATAGTGTAGTATTTACTAACAACTTAGTCACTAGAGAGTACTATGAAATAAGTGGATTGTGTATGTAGTTAATGGACCATAAGTAATAGCACCAAAAGAGTTGATCCCACTTAATGTTTACTTATTTTTATTGCCCTTCTAAATATATAGAATATATTTAGAGGGGATTCTTAAATATACTGTTTAATGTATACAGTAAACCCCCTGTATTCGGGTATTCGCAGTAGCTGATTTAATATAAATTGAAACCTAAAAAAATTTGAATTTTAAAGTGGGCATGAAAAAATTTTCCATCATAAAAAAACATGGGCGTGGCTAAAATTATCTGTCTCGGTCAAAACAGCACTCAGTGGGTGGGGGGAGAGGGGTGACAATCGCGAGCGTGGATGTTTCTCGCTAATCCTTATTCAGTATGTGTTATGTGCTTGTCATGGAAGGTTTCGTCGTTTGCTTTTAATTTAAACGCTTATAAATTGAATAAATTTATAAATTGTTATGCTTACAAAAGTGATAAATCTACTACCGTTTTGCAGTGTAAAACGGTAGATTTATCTACCGTTTTACGCTGCAAAGACCTTTTCAGACTTTTATCAGACTTTTTCGAGTGTGTTAATGGAAGAAAGTGACTTTATTCTGGACAAGTTCTTTCTAACCCGTATAAAAATATGGCTACGAATAACAAGAGAAATGTGAAAATATGAAAGAAGGTGATGACATTAGCGAATAAAATTGAGTTATTAGACAAAATTTCTAATGGTGAAAGTGTCTCCTCAGTGGCAAAACATTATAAAATCAATGAGTCAACCGTACGATCAATCAAAAAATCGGAAGAAAAAATCCACTGTAGTGTCCGTGAAAATGCGCTAATTCCTTCAAAAATTTGCTGTGTAACTCGTGATGTTAAATTATAAAAAATGGAAAAAGCTTTAAATCTGTGGATAGAAGATCGAACTCAAAATAAAATTCCGTTAAGTTCACTCATTCGTGAAAAGGCAGAACTCCTTTATCAACACTTTAGCGAAACTAGTGATAGCACTGGCATGATAAGTTTTTTAGCTAGCAAAGGCGCTGGTTTGAAAGATTTATTTGAAATTTCTAATAAATATTACATTTAATATTAAATTGTTTCTTATTTTCATTTCGATGCCATATGCTTGCATTTCACTATGTACTTTCTATGTACATAGTGAAATTATGAAGGTACATATAATACATACATAGACAAAATTTTAGACTAGTTTTTCTCATATATTTCATACTTTAGAACGGAACCCCTTTATTACTATGGGAGCCATAACTCAGTATTCGCGACATTTCTCAGGAACGTAACCCCCATGAATAGCGGGGGTTTACTGTATTTGTTTTGCATGTATTAACATTTGGACTCATTCTAATTGCTTATTAGTTATATATCTTGTGATATTCAGAATTTGCTTTAGGGCTTTGTGGTATCTCTCTTAAATAGCTATTTTTTTTTTTTTTTGATCTGTTTATTTCTGTAATTCATTTTTTGAATAGTGTTGTATTTACTAACAACTTAGTCACTAGAGTGTACTATGAAATAAGTGGATTGTGTATGTAGTTAATGGACCATAAGTAATATATTTCTTCATAATGGGATAAATTTATTAGTAGATTAGTTATTCACATAGGCTTGAAAAGAAAGGTCTTGTTTTATGGTATCACTTGGTGAAGAAGTGGTTATGAAAATCTTGGCAGGAACTATGCAGTTGCATATGAGGTTCTCTGACCAATGAAGAATGAGATTGCTAGGACATTCAGTAGGATTCTTCTGTCACTAAGCTACAGTAACTTTGCCAGTAGCACTGATGATGTTATGTTGCTAGCCTGGAAATTCTCATTTTAGAAATATGAAACTTCTGTAAAGAATACCGAAGAGTTAAATTAAATGGCCATGGTTAAGGGCAAAAGGTATTTTCTTGTTCACGTGAGGCTGACTTTGGTAAGTACCTGTGGAAACAGGTATCTGCAAAATTTAAACAAGGTGTTTGATTTTAAAAGCCAAGCTCCCAATACCCTCTCTCTTCTGTGTATAATCTCCCTCAGATATAGTGAAATCATTTTTGTTTTTGGATTTCAATACCAAATTGAAATCCAGGACATGAGCCAAAAATAAGACAATATGAAATAATAAAAAAAAAACATACACTTCTGGTGCAATATTCATAAGTAATAAGCTTAATTACTGTTTCTGTGTATCTTATCAGTATTACAGAGTTAATGAAAGCTTTTAATAAATAGCATTGCAGGGTATGAAAATACAAAATTTAATATTTTATTTATATATATTTTAACATTAGGGAGGAATTATTTAATTCAGTTATTACTTTAGGAGACGAGGTAATAAATGAAATGATATTGCATGCTATGCTTTTGTTTTTGATAAGTTATCACTGGAGTTATTTTTTTTATTTATTTTTTTGACTCTGAATATAACTAGTAATACAGTCCATTCTGGTTATTTGGGCCACATCGGGACTAGTGCATTTTGGCCCGATTAAGCGACTGCCCCAATTATCCGAAGTTTCACGTAAATAGTTAAAAATACAACGCGCGCCCCCCCCCACAATTGGTTCACTGTACAATCAAATCATGTTACTATGGAGTTGCCATAGTAAAGTACCGTTTACTATATGATGTGCAGTAAGTACCGGCTATTGTGATCACATTTGTGAATTGAATTTTAATTCTATTAAACAGCGATTCTAATTAACGAAAATAGGAATATTATCCACAGGCTATAAAAGCAAAGATATTAAGCACAAATTCACCCATTATTACCTTACCAATTAAAAAATTAAATGATATGTGAAAATCGGAAGAATATACCTGATAATCGGAATAATTAATACATACTGTAAAATGCACATACGAACTAATCGACATTTGTGGGTGGGGGGTTAAAATTTAAAAAGTAAAAAGATAAGCAATCAATAACAAAGAACACGGCACAAACAAATTGCAAGTAACACAATATGCGCAAGTGAGAACAAGTTACAAAGCTTTAAAAATAGGAATGAAGAGAAGAGCTGAAAATTAAATTTTTTATATGACTGAAGTGTAAACCTATTTCACCGTAATAACCCACAGAATTCCAGCTGTCGGTATTATTGCAAATTCAGTAAGATCGAGTTTACTGTCCGTTTATAATGAATAAATTTTCTGTTTATACTCCGGGACGACCAAAAGGTCAGAGGAGTTATGATAATTTCACTAACAGAAAAGCCCAATAAACAGGTGACTGCTAATTGTTTTATGGTTGTGACCTCCAGAATTTCGACTGAACCATGTGGTACCGCCAGAGACAATCATATGGTAATCTCCAGTGCTGCAGTCTCCTGCCCCGATTAAACGGCATGCTGTCCAAATTAAGCGAAGTAAACCCTGGCTATTTTCTCGATTGTTTTCTGTTTTTTAAGATTTGCCCCGATTAACCGGTGACCCAAATAACCGGAATCCACTGTATCACTTTTAAATTAGTATTATCAAATGTGCACAGAAATAGTCTTTACACCAAAAATTGGAAATAACACTGTAGTTACTTACATATTAATGAAAGAAAATAAAAAACTAAAATAGGTGAAATAAGTAAAATATTGTTACATAGGGTTAAAGTTAAATTTTAAAAATGGGTTTTTAGAATTTAATTTTATAGTATGAATCAGAGCTGTAATACTCGATATGTTCTACGTTGATAATAATATTAGTAAATTAATAAGAGGAGTTTACCTCAATATAGTACGTGGAACACTTCCGTATGATACCCTCCAGAAATTAAAACGGAAAAAACGAAAAAATCGACAACTTACCGGTACATTAAAGTAAATTATAAATATAATTAAAGTAAAATATAAATAATTAAATAATCAATTTAACACAATTCAAAACAATTAAAATTCAAATTAACACAATTAAAAGAATCTAACGAAAATATTCAAAACGATTTTCCTTCCTTAAAATCGTTTTGAATATTTTCGTTAGATTCTTTTAATTGTTGTGTTAAATTGATTTTAATTGTGTTAAATTGATTATTTAATTATTTATATTTACTTTAATTATATTTATAATTTACTTTAATGTACCGGTAAGTTGTCGATTTTTTCGTTTTTTCCGTTTTAATTTCTGGAGGGTATCATACGGAAGTGTTCCACGTACTATATTGAGGTAAACTCCTCTTATTAATTTACTAAGAATTTAATTTTGAAAGTTGGGATGTGTATAGAGAAGTGTAATGAGATTAGTGAGAGGAGCAAAAGGATTCTCTTTCCAAGAAAGGCTCCAGGTTTGCAAATTCCAAATTGTGAGATCTGATTGAGTTGCTTAGGGTAGCTTAAATAGATTGAATAAGTGAAATGCCGATGGCTTCCTTTCTCTTGCTCTGATAACATACATGATGAGACAAATTAAAATTGAGGAAGGGATGGTTGCAAGAAAAACTTGAAATTTGCTTTTACCCAGCGAGTAGTACATTGTGGAACCAGCTTCCATCTGATGTTGTTTGAAGTGCCTAGTTGGAATTAAATTTTAAGAACTAGACACCTGTCTAGTTCTTAAAAAGGGATGGACAATTTTTTTTTCTTTGCTGATACTCTTTAATCTTGATTTCTTGTAATTTGCCACTAATAATATATATTAGTATATATGACCAACGTATGTCTTATAGTCATAGAAATATTGTACCCATATTATGACATTTGATTATTTTCATTTCTACTAAAATTCTTTTTAAGTTTTCTTTCAAATAAAAACCAGAATCCTGTGACTAGTAACTTGATTACAGACTAGTTTATACTTACTCTGAGACATCACCTGTTAATTTTTAACTGCCTCATTTATTTTTTTGCTGCCACTATACTTTTAAGCTTATAACATGGCATTAGTAGAGGCATATTTATTTATTTATATCTATTTACAAGCTTCATTTAGCATCAAAAAAACAAACAAAAACACGCCCCATTTTACTCATCCATTCACTCCAAAAGTTTATCTAATTCAGCCTTCAATTTATTTAAGTTGTCAACTTACGCAATGACAGATGGAAGTTTGTTCCAGAAATCAACCACATGCTGGCCAAAGGCAAATTTACGAACTTCTATTCTGCAACTGTCTTTCCTCAATTTGCATTTATGCCCCCTCAGGTGCAGAACTGAGCAAGAGGAATAATCTCATCAGCATCAAGCTTGCTCAAACCATTCAAGGCCTTATACACCTCAGTCAGATCATTTCAGGCGCCTGGTCTCCATATGCTGTAATATGCAGAATTTAAGCTTATCTTTGTAACAGCAACCATTTCTTGAATTCTCTAATCTCATTGCCTTTAACTGTACTTATTATAGTAGCTCTACATCCTTCCTAATATTAGGCCTCAAGAGCTGTATGCAGTAAGTACTAAAGTGTGATAAGGAGGTGATTATCCCTTTGTAAAATGGGATAATCACCTCTTTACGACGTGATTATCCTGTTTTAGAAGGGGATAATCACCTTCTCCCTGCTAGCGAAATTCCTATTTAACATTGACAAAAGACCCCATGAGCTTGCACCTGTGTGTTCTGTTCAGAAAACTTCATTATCTGAATGCACAATTACCCTGGGTCTTTTTCAATCTCCATTATCCTGTGTAGTACTGCACAGTTAGTATGTTACTCGGGGTTACTGCTATCCATATGCAGTATTTGACATTTGTCAATATTAACTACAGTTGCCACCTCTCAGCCTATCTGCTTAACTTTTCTAGAAACTGTTGCAGTAGTGTACTGTTCTTACTGTCAACCTCACCAACCTTCGTATCATCTGCAAACTTGGACATTAAGCCTGATATATAGCTTCCTCAATATCACTGATAAATACGGAAAACAACAATGGACCCAACACAGACCCCTGGGGAAATTACGCATAACATTAGTCCATGACGTGTCCAGTGACTGTTCTCTCACTTGTCCATCTTTCATTTAACAAACCTAATTGATAATTTTCTAATTTCATTCTCACCAAATGTCACTTGAGAGTTAATGTCTTCAGGCCAATGTTTCCTGTGAAGTATTCGGGCCGACGCTGTGAAATCAGCACTTTTACTATTAAGCAGCCTGCTTTCTACTGATTGTTTCAAAGTCCTGTACAAAGCCTCTGGATCGATTGGAGAATAAGTTCTGTAGTCTGTCCCATGAAGTGAAACGCCTTGAAATCGTAGATTTTCGGCAGGTTTGGCGGCATATCTGTAATACTGTCCCGGAACTGTTTGTCTTTGAAGAAAAAGTTGTACAACAATTTCTATTTTTTTATTTGCCCTGTATAAATCTTTATCGCGCTCCTGCAAGTCCATGCTGAAATCTGATAATTCTTGAAGAGCATCACCCATTAAATCTAAGTCTAATATCAAGTTTGTAGTCGTAATTTTCTTCTGCAATCCTTCTTATGTACATCTTTCTTTTTGGTCCCGCTTGAAAACGATTAACTAACGCCTCATAGATATTCCAAACAACTGAAACAGACTGGAAGCTCTGCCACGCATTGTACGCTTAAAATTCTGCCAGTTTTTAATAGTTCAATATCCAGCGAGTTTGCACACACCTTCAATTCTCTGGCATTTTTTTGGCGACACATTATACACGACATAAAGTTTATCAATAAATGCTTTAAATCTATCGATACCTGCAACGGATTTCACAGTATCGCCAACTGATTAGCGCAAGCCACACTATTAAAGAAGGGAATTTTTGTTTCATTAGTTTCGCAACACCACTTTTACTACCGATCATAACAGCTACACCATCATGTGACAAACTAAGTGAGTTTTTAGATAGTTTTCCATCATACTGTATGACTGAAGACAATCGAGCAGAGAATCAAATATCCCTTTTGCAGTAACACTTTAGAGTTCAATCAAGTCCAGAAACATATTTACAGATCTCATTCTGCAGTCAAATATACAAGTTTGAACGTAAACGATCAAAGTGGATTTCCTACTCACCATGGTCGATTTGCCAATTATCAGTGAAATTTTACTGTTTGACATAATGATTTTATTAACCAAATTTTTTGTCATTTCATCACTAATGTGGTTCAAGATGTTAATTCAAGTGTTTTTTGAATGAAGAATACGACCCATGTCAATCCCATTAATTCCTGTAGGTCAATCTCGGATTCAAGATTATGAAAAGACTGATTTTCTTTGGCCAACTTATATGAAGTGCGAAAAATTTTTGCTGTTATTAATTTTTCGTGCTACAAACTCAAAACAGATTTTCATGGGGCCCTTTCTCAGCTTCCAAAGCAGTTTTATGGCAGCTTTATGTCCCACTGTTTCCTTGTGATCAAAAATTTTCTTTCTTAAAGACAGTTGCTGTCCAATTTTGCCAAAATAGGTAACTCATTATTTGCCCATTACTTCATGCCCATCTTTTTTTCCACTCCAAGAGTTCCAATTTGTTTACATAAAGCACAGCCAAGTCTTATTTTGATAATTTAGCCAATATACTTTGCGCAAAGAAGTCATTTTTTTGATCAACAGTCCAGCAACTTGGCCACTCATTTATGTCAGTCATCCCTTGCTGTTGGATGTGGATACCATCAGGAACAAAAGCAGTGTTTGACACAGTTTCTGTAATTAGGTCTTCACTCACATTTTCACTTGTTTTTAATTTCTTAACTATGGAGGGTGAGAAGAAACGGAATTCTTTTCATTTTGTACTTTAAGGTTCAAGATAACTTGTTATTAATACTAATTCACTTACAATCTCGTTACCGCACGGGCAAATAAATAAAACTGTTGCATTTGAATTGAAGATGCACAAATACAAATTTGTGTTGAACAAACTTTTACATTGCAACAAAAGCTACAGATAAATTAGTGGGAACCAATAGGAACGAACCCCTAGGAAATGGCATTTCCAAAGGGGTGGGGGGGGCAGAGTCAAGAAAGAGGTACATGAGTTTCCGAAGTGGGTGGTACTTCTTAGATGAACGGAACACCTGCGAATCCCTAATAAAGTAAATCTACAGTCGGAACCTCTGTAACTAAGACGATTGTTCCTTGAAAAAATTTTGTTATAAAGAAATATGACGTTTTCCACAATGAAAAATAATTTAACATTCAGAAATACAGTAAAAGATGGTAAATATATTTTCTAACATTTCAAAACAATTTATTAATATATAACATTAAGAAAAGATTTTTTTTTTTCATACGACATGATGTGCAAAATATTAGTACACTTAACCAAATATTTTGAAAAATAATTCTTATCTTTTGTTTTACACTGTATTTATGTACATTGATCATTTAAAAAATTTTTGCATTTGTTTTAACCTACCTTTTTGTATTCTCAGGAACATCTTTACGCTACATGCCACAACAAAGTTTCAAAAGCTGCCAACATTTCATGTTTAGAAGGTTTAATGTCTTCGTTATCTGCATTTTTCTGTTCTTGTCATTGATATTGTCATTAGCTTTTTGAACTAGTGCTTAAATTTGAAATTTTTTTTCCCCCCTTAAAACTGTCCAAAATGTGGAAGTCGTTGAGGTACTGTAACCATGTAAATAGAGATATGAAAAATTTACAGAAACATTTACGGAAAAAAAAACACTAATGCAAAACAACAGTTGATTATTTATAAAGGAAACCACTTTCTCCTAATTCCCGAAGAGGGCGCTTACAGTAGAAGGTTGACCAGAGCCCATAGGGTTGACCACCTGTCCCACATACAGAGAACTCAGTATATATGGGACAGGTGGTCGGATAGGATTTAAGAGTATCACTAAGTGGAATAATCCCTTTAGCTCTCTTAATTCATGCAGCAGCATAAATTGCCAGAAGTGTGAACAGTGCGTACAGTCTCCCTAATCTGTTCGTTATATGAAATTTTTTTCCGCTCAACCGAAACTATTTTAAGTTCGTTAAACAGAGGTCCGACTGAGTAATTTAAAATTCCAAAAATGGTTATAAAGTTTTATATAGTAAATATCTTAACAATAGACAGTGTAAAATGCAAATTTAGTTAAATAACTTTAAGCGTATGTATTTGAATAATGGTTAAACATGTGAAAAAATCGAGGAATGATCGTGGCTTATGACCACAATATCATCTGCAAATCGTAAATGGTTTAGGTACTCTCCATTCACATTGACTCCTTTCTGCGACCAGTCTAATCTTCTGAAAGCTTCCTCAAGGGCAGCAGTAAACAGCTTCGGAGATATTGTGTCTCCTTGTCGAACTCCTTTCTCGATTTTAAATTTGCTACTGTCTTTGTCTAGTCTAATAAAGGATGTAGAACTCGCATATATTTTCTTCAAAATCATACATAATATATGGAGTATCTATGCCTTGTCTTTCCAGTGCTCGAAACATTGCCTTATGCTGTATGGAGTCAAATGCCTTTTTCATAATCCACAAATGCCAGGCATAATGGTGTTCTATATTCATTTGCTTTCTCCATTAGCTGTGATATTACGTGAAGGTGATCCATAGTTGAGAATCCCGTCCTAAAGCCAGCTTGCTCTTTCGGTTGATTCTCATCAAGTATTCTTTCTAATCTGTTAGTAATGACCCTTGTGAACAACTTGTAGATATGGGATAACAAGCTACTTGGTCTATAATTTCCAATTTCTGATTTATCTCCTTTCTTATGCAGCAAAACTGATTGCATTATTCCACTGCTTAGGCATAACACCTTTTCTAATTGCACTTTGTGAAGAGCCTTGCCAGTTTTTGTGTTATGTCTCTTCCTCCCAATTTTAACAACTCTACAGTAACTTCATCTTCCTCCGGGGCTTTCCGATTCTTCATTTTCTTCAATGCATGTTCTACCTCGTCAGGAAGAATATCGGGTATGTCGTATGTGTTGCTACTTTGCAATCCAGCTTCCCCACTGCTGGTATCATTCCCTCGCTCCTTGTATAATTCTCTATAGTAGTCTTTTGCTATTTGAATTATACCTTCTCTGCTGTTTATAAGTACACCATCGCTATTCTTCAGTTTCAGTATCATTTGTCTCTCTGTATTACTGCTCATGGCTGCTGATTTAAATCCTTTGTTTTCCCTTAATGCTTGTTCTACTTTTCTTGTGTTAAATCTTCTTATGTCCTCTCTGAGTCTCTTTCTAATGGCTTTGCATAACTCAGTATACTCGATTTTCTCCCTGTCAGTGTTTTTCTTGCTCTTCATTTGTCGTCTTTGGTTCATCATGACAAGTGTTTCTTGACTAATTTTTTCTTCTTTGGATTTCTGTTTCTCTATAGGTTTTCTTGGGCTTTATCACTTTCAGAAAGTTGTAATATTCCTCGTCGATATCTTGGTCCTGAGCAATCTGCAGAAGCTCAAACTTGTTCTTAAGTTCCAGTACATACTGCTTTTTCTCCTCCTCTGTTATTTCAAAGACCTTTGTATTATTTACTCGAGTCAGTTTTTTCCTTTCCTTTCCTACATCTATATCAAGTGTACATCTTACCATTCTGTGATCACTTCCAACATTTACCTTATTCAGGACGGTAACATCATTCACAATATATCTTCTGTTAGTCAGGATGAAATCGATTTCATTAGTTGTTAATCCATTTGGACTCTTTCTTCCATGTCCACTTTCTGTTCACCCTTTTCTTGAAAAAAAGTGTTCATTATTGACAGTCCTTGAGATTCTGCAAATTCCACAAGTCTTTCACCTCTTATTTCTTTCCCCAATTCCAAAATTTCCTATAGTTCCTCTTTCTGCGCTGTTTTGCCTTTTCCCAACCTTAGCATTGAAGTCCCCCGTAATAATAGTGTAGTGGGTTTTCTGCTCATCTAGAAGACTCAATTTCAGTGTACATTTCTTCAACCTCTTCATCATCATGGCTCGATGTTGGTGCATAAATCATTATAATCTTTAGCTTGCACCTCTTAGAAATCTTGAGTATTAGTCTTGACACCCTTGGTGATGTACGTTTGAATTCCAAAATGTTGTTTTTAAAACCCAACTCCACCTTCACTCCTTTCACTGTTTCCATTGGTGTACAGCAGATTTCCACTTGATAAACTTATAAGTGATTCATTTCTTCTTGTTTCAGCCAAACCGATGATATTCCAATTCACATTTTCCATATGGCATTAATCATATGAGATATTTTCTTGTTTCCTGAAGGATTTGCACAGTTCTAATATTCACAGTTCATAATAGATGCAAAATAAAGGTGGCATCATCAAAAAGTGAAAAATTTAAATCAAATTCTTAAGTAGATGGTTCTAAAGGAGGTAATTTTTTTATCCTTTTAAACTGAGTGCACGTATACAGGAAAGAACACTTGTGCTGGTTATATAGCTTTAATAGGCACCATCTGTTGTATCTCGACCAACTTAACTGCCAATTTCTGCGATTTGAGAAATGAGATGTATTTTGGTGTCAACCCATTTTCCCATAAAGCGATGTTCATGCAAATTAAGGTAGAAAAATAAAATTTATTTCAAATACCTAACTACAAAATTGGCATTGGCAACACATTTCCTCAAATTAATAGGCCTTTCAGGGAATGAATTGTCTTTGTGTTCAGCTGGTGCATTTCCTTCAAATGAAATTCCTTTTGTTATTGATTGAATATGCCTGTACTGTATACACATTGTGAGTTACCTCAGAAAAAAAATCATATTTAAGATGCATCAATCTTTGTATCATTAGCACACATCGACAGTGATACAAAGTGCTCCATTGCAGATGTCACAGCAAGTGGAAAACTCTTGCTTGTAAATTTCAAATGCAATATGAAAAATAAATAGAAGACCATATAAGTTCGCATAAATGGTTATAAAAAAAAAAAAAAAAAATCTGCAGCCATTATCCAGCCCACTGCAGGATGGAAGCCTCCTCAACAATTCACGTCGAGGGAAATTGACCATAATCTGCAGGGTGGTTGGCAGATCAACTGTATTTAGCAGTCAGGGGCATGAACCCTGGTCTACTCAGTGTGCACTCCTGCTCCTGACCACTCAGCTACGGAGGCCTCCTGGTCATAACTGTAGTGCAACCTTGATCATTTAAGGATGAAATCCGAATTCCCTGCAAGCCGGCGCCTCTGTAGCCAGGTGGGCAGGAGCAGCAGTGCGTAGCACACGCTTCTTCATTAGACCAGTGTTCGAGCCCGTCACCACCAAATACGGCGGATGTGGAAAGGTCAGGGAATTACCACAGGATATTCCCAGAGCAATATGGCCTTAGTTGCTAATGCTCCTAAAAACCAAATAATAATAATAACCATTATTTTCCCTGGAACAGAAGTCTAACAGGTCTGTAATTATCTGTGTCACCATTTGTTCCCCCTTTGTGAATTGGAGATACATTTGAGCATCTCCAGTCCATGGGGACTTCTCCTGAGTCCAAGGATGCTCTCATAATTATGGCTAAGGGTTTACTTTGCCACCTCCTTTAATATAACAAGATCCCACTACCCCAAGTGCCTCATGTTTAACTTAGAATTTTTCCATGTTGCTCTCAGTTATTGCAAAATCATTTAACTCTATTGGTTTGAACATCTGGTCCTCCCTTGAATAACCCCATATGTGAATGGATGCAAAATATTCATTTCGTTTGGCAGCTATCTGAGAATGATCTACAGTCAAACCATTGATATCAAATAGACCAATCTCATTCATACCCATCCTTTTAGAGTTTATATAAGTAAAGAAGTCTTTTTCCTTTTTTCTTTGCATTGTTTGCCACTGATTTCTCTTAATCAGCCTTTGCTTTTGCTTGCCTTTGTGACTTCTTATTCTTACAACTTACTCTTAAAAATTGTGACGCTTGAGCTTCGCTTATATATATATATATATATATATATATATATATATATATATATATAAATGCACACATGTAGGAAGTCCTTATGAACCTCCACTGACTTACTTGAAGATGCCAGGGGTTGCAGATAAATCTGTTTGCCACCGAACTACAGTATAAATTGAAGTTGCCCAGATTACAATAGTATTATAATACCATTGCCTAATACCAATACTAAGATATCAGTGTGATGCTCTTAATACACTCGATTGCATATCTAGGCCGATAAACATACAAGGAGAATGCATTGTAATTAATGGATCTAATGAATTATTTGCTTAAGTTGGGTCTAATTTTAATGGAGACACTGACACAATATGCAGAATATTTTTTGTTGTAATTTATTTATTTTTTTTAAAATAAACTGAATTAGGGAAGAACGATAAAATCAGTTTGTGCAACTAATAAATTAGTATTAAAACATTTTGGCCCTACTGCTCTTTACAAAAATCGGCTCTTAAGACCTAGTATCATAAAAGTTCAGCTATTGCGTGCAGGCCTATCTAAATTTATAGTTTAGATTGGTTTCTTTAATGCAAACTCTCAGTTTAGAGAGTAATATAGTGGAGCTGCATCGCATCAGCAAAATTAGCATACTACAAGGGGACAGCATAAAATTAGCTGGGCATTTCTTTAGAAATGTGACCATGCCATGCGAACAGTTACTTTTTTATTACAGCATGCTTACTACCTTGAAATAGTGGATTAAATTGTATTCAGGTGGCATAACCTCATCAAACCGATTACTAGAAAGTTTTTCATGCATAAAAAGAATGCAATGAAAGTAAGATTTTGTTAATGGTATTCTTCCACTTGCTGAAAATACACATGGGGTCATAAGTTCAAATTGAGGAAGGATCGTTGCAGGATAAGGTGTGTGGAAGTGGATTGGTTGAATAAATTCAAGGGACAACTAGACAAATGCATCATTTGGGCTGTTTTTTTTTTTTTTTTTTCTTCCCTGTTTGCTGATGCTGTATATAAGCTTGCTTTCTTGCATCATCTGCCATTACTACTATGACTGAACTGTACAGATTATGCCATATTGTGGCGCTTTTCAGCTATACTTAGGAGCAGATCTATTCCTTGTAAATTATTTTCATATTTCATCTTAGAGGGCACGTATGACATTAATCAAATACAACCAGGAATATGTTTCAGAAATTAAATTCTGAAAATACCTTTTAGAATTTAATTCTGATCATTTTATTAAAAACATTAAAACTGGAAGATAGGAGAATAGTGTAGTCGAAGCTCTATATGATGAATCCTCCTTAAGGGAATGAGAAAAATGGCCGTTATATTGGAAGGATGTTATCGATTGTTCATAAAAAAGCATTAGGTTAATGAGAAATTGGCAGAGACTATGCATATAGGATGTTATAACGTGTGGGATTAGCATTAGTAGAGGCATATGATGCAAGGAAGCAAGCTTATGCAGCATTAGCCAAAAAAAAAAAAAAAAAAAAAAAAAACCCCTTCCACTTCACCCTTCTGTTTGTTCGAAATACCTGTCCAGCTGAGCCTTCCACCAACCAACTACCCGCTGGCTAACGGCAAATTTCCGCACATCCATCCTATATCTGTCTTTCCTCAGTTTGAATTTATGAACCATCAGGTGATTATTCTGAGCAAAGAGGCAGTATCCCATCAGCATTGAGCATGCTCAAAGGCTTTATACACCTCTATCAGATCACCTTGCCGATGCCTAGTCTCCAGACACTGTAATTTGCAAAATTTAAGCTCTTTCTTCGTAAGAGCAACCCTTTGTTCCGTTCACTAACCTTGTTGCCCTTCTCTGTACTCGTTCCAGCATCTCTACATCCTTCTTGAAATGAGGCCTCCAGACCTGTATACCCCACTCGAGGTGCGGCCTGACCATTGCCTTATACAAGGGGATAATCACCTCCCTATCGCTGCTAGAAAAATTCCTGTATTTCATTGATAGGACACCATGAGCTACTCTTGCAGCCCGTCTGCACTGCTCAGAGAACTTCATATCCGCCTGCACAATTACCCCCAGGTCCTTTTCATTCTCTACCACTGTCAGTGTAGTACCACAGAGTTGATACGTTGCTCTGGGGTTGCTGTTTCTCATATGTAGTACTTTACATTTTCAATATTAAACTTCATTTGCCACCTCTTAGCCCATCTGCTCAACCTTTCCAGATCCTGTTGCAGTAGCATAGCATCAGTAGTGTCCTTAACAACCCTGCCAGCCTTTGTATTGTCTGTAAACTTGGACATTAAGCTTGATATACCATAATCAATATTATTTATAAATACAGAAAACAACAATGGGCCCAACACTGAACCCTGAGGGACTCCACTAATAACATTATTCCACGATGAGCAGTGTCCATTAATTACCTGTCTTCTGCCACTCAACCATCCCTTTATCCATAGCAACAATTTGCCACCAATGCCACACTGCTCCAATTTGTGCAGCAGTCTTCCATGTGCAACAGTATCAAAAGCCTTTCTAAGATCCAAATATATAATATCAAAGTTATTCCCTGCATCCAATTCTTTTGTGACTACATCATAGTATCCAATCAAATTGGTCAGACAAGAAGACCTTCCCTTAACAAAACCGTGCTGTGTCTGAGCTATAACTGAATTCTTGTCAAGATGATCCTGCAGTGCTTCTTTAACCAGTGCCTCCATGAATTTTCCTGGAACAGAAGTTAAACTCACAGGTCTATAATTACTTGCCAGACTTTGATCCTACTTTGTGAATTGGGGTTCCATTTGCACATCTCCAGTCTCTGGGTACCTCCCCTGAGTCCAAGGAAGCTCTCATAATTAGGTTAACGGATTGCTTACGTCCCTTGCCGCCTCCTTTAATATAACTGGATAGATCCCATCCACCCGAGGTGCCTTTCTTGTATTTATCTTCAACAATTTCTCCTCCCCTTTACTCTCAATTATTAGAAGATCATCTAGCTCACTTCCAGTGTTTACTTCATCTATGGCATTCCCCTTCCTGAATAACTCCTCATGTGTGAATGTAGATGCAAAATATTGATTTAGTTTGTTAGCTACCTGAACAGGATCATGAACTGTTGAACCATCGATATCAAGTGGACCAATCTGATTCATCCCCTTCCTTCTAGAGTTTACTTAAGTAAAGAACTCCTTGCTGTTTTTCTTTGCATCCCTTGCCAAAGATTTCTCGTAATCTGCCTTCGCCTGCCTAACCTCCTTTGTAACTTGGTTACAGATTAACTTATATCTATCATAGGCTTTTGTGTCATGTGTTAATTTATATGTAGCCCATGCATTTTTCTTCTCTACCATATGTCTCATTAGTTCATCTGACATCCATTTAGGCCTATACCTTGAACAATATTTCTTTGTTGGTATGTAAAGCCTAGTAGCTTCCAAGATAAGGTCCTTGAGTGCTTCCCATTTTGAGTTTGCTGTTGGTAACATCATCACTTGGTCCCAATGTATAGAAGCTATATCAGGCATGTTTGGTTGTATGGTTAGGATTGTCTGGTATTATGGTAGGTAAATGAAGAATCTGTGCAAGGTGATTAGTAATTGAAAAAGCCTCAGCAGCTTGACCAGCTGGATCAGTGTGACTAGAAAACAGAAAGTTGGACTGGAGAAAGTCAAGTTGCATAGAGGAAGTCAGAGTTACAAGTAATTAGTGGAGTTGGGAGAACGGGAGCGGCAACAGATGATTTTGATAGAATGAGGTAGAGAGGATCGAAAAGAGGAGATTGCAAATTATAAAGTCTGTGACAGGGAATATCGGAATAGGCATATGCACAATACCACCTTTGAGGTGAAAGGAATCTTACACCGAATAATTTGGGCAACTGAGATGAGCAGTGTTTGAATCAACCGATAACAGACTGTCAGACTAAGTGGAAATGGATATCATTGAGATTAGAACTGAGACCACGCATATTTGTGAAATGAACTAGGAAGTAGTTGGGAGCTTATATAGCATTAGCCAAAAAAAAAACCCTTCCCATTTCATCTATCCAGTCACTCCCTCCAAATGTTTGGGTAGTTCAGCCTTAAATTTATTTAAGCTATTAACTTCCACAACAAAAGATGGAAGTCTGTCTGTTCCAGCAATCAACTACCCGCTGGCTAAAGGCAAACCTCCGCACATCTATTCTACAAAAGTCTTTCCTCAATTTGAAACTATGCCCTGAGGTTCTTAATTTGAGCACGCAGAACTATCCCATCAGTGTTGAGCCTGCTGGAACCATATACCCATTAAGGCTTTATACACCTTAATCAGATCACCTCTCAGGGGTCTAGGGCTTCAGATGCTGCAACTTGCAGAACTTAAGGCTTTCTTGGTAAGAGCACCCCGTTGTTCCTCTCACCAATCTTGTTGCCCTTACCTGTACTCATTGCCCTTATCTGCAACTCTGCATGCTTCCTAAAATGAAGCTTCCAGACCTGTAAGCAGTATTCAAAGTATGGCCTGACCATTACCTTACACGCAGCATTTCCGAAAAGTAAGAGGCGCCTCCGTAGCCGGGTGGGTAGGAGCAGCAGTGCGTAGCACACACTTCAGGGAATGTCCCCGGAGCAATATGGCCCTAGATGCTAATGCTCCTAAAAACCAAACAACAAACCGAAAAGTAAGGTAACACATTGTTTTTCTTAATAATTGTGAAAGGGAATGAGATGAAATGCATTGGATGGATATACCCGCTAACAACTTTCAGTAAGGCCGGCACTGCAGTGTTGCAGTATTGTGGTCTTGCAGCAGATTCCAGTTTAAAAATGGCCGCTGCCGTGAGAGTGAGATCGAAAACAGGTGTTCGTGAAGTTATTTGCAACCAAAAGGGTCTTCACCAAGTGACATTCATCTTGAAGTGGTTGTTGTGTATTGTGATGACAAATAAGCAGGTGTATTTTTGGGGCAACGAATTTAAAGCAGGCCATGTTGACCTTGAAGAATGACATTGGGCAGGCAGGCCTTCATCATGCATGGCAGAAGGCAACATTTTGCACATTTAAGGGCATCATTCTTGAAAACAGTTGATTGAAACTGCGTGAATTTGCACAAATAGTTAATGTAAGTCGACTGTTCACGACGTCCTTGGGTTTCGAAAGATATACTACCGCTGGGTGCACCGACAGTTGTCAAAGGAGGGCAAAGTAAAACGCATGGGGATGTGTCTGGAGAACCTGTTGCTGTACAGCGACGAAGCAGATGAGTTTCTCACTCACATAGTCACAGCAGACAAAATGTTGGTTCATCGTTTTTCCCCGGAGAGTAAACAAGACTCCATGACCTGGAAATAACCACAATCTCCTGTGTGCAAAAAATTCAAAACTGTTCCCAGTGTCCGAAAAGTCATGGCCACCCCGGATGGGGAAGTTCATCAGGCGGTTATTGCATGTGGGCACAGACTTCTTCAGTACTGGTATTCATAAACTGATCCATTGTTTGGACAAGTGCATCAGTAAAACTGGAGACTTTGTGGAGGAGTAGTGAATGTTCACTTATTTCTTGGTGTGTAATTTCAACTTTGTATTATTAAAGATTATCGAGAGAAAAAAATGCGTTGCCTTGCTTTATGGAAATTTCCTTGTACAAGGAAATAATTGCCTTTGTCTCTGCCAACAAAATTCCTATTTATCATTGACAAAACTCCATGACCTGCTCTGCCAGCTTGTTTGCTCTGCTCAGAGAACTTCATATTTGACTGCACAATTACCCGAAGGCCTTTTACATTGTCCACCTCCCTGAGCGTAGTACCACACAGTTGATATGTTTCTCTTGGGTTACTGCTACTACATGTGTAGCACTTTGCATTTGTCAATATTAACTGCAGTTGCCACTTCTTGGCCGTCATCTGCCTAATTTTTCTAGATCCTGTTGCAGTAGCATACTTTCATTAACAACCATGCCAACCTTTGTATCATCTGTGAAATTGGACATTAAGCCTGATATACCTTCATCAATATCATTGATAAATACACAAAACAACAATGGGCTCTGCACTGTACCCTGTGTGCCTCCACTAATAACATTAGTTCATGTACAGCAGTGATCATTTATTACCACTCTCTGCCGTCTCCCCCTCACCAGTCATTTACCCATTGCAGCAACTTGACCTTACTGCCATACTGTTGCTATTTGTAATGCAGTCTTGAAAGTGCAACAGTATCAAAAGCTTTCCTGAAATTCAAGTATATGATGTCAAAATTATTTTTTTACCTCTAGTTCCTTTGTGACCACATTGTAGTATCTAGTCAAATTGGTCAAACAAGACTTCGCTTAACAAACCCCTTTTTCCCTTCTGAACTATTATTACTGCAGTCTTGTCTAGGTGATCCTGCATCACTTTTTTAACCAATGACTCCATTTTCCCTAGAACAGAAGTTAAAGTAACACATTTGTAATTACTTGTCACCCTTTCATCCTTCTTTATGAATCGGAGTTACATTTGCACATCATCAGTCCCTGGGCATCCCCTGAGTCGAAGGAAGCTCTCGTAATTATGTCTAAGGCTTTACTTACTTCCTTTGCCGCCGCCTCTAATATACTGTACGAATCCCATCCATCCCAGGTGCCTTTTTTATATTTAACTTCAACAATTTCTCCTCTCCTTACTCTCCATTATTACAAAATCATTTAGCTCCCTGTTAGAATTTAGTAAACTTCTGTCCTTCCCTTTCTTATAGAATTACTTGTGTGTGAACGGATGCAAAATACTCATGCAGTTTGCAGCTAATCTGAGCAGGATCATCAATAGTTGAACCACCAACATCAAGTGGACCAATCTGATTCATCCCTTCCTTACAGTTTACAGAGGAAAAAGTCTTTGTTGTTCTTTGCATCCTTTGACAAGGGTTTCTTGTAATCAGCCTTCAGTTGCCTAAACTCCTTTGTAACTTAATTACAGACTAGCTTATATCTGTCATAAGCTTCTGTGTCACATGATAATTTATATGCATCCAGCACATTTTTCTTCTGCCCTAAGCCTCATTATTTCATCTGACATCCACTTAGGTCTAAATCTTGAACAATATTTCTTAGAAGGCCTAGTAGCGTCCAAATTAATTCCTTGAAGGCTTTCCATTTAGAACTCACTGTTTTAAATGTCACCAGTTGATCCCACTGTATAGAATTTAAAAACTGTCTGAGACCACTGTTGTCACTTTTACAAAAACTTTTACCCTTGATAGTAGTTACATCAAGGGTAACAGGAAATCCCACATCAGTACACTGATCAGTCACCTAGTGGTTCATTTATCTGCAAATTCTGAATGCATGAATAATCACTGCTAGTAATTAGGTCAAGAGTATCACTCCCTCTGGTTGCCCCTAATTGTACTCATTGTTGCTCATTGTACTCATCAGAGTCATTAGGCCTGTAACACACTCCTACTTGCATTTTCCCTTTCCCAGTTCTTATGTCACACCAAACTGACTCAACATCTCACTGTCCACCCATATCAAATGGATGCATTTCCTTAGATTTTGTTGCTTAACTAACAGCATAACCCCTCTTGCTTCCTTTCAGTACACATTGTACTCTCCAAAATTCTTAATTCTGCACTGGTTATATCTGTGTGACACCATGTCTCTGATATTCCAACAATATCTGCCTTTGATGTCTTGATCAACACTTCAAATTCATCAAATATTATTACTAAAATATGACAGTATCAAATGTAACATTTTCATGTGAACTTTTCATCACACAAAATTCTCTCAAACAGAAACGTTTATACTGAGGGTCATAAAAAAATTGTAATTTTTCTTGCAATATTTTGATATAAGCTGATTACTGTAAAATTTAACACTTTGGGCCATGACAAATATTTTGAGGAGAGCACAAGTACATTGATTATCTAAATCAGTTAAATTTTATGCAAATGATTCCCCCCCCATATATTTAACTCTCAAATGTGTTAACAAGCATTTGAAATGAAGTATCTGAACTTACCACTGTGTAAGTTTAGATATTTCAAGTTTGGCTGTAATTCTTAATTATATACCTAAATAAAAGGCAATGTGAAAATCAAGCTATTGAGAATGTCTCTTATTAGAGTGTTTTATAAATCATCTTAGGAAATTTGATTATGTTTGGAAAGGTCAGAAAAAAATTCATATTTTTATTCATTAATTTAATTGGTGGTTGTTGCAGCAGTTATTTTTGAGATGTGCCTGTGAGGTTGTTAGCGGTGGGCAGAAAGGTAATGTGTTTTTTTTTTTTTTTTTTTTTGTAAACCCCAAACACGAGAGGTATTAGAACCTATAGTACTTAGTACTGTGCTTGGGTTGGAGTTTGAGAAAACGAAAGAAGACATTTGTTGACATTGGACTTGAACTTCTGTACACTGTAATTTTCAGGAAATACGTATGAAGGAAGGTTGTTCCAGAAAACGGGAATTGAATGAATAAACGAGGAAGATGAAAAGTTGGTTCTGTGAGTTTGAAGTTGGGCAGTAAATGGATGTTGGCTGGTGGTGTTTTGAGAGATTTCCCCTATGCGTACTCTTTAATATATATATGAATGAAATGTCATCCTATATATTAATTCTAATGAGAGCAGGGTGCTTTTGGAGTTTACAGCCAATAAGCATCGGTTAACTCTTGTTGGCAACACCTTGTGATTTCAAAAAACTAGTGATGGGTAACCCTGCAACTGAGAGGTGCCCCTGCAAAGTAACAATTTCACGTTACTGGTGAATTTATGAATAAAAATCATTTTTCAACCATCCTAAATGTTTCCCTAATAAACTTTTACTGCAATAGCTACACAATCATTTTCACACAGTATTTGAGTTCAAAAGCCTGTTGTGTGTTTGCACTTAGTCTGCACTCTTTGCATCTCTTAAAGTCAAAGAAGTGAGGAATGTCATTAGCATTAGTAAAGGCATTTGATGCTAGAAAGCAAGCTTATGCAGCATCAGCCAAAAAAAAATAAATAAAAATAATAAATAAATAAAAAATAACCACCTCCACTTCACCCCTCTGTTCGTTCGAAATACCTGTCCAGCTGAGCCTTAAACTTATTCAGGCTATAAACCTCCACGACAAGGGATGGAAGTCGGTTCCACCAACCAACCACCCGCTGGCTAAAGGCAGATTTCCTCACGTCTATCCTACATCTGTCTTTCCTTAATTTGAATTTATGCCCTCTCAGGTGATTATTCTGAGCAAGAGGAAGAATCCCATCAGCATTGAGCATGCTCAAACTATTCAAGGCTTTATACACTTCTATCAGATCACCTTGCTGGTGCCTAGTCTCCAGACACTGTAATTTGCAAAACTTAAGCCTTTCTTCGTAAGAGCACCCGTTTATCATACTTGCTGACACCACATACTTTCAAATCACATAAAGTAACATTGTTTTTACTCAGTTACTTGATTTTCCTCTAATACTAGTTATACAAACATCTAGGTCTTGCACGACTGTTTTGAATAAGTAATTAATTTTGTATAAATAAAGATTTGAACATGGAATTGAATATTCACTGATCGTATGTTGGCACTGTACGTTTTAGACTTGTCTGGAAAATAACGAGCCCACATTAATATGAATTAAGGGATGAAGATAATTTAATTTTCTGTACCATCCAAAAATATATTCTAATTTTTAATTGACCCCCCCCCCCCCCCCCGAGTTATAGGAGGAAGAGACTGCACTGATAGAACATCACCATTATGTCTGTCACTCAGTTTAAGTCACATACTTTGCCATTTGGAAATCACATTTCTGCACTTAATATATAATAAGGGTGATCATTTTATTATATGGACAAGCAGTGCAAGGCCTATTGGTGCCCAAGATGTATTTGTAGCATAGTTGAAATATTATTTTGTCTGGGTAATATTTAGACAGACAGAGCCCTAGGCCATGTTGCTCTGAGACACCAGCAGGACCTGGTGTGTTTGTTTTCTCATACCTTGAGCTTCTGTGCATTGATTTCTCAATTGAAATATTTTTTGCCAGTGTCAATTCTAGAGACTACGGATCAGGATATATGAGTACTATAGTGACATTCAAGTCCTGTAAGGAAGATGACCCTTTGGTCATCTCATCAAAGAGGCGTAAGACCAGAAAGGTTGGGGCTTATGGTAGTACAGTTGGAAAACTTCATTTAGTGAATGCAGAACATAACATCTGTGAGGCATGGAGTGAAGTCTCCTCGTCTTATATTGAAAGTTTTGTGGAGGTAGTTCGTACGAGGTTTAGAGGGCTTGCATTGGAAAAAGGAGTTTTCCATAACCAATATTGCCTTTTTGATCCCTTTGATAATTTGTCTAATTCTTCCTTCCTAATCAAAGTACCCACTTTGCTTTGCATTACAGTAAACCCCCGCTATTCGCGGTATCTGTATTCGCGATCGCCGATTTAATATAAAATGAAACTAAAAAAATGTGAATTTTAAAGCGCTGTGAATATTTTCCGCCATAAAAAAACATGGGCGTGGCTAAAATTCTTTCCCGGTCAAAACAGTGCTCAGTGAATGAGGAGAGAGGGGTGACAAAATCACAAGCGTGGATGTTTCTCGCTAATCCTTGTTCAGTATGTGTTATGCGCTTGTCATGGAAGGTTTCGTCATTTGCGTTTAATTTCTTTGCTTATAAATTGAATAAATTTATCAATTTATAAATTGATATGCTTACAAAAATGATAAATCTACCGTTTTGCAGTGTAAAACAGACTTTTTCGAGTGTGTTAACGGAAGAAAGTGACTTTATTGTGGACAAGTTTCTTTCTAATCACTACAAAAATATGGCTACGAATAACAAGAGAAATGTGAAAATATCAAAGGTGATGACATTAGCGAATAAAATTGAGTTATTAAATAAAATTTCTAATGGTGAAAGTGTCTGCTCAGTGGCAAAATATTATAAAATCAATAAGTCAATGGTACGATCAATCAAAAAATCGGAAGAAAAAATCCGCCATAGGGTCCGTTAAAACGCGCTAATTGCTTCAAAAATTTGCTCTGTAACTTGTGATGTTAAATTAGAAAAAATGGAAAAGCTTTAAATCTGTGGAAAGAAGACCGAACTCAAAATAAAATTCCGTTAAGTTCACTCTTCATTCGTGAAAAGGCAAAACTCCTTTATCAAAACTTTAGCGAGACTGGTGATAGCACTGGCGGGATAAGTGTTTTAGCTAGCAAAAGGCGCTGGTTTGAAAGATTTGTTTGAAATTTCTAATAAATATTACATCTAATATTAAATAGTTTCTTATTTTCATTTCGATGCCATATGCTTGCATTTCACTATCTACTGTCCATGTATATAGTCATATTATGAAGGTACATATAATACATACATAGAGACAAAATTTTAGACTAGTTTTTCTTATATATTTTCATACTTTGGAACAGAACCCCTTTATTACTATGGGAGCCATAACTCAGTCAGTATTTGTGTTTTCGGTATTCGCGACATTTCTCAGGAACGTAACCCTCGCGAATAGCGGGGGTTTACTCTACTTGCTAGATGGAAGCAAATTTCTGCATGCCTATTGTGCAACCATCCTTAATTTAAATTTATGTTCCTCCTTGTTTGTTGTTTCTGAGCAAGGGGAAGGATGTCATTAGCATTTTTACATACAGTCCATTCAAAATTTTAAACACCTCAATCTTTAAATTCATAGAATCAATATAAATGCTAGTAACTCCGGGCTCACATTGCTGATACTATAGAAATATGAGCTGACACTAAAATAACAAAAGAGCTAACACTACCCTTTCCTTAAACCAGTGAAGGTGACTGCCCTCTTTGTGAATCACAACTGTAAAAGACCAATGAGATATGGATTCAAAGACCATATAAATGAGTTGGATGATCTGATCAGTAGTGCTTGTAATCTATTGTGAGGGAGGGAATCTGTGATATGCTACCATTTGCAGCAAAGTTTAGTGAGTCATACACACAGTTAAGTTCTACAAACATTGTTCAATTAACATAATTGGTGTGATGATACAATCTAGTGAAGTGTTATGGCTTCAGGTATTTAATACCATCTGTTTTATTGACTATGAAAAATTTATTGAATTGTGAAGTCAAGTTTGGCAGCCAGCTGACTTTCCTGTTTTGAAATGCTACATCTAAAAATAGCAAGTTGCCAGCTGAGTTTTTGGAAGTGTTAAGTTAAATGTTATGTAACTTTACTTAAATATAATCTGATTTGGAGAATGTGTTCATCATGTAGTAGTGCTATTTGATGAACAGATTTTTGAAATGAATTAGTTTTGCCAAATTGAACAAAATAACACAGAACTCACAAGTGAACATTAAAAAAGGAAATATTTTGCAGCATCTACTGTCAATTTCAATGCGAGAACCTACCAGATGCTATTATGAAAGAAATAAAAATTGGTGGTGGTTATTATCAGTGACAGTTTCAAGCTTCCTTTGCAAAGGAAGCTTGAAATTATCTCAACTACTGCTTAGCATTTTAAGTCACTCAGTAATGCTGAGTTTTTCAACGATTATTATGGATGAAGGAAAACTTCTTGTTGACATCAGTTAGGCAAATATGTTTTTAGAAGTTTGCTAGAATCTCTACTTACTTGTGCTAAATTAATGATAAAAGGCAGTTTGACTGGTAAAAAGAACCCAGTCTCAAAATATGGTTTATTACACACCAACATTATTTTTATTCTCTATATTTAAGTTTGATGGTAAACATGGTGGTATGCACTTGTTTTTGACCAGAACATCAGTAAGAGCTAGGGATGATATACAGCAGGCTCTTGATTTACAGGGATCGGAATTAACTGGGATACTAAAATATTCCAAATAAAAAAAAAAAAAGAAACAAATCAACCAGAAATCGTAAAATTCAAGTAATAAATAGTAGGCATAACAAAACAGATGTTTTGCAAGTCGTAAATAAGCGGCGTTATAAGCATTATAAGTCGTCATTAACAGATTAGTGTGCCTATTATCTTGCAATCCCCCTTGTCTTCATATCCCCATCCATTGCTCAAAAAAAAAAAAAAAAGTTGTAGTTTGTTTCAGTGCATCGCGTTGATGGAACACAACATGTTGTGTTCCCTTGCACCCTAAAAAAGGAAAAATTGTTTCGTTATGCATGTCAAATTAAAAAAAAAATTTTTTTATTAGAAATCGTGAAAGTGATGGGGAAACGCAAGAGTTTTGCTTTCATTTAAACAAAAACTTGAAATTATTCAAAAGTTTGGAAATGGTGCAGCCATTAAATCTCAAAGGTTCCCAGACCATACACGACATTGTAAAAAATAAGGGGAAAGCATCGTATTGGACATGCGAGTAGTGCGTGGTAAGTTCTTTATCTATTGCCATACTTTTTACGTAGTTTACCGAAAATTTTTCAATACAGCAAGTCCCCAACTTACGTAGATTCAGACTTACATTACGTTATTTATAATTTCTTTATATGACTGAAGATTTCAAGTGAAGGGAAAGGGACACATTTCACAATAATGTAATAACTCGTGGAATTTCAACTATCGGTATTATCGCAAATGTAATAAGATCGAATTTATTATCCCCTTATAATTAATTGCACTAACAGAAAAGCCCAGTAACCTGGAAAGTGCAAATTGTTTTTATGGCAGTGACCTCCAGAAATGTGCTTTAGTAAGCTCGGGTTTAGTGATAATAGTGAGTTTTCGCCCTAACCCTATGAAGTTCTTTGTCAGAAAATTCTCTCTTAGTCTGCATCATGATAATGGTGCCGACTAAGAGAATAAGTGACAGCGGTTACTAGTAAGTCTATCAAGAAAAGGAAATCGATCGAGTTGGACTACAAAATTAGTATAATAAAGATGTATGAAAATGGTAAAACATTCCTTGTTAATGGTCAAACAATAACAAGGAATTCAGATTTCTTAGTGGCAACGGTGAATACAATAAAGGAGAAAGACAGAATACGAGAAGCGGTTGGCACCAATGAAGGTTAACTATAATGATAACCAAGGCTTATGAAATAGTTTTTTCTTCCTTTTAAGTTTTGTTTTGTTATTGTGCCACTACTTCACCGCTGGCCCCAGATAAAGTTCTTAATTGAACATTAAAAATATATAACTATTTTTCTTCATTTTTTTGAGGATATGTGGTTTACGTAATTTTGCTATATCAGGGATACAGCAGCAATATTTTATTAGTCATTCCCGAGTTATGCAAATCTCGATTTTAACGCAAGAAGTCCTGTAATGTTTCTCTTACGTATGTCGGGGAATGTTTTGGATTAATCGGGAAATCGATTATCCGGGAATATTTTTTTTAACCATCTATCCCGGAAATTTGAGAGTCTATTGTATATGCTACTTCGCCCAAGTTTAGTGAAGGAGTTTTGAAGTTGAGTAGTTCAGTCATTAGCTTTCAGAGTGTGAAAACTGCTTAAGATGTTAGAATTCAGCAACATCCTTTTTTGATACATATCAGAACCACCCTTGAAAGCTTTGCAGTTCATTTATCTTCATTTTTGATTTTTCAGATTGGCTGAGGGTTGTTTTTTTCTTTTTCTCTTGTAAATATTGGGTGTTGATTAATAGTTTGTGCAAGTTAAGTTGTATGTGATTTGTCGATTGGCCACTTATAAATACTTCAAGTATGGTATATTTGGTCTGTAAGGTATTACTTTATTTTGTGTATATCTAAAATTCACAATTAATCATGTTTGCCATTTAGGTTAATCCCTTCCCTCTTTTAGTTATGTTTACAATCCTGCATAGTGCTAAAACAGTGGTTTTCAACCGGGGTGCCGCAACATTCCAGGGGTGCCACATAATTTGGGTTTAAGTTACTTAAACTTATTATTTTTTAAAATTTATATGTTTATTTCATTATAAAATGGTGTACAGTATGGTAGGGGTATGGTATAAAATGGTGTACAGTATGCCATTATTAAAAAAAAGGTTGAAAACCACTGTGCTAAAAGTTTAAGTAGACATTTTTATTACCTTGCACAATAAACTTTTAAGAAAGTGGTGAGGATATATTATATACTAAGTGAACACTGAATTGTGACTACCTACCTGTGTTGGGCACCATTTGCACTGATAGCTGCTATTTGCTCTGGCATTGACTGCACTTCATGTCTGAAGCTGACCATAGGGATCTGCAGCCATGCTTATAGCAAGGCTTTCCATATGTCAGATGATGGTAGCGTGTCTGTACACCTCACTTTCCATTCCATAAACATCCCGCAGGTGTTCAATTGGATTGAGGTCATGCGAATTTGGAGGCTAATCAAGATGGCTGCACTGTGTTCCTTGAACCACTTGTGCTCATTGTTTCCCTGATGACATGGTGCATTATTGTCTTCGAAAATCCTGTTTTTGTCCCAGAAAAAAATGCAACATGGCAGCTGCTACATGGTCTCCTAAGACCTCACCAATGAAACAGTCCATATATACCAGAGTCCTAGTTCTTGGCAACAAAAATGACCAGTATTAAACAATTACTGCCACCTACTTAGATAGTTGGCATCATGCACAATGGTTCCATGGGCTGTTTCCATCACCGTTGCTTGTGCTGCCACACATGGTGCCCACCAGCATGTTGCACTAGGTATTTGGACTCATCTGACACACCCATTTCCCAACCTCTGGTGTCCAACCAGCATGTTGACACCACAACATTTGCTGTCAATGATGATCAGAGGTATTTCTTGGGTCTTGCTATAGAACCCTAATAGCTGAATGTCCAACTGTAGCACAGTTGCATATTCCATTGTGCTGGAACATGTCATTGAGCTCAGAACACTGCCCCTTTACTCACCTCTTTACAGTTTTGGTATTCTTTTTCAGTTTTGTCCTAGGTAGGTAGTTTGAGCCATACAAACCATTCTTTGTACACCTTAAACACATTTTGGCTGTGAATGTCCAACATGCCATTTACAACCTAGAAGGACCTGACGACAACCCCCTACAGTCACACTCTTTTGAAATTCCTGATATCTTGCTACATCTGATTACTGCTGCTTTATCACTTTGACTTGCACAAACAGATCAGTGTTATCACTGACCTACAGACATGTTTGGATTTTTATACTGCAAGTCATGTGGCATAATCCATTGTGGGTGGAGTGGGCACAATTCTGTGATCAATTAGTGTATGTGGTACTTATCAGTAGATCACAAAACTGGATGTTACAGGCAAATCTTCACATTTTCAAATTGTCTATTTATAGTTTTAGTTTACTTGTTTCACTAATTCAATAAACATCTCAAGCCTTCCCTATTTGTTTTTAAAAGATTTATTATTTTTCTTTGGTAAACACAACCTGAAATTCTCTCATTGGACCGGACTGTGGAAAGCAACATAGTAATTTTAAATTTTGTGTGCTGTTTGAAGCATTCCTAATTTTAAATAAATTTAGAAAAAAATTAAACGGAAGTGAATAATAGTGTCTGATTTATACGTATAAAATTAAGAATATTTGTATTTATAAGTAGAAAAATATGTGCATGCTTAAAACTTTGATAGCTTTTTCTCTTAAACTGGAAAATGGAAGTCTAATATTAATAGTTCATGTTTATATTTTATGTCCAAAACTTTTTTCCATTAATTTCATTCGAATTAACAATTTTTTTTATTATTTTGTAAATAAAAGGCATATAAACAGCATTTGCTAAATTCTATTTTTAATAAAAGTTATATAAAACATTGTACAGTGAACTTTTAGAAAGTGGCACTCATATATGGTATTGTAATCCGTTAAAAAATGATGAAATATTAGTATTCTCCAAGCATTCTGCTAGGGGGGCAATATTTTCCAGGAATTAATAGTCACCTGTAAAGTGTTCAGCAGTATTTTTGCTACATTTTGGGTGCTAATACCACTGTGTTAAGGATGTGGACCTTGGTGAAGAGAAAAAACCAGTTTAGTTAAGGACAGAACTTTGGTATTGATAGCAAATTGTAATACTTGAAACTCTGCACCTGCAGGGAGATCGGTTGAAATGTTTACGGATTTAAATGGTGTGAGTAAGCTAAATCTTACTGGCATCCTCCCTTTTTCTTTCTGACTGCAAACATAACGGGACATATTTTTTAAATTGAAAAGGTACAGTTACAGAATAGATATGAAAAATATGGTTTCAGCCAGAGACTAATTCATTGAAAAGGTACTTTACAGGATGGATATGTAAAATGTTGTTTCAGCCAGAGAGTAATTCATTGCTGGAACAAACTGACCCAGTGTTGTGGAAGTGAGTAAATTTAAAGGCAGAATCAGATAAATTATTAGAAGGTGGACAGGTAGTAAGGTGGATAGTTTTTTATTATTTATTATTTATTTTTTTTTGTGGCTGATGCTGTATAAGCTTGCTTCATTGCATCGTTTGCTACTACTAATACTAACTCCTTGTCATGTGGTAGGAGTGCATTGCTGTAGAAAATTTTCAGTTTTGCAGAAATAAAATATAAACAGTAGGGTAAAGCAATGTTAATGTGGCATCTGCCAGATGCCATATGAATTCCTTTTCCAATTTGTGATATGAAGACTGAATTAATAAAAAGCGGAAAAAAAAAAGAAGATAAAAATGCATCCTTAATTTATCATAATTATTACAATACTACTAGTTTCAGTTCATTAAAAAAAATAAATAAATAAAGCTTAAAATTAATTATTAAGACAAATTTTCATGCCATATGTGACATTCATTCCATTTAATATGCGAGTGGCTGTGGATTCAAGTGCTAGGATTTTGCAGCCTGCATAAACCTTAAAATCTTTTGTTAATTTTAAGTTAAGCAATGTTGCAAGTGGAACTTCCATTTTAATCATATAACATCCATTCGGTGTATCTTTAATCCCTAGAATTCGGACATGTTTGGTATACATAGTACAGCAATACAACGGTTGTGGCATTATTTCATTTCTGTAATTGGAATCAAATAGAATGTGTACTATATTATCTTCAGGGGGCACAATGGGGAGTTACTTGTATTTGATAAATCTGAGAAGAATTTTTGACACTCAAGTTTCTTCGGTTTTTGTTCATCTTAAGAGAAATACCATTACTACTAAAGTTTTTTTAGGTTTCAGTATTCAATTAAATTGCACAGCACCACCAGAATAAGGCAAATCTGTTAAGCATTTGAAAATTGGACACTGCCAAAATGCATTATGTGCTCAATTTGACTTATGTTCACTGAAGACTACTTATTCGTTAACGAGTAGCCAGTAAGCTCTGAAATGGGTATCCTTGTGGCATAGCAGCCTTTTAAGGTGATGCTGTGTGTAGTAAAACAGTATTAGCAATTTGGGCAGTACTGTGGCTATGAAGTGTTTGTAAATTCAACATAAAGCTTAAGCCTTGGTAGACAAACTGCATCCTTGGTCTTTAGGGATGGAGCAAAGAACTGATTAAAATGAAAAATACAGCGTAAGAATTTTATTTCATTTTGAGTCAAGAATATTGCTGCCTTTTGTATTGTATCTGATAATACAAGAATTTTTTTTTACTGAGCAGTCTACCAACCCAAAAGTTCAATCAAACGAATAGTTAAAGTTCTATTATCAAGTCTTGACAAATATATTCAAGATCAAGGTGTCACTGTCAATCAGTTATCCCCAATATTGGAAGAGGGGAAAGAAAAATACTTTTTGAAGAGCCATTATATAAACTGTTAATGTGTTTATCTTGCTGATTAGTGAGATAAACAGTGGTAGTTTGTGACATACCAGCTTCCCAAAGAAACTGGTATCAATCTCGTGCTGTGTAATAACACAACATGATGTTGAAATATTGTGAGCTACCATGCAGTATACAAAATTAGTTTTCATAGTTGTAATATAGCTTATCTATATTGCCAATCTTGTTAATTGTTATCTGCCTTTAAACAAATTTTCACTTAACTAACCCTTCGTGAAACCATAGTAGTGAAATACCATTGTAAAATAGAATTGTTATGCCAACATAGCAGGAAATTTGTTGCAAAGATAAGTTCTGCTGTCAGAATTGTAATATTGGTGTAATTTAAATCCTGCTGACTCCAAAAAAAAAAAAAAAAAAAAAAGAAAGTGAAAGGACAATGTAATTGTAGTCTTGAACATTACATTGTTCTTTTTTTTGTCAAAACTTGTAGTCAAAAACAAATGGAAAGGATAATATAGTTTATTTGAAGCCTTATAGCTTTGGCTACATAACTTTTAATTTCTCTCTCAGTTAAAATATTGCAACAATTCTCCCAAATTATAGTAATTGTCTAATCTGGTTATATAGTGCCTGCATGAGCTGGTGACTAGTTTTTTACTTTAGGACATTTGAGAGCAAAAAGAGAATTAAAAATGCCGAGTGTATGGATAAAGTTGAAAAAGGTATTGATTAAATTGAAGATTAAAGAGTCACTTTTTTGATGTGCACAAAGAATAGATATAATTGCACACTTTTTTTCTTCTACTGTGTTGTAATTAATTAGTCATTCAGCTTGTCAGGTGCATGATTGAAGTTTAGAGAGAAAAAAAATAGGTGGTTCAGTTCATTCGCTCCCCTACTTGTTAATAATGCCATGTTAGAAAAGGCATAGTGAGTGAACTTGAGAGCTGATATTGTTATAATGGTGGCAAAAATGAAGCTTTGATTATATGAGAGAAATTATCAGATTTCCTCACAGTGCATTATCAACAGGAAAATGTTATGTAAACTGATAAAAGATGGTCTTGTTTTATTATTATTGCTTAAGCAGAAAAGCTGACTAAAGGGAAGATAAACAATTGTTACCTGCTGTGAGCAATTGAATAATAAACATTATTGTAGTTTTTCAAATTTTATATATATATATACTGCAGTGCAGTTATGCCAGCACAATGCAGAAATTTTTTTTTTTCATAATGTAATTCCAACCATTGCGTTACCCACATTGTATAATATATTGCATAACTTTATAGCCTTGTTTACTGGGTTTTAACTTGAGTGCTTGCATTATAACCTAAGCCATTAGAACTTTTTAGGGTTAACCTCAACATTTGAGGCTGAAAAATGTTATTTCCAAACTTTAGGCAGTGTATAAGGCCTTCTCATTAAGAATAATACCATTTATGGTTGGTTATATTAGAAGCTGTAACATTAACAAAAACAATACATTTTTTAAAAACATTTTAAAATCACTTTATCTCATATTTGAGACTAGCTTATGCAGAGAAATGTCATTATAATGAATTAAAGTTGACTGCTAAAACATTTAATGCAATTTTTTTACATTGAAAGGAAATAAAAGAAGCTGGAACAATTGTTATATATTACAAAATAATTATGACGAAAGAAGTTTAATAAATGCAATTTTATATTTTTAACAAAAGTTTCAAAAATTTAAATGTTTTCCAAGATCCTTTAAAAAAAAAAATAACTTCTAACTTCTTTAAAAAAAAAAAAAATAGCTTCTATTAGAGGTCTATATTTGGCATACAGTGGCTACTGTACCAAGGTATCCAAAATAAAATTTTAAGAAGATAAACACCACTTGCCCTCAGAAGTGCATTTACAAGCCTCCTGCCCAAAGAGACATGGCCTCACACCCACCAAAGCATGAATGCTACTTTATTAATGAATGAAAAAAGACATGGAACTTGCAAACAATTATCTCTTCAAAGGGATCCCATCACTCTGTGAACTCTGGAAGGAATTGTATTTCATTTACTGACTCCTGTCCAGCTAGATTTCAGTGGATGATTTACCATAAATCAAATTTGATTTAGTACAATCTCATTGAAGCATTTGTTAGAAAAGCTGCTGAAAGCTAATAGAAAAGTTACTAGTTTGGTGTAGTGCAGTAATTAAACAGTAAGATGCAGATTTTTTTTTTTTTTATATATATATTATATAGACTTTAGTAAACCTTTTCATGCTTTCTGTAATGGATGACTGCTATATATAAGCTTGAAGAAGTTGGAGTTAGTGGTTAGATCCTACACAATTGCAGGTTGACTAAAAAAAAGGTGTCATAAATAGTCAGTCTTCTGGGTGGATCCACGTAAAAAGTGGGTTTCTTTGAGAGCTTTGTGTTGCCCTCCTCCTCTCGTGTTCATTTTAATGAGTGAAATTGATGTGGGCATCCAAGGGGAAGGTATCAAAATTTCACAATCACTTGTGAAGGTGGTAAACAAGAAGTGAGCAGAAGACAGGGTGGATTAGATGGGTGCTATTGAAGTGGGTTTAAGTAACAATTAAAGAAATTATTAGAGGGGATGGAGTTTTTTTTGCTGATCATGTATTAAGTTTGTTGCCTTGTGTTATTTGTCACTACTAACACTAAGCATAAGTCAGACAGTTTTTCCTCAAAAAGGCATGGATTTGTTCCTTCTATGGGCTTAAAAATAAATGTAAGGTTATATGCATTTGAGGAATCCTGCAAGACCCATGTAAGCAATTGTGAGTGGTTCAAGACAAAAGACTTGGGTGTTATGACTCTTTTTAGTGTAAAATTTACCATGCAGTGTAAACAGACGGCTAGGAAGTCACCTGTCGGTGTTTTGTGCATGATTTACAGGACTTTCTCTAGTAGGGGGAAGGATGGTGATGGTTAGACCTTTTGGTAAATTGTACTGTGAGGTCTGTAGGCCACCTAAAAGAAAGGTAATGAGATTAGTGAAGAGTGCAAATTCTTGTCCATGTGGAAGAGCAGTTTGGAAGATGTGGATTGCCAAGTTTTACTGCTAAAACACCTAAGGGGGAGGGTCTGATATGTCTCTGAAGGCAATGAGTAAAATGAATAAGGAAAGTGTTCTCCCACATAGGCAAGAAAATAACCAATGGAAATAAATGTAAAATCTCAGAGAATAATAAAAGTTGGATCTCACAAAGTTCAATTTTGGGCAGAAGGTTAGTATAAGTACAGGTAATCGTTGTATAACACGGTAGTTAGGTTCCTATAAAATGTCATGTTGTGCGAAACAGTTTGAGTCTAAGAAAAAAGTACAAAAAGGGAGGGTTACGTTCCAAAAGGGAAAACAAAAAAATACACTATTTTGTTAATAAAATATTAACAAAATACACCATTCTAGATTGTGTCTTCTGATCTCTTTAAAAAATCATTAATCTGGGTCTAACTTCTCCACTAATTCTGGTGTCCCCGAAAACTCAGTTCTTTCCCCCCACTCTTTTCCTCTTGTATATTAATGACCTTCCATTGATTGGAAATCCTATCCATAGTTTTGCCGATGATAGCACATTGCAGGCGTGACTTAGCTGAGTGGCCAGGAGCGAGAGTGCATAGCACGTGTTCCTTGAGTGGACCGGGATTCAAGCCAGTGACTACTAAATACGATAAATATTTGTATTGACAATTTATTGTAAACTCTACTGAAACCTTTCTCTGCCAAATCGGCTTCAACTTCTCGAATATCCACTACCAATTCTTTAAATGCTGATAATTTTCCGGTGGGGTAAAGACAACTTAGTTGATTTCAATCCTTCTAAAACTCTGTCCCGTCTTATATCTTGCAAAAAGGATTCTTCTGCTCCTATGCTTATCTTTGGTGACACTCCGATTTCTAGGTAAAATGATATCTTTTTTGAGGATTACCCTGACTTCCTCTGCATCTAAAAAACTTGGTATTCTCTTTTGGTCTTGGCATTACTTTTCTTCCAAACAGCTTTTCACTCTGTACAAATTGGCATATTGTTGCCACATCTGGGGTGGTGCCCCAAAACCTCTCTCAGGGCTTCTAGATTTCATTCAGAAGAGGGAAGTTAGGTTAATTAAGGACTCATCTCTAACAGTCATCTCTAACTCTCATCTCTAATTAAGGACTCATCTCTAACAGTTCTTCTGAATTGGCTTCTATAATTCCCGCTCTCTCTCTCTCTCTCTCTCTCTCTCTCTCTCTCTCTCTCTCTAAAAACAATCCGAACACGTGCCACCAGCAGCCAACATCCATTTACTGTCCAATTTCAAACTCACAGAATCAACTTTTTATCTTCCTCATTTATTCATTCAACTGCCGTTTTATGGAACAAACTTCCTTCATATGTATTTCCTGAAAATTTGTCTACAGAAGTTAAAGTCTGATGTCAACAAATATCCTCTTTCATTTTCTCAACCTCCAACCCAAGCATGGTACTAAGTACTATAGGTGGTTCTAATACCTCTTGTGTTTGGGATTTTCATAAAAAAAAAAAAAAAATTCTGAATTTTATTGTATGGAAATAAGCATTTTTGAAGTTCCCTTTTTAACTCTGGGCTCCTTTCATTCAAGAATCTGCATTCACGAAATAAGATTCTAATTGCTCTGCTAACTTTATACCTTCCCGTATGCTTTTTAGTGTAAAATTTGGAAGTTTAGAATTTTCATCTGTGCCATCATCTTCTGAATTCATTTGGTTTTACCTCTGATGCCATTTCAACCAAATTCGCTTTGCCAGCCTATTTTTCTTCCAGTAGGAATATGTTTAGTAATCATATCTCTTTTTATTTTTTTAAGAGCATCTGCGGCTAAGGCCATTTTGCTGTGCATATATTGTCTATAAATTGTCCCGAGGTCAATTTTCTGTTTTGATGGACAAAAAAACCAGAGTTTCTGGGAGGAAAAACCATGTTACCCTTGCTTGAGCCCGACTAACTCAGCCATGTTGTGAAAAAGACCCATAAAAATCTCGCCCCATCATCGACGGGATTCGAACACAGATATTTTCCACCCGGTGTGGGGATGAGCGCGATTCTATCAACTGCGCTACACACAAGGACTTCAGTAGTCATATCAACAAAACCTTCTCCTCCTACCAAGGTAGCAAGTTTCACTATCGCACCAATTCTGTTTTATGCTGGTTTGACTATGTTTCCTGAATTAACTGACTCTGGCTATACATTTTCTATATACTCATTTAACGTTGACCGTTTTACTTCTTTCAGTGATAAAGCTAAGATTCTGATACAATCAACATTTGAGAAATGTTTCTGTGCCTCCATTACTTCAGTAGATTCAGAATAAATTTTTCCCAAATTCCATTTTAACGATTTTCTCATATAATGAGTTTTTAAAGGTGGATTAATGGCTGAATGAAACAAGTTGTATTAACCTAGTACAATTGTGGTGGTAGAAACATAACTTGAACATTTGGATGACTTAAATCTTTTGAATGGCTTGGTGTGCTATCTAATAGTAATGAAACTTTGAAATTAGATTTTTATACAAGTTCGATAGCACAGAACATAACGTGGATTTCTGAACAAAATAAAATGCAGAGATTTTTCAATAATTTTTTTTTCACTAGTGAGTCAACAGCAGGGATTCAAAAAGAGTGGAAACATTGAAAAATTACCACCATACAGTAACAGCAGGGTTTCCCCCACACAAAAGATCAAAAATACCTTGTTATGCGAGGTTTGCCGAAATTCTCTAACTGTGTTATATAAGTACGTGCTGTGCGAAGATGGCAGAAGTTATCAATCATGTTAGAGTGAAACCGTGTTGTAGTTCCATGTTATACGGGGGTTGCCTGTAGCGATAAATGGTACGCATCGGATAATGTATATAGCATTAGCAAAAAAAAAAAAAAAGCTTCCCACATTGTCCATTCATTCCTTCTAATAATTCTTCCCTAAATTTATTCAAATTTCCCATTCACACAAAATCAAATATCAGATCCAACAATCAATCACCCCCCCCCCCCAGGTGTGAGAGCAAACCATTCTCAATTTAAATTTATTTAAATTTATGCCCTCTTTCTTATATGTATTGTCTGAGGAAGAACTAATGAACATTGAATTTACTCAGTCCATTCAGTCTTAAACACTTCATTTGGTTGAACTCAATGTTTCTAGTTACTGCAATTTGCAGTACTTGAAGCCTTTCTTGGTAAGGGTACCGGTCTCCTCACTAAGTGCTTGTTGCTCTTCTGTGCATCCATTCGAATAGATTCCCATACTAAAACTAGTCCTCTCAAAATCAGGATTGTGGAACACTGAAATGAGTTTTGTGACAGGTTTTCTACTTCTTTTTTTTTGTGGTAATGTGTTGCTTATTTGTAGTAGTAGCTTATATTAGAAATACTTAAATCCAGTGGTGGGTCACTCGAGCTGATTGTTAAATTTACAAGAATTCTGCTTGCCGTCCAACAATGGCTATAAATGGCGGTGCACACATCAATCCACAGTGGCTAATGGCATTCATTTGGTGATAAGCTTGTATATGCTGTCATGGAAAATCCACCCAGGTGCACTTATTTTTGCACCTTTTGTGCTTCCTTTCCCTATGTGGCATCCTGTGTAGGGATTATCTGTGCTAGCAATGTTGCAGGAATATTTTTTCCAACAAACCTCTGCTTAATTTTGTCTGAGCCATCAGCCATTTTCAATCCACTGCAGGATAATGGCCCTATAGCAAATTTCCAGTTCCTTCTGTTTTGTGCAATGTCCATCCAATTACTGTCCACAAACTCTTGAATTTCATCTGCCCATCTCTGTTCTTCCAGGTTTTCTTTTAGCTTTTTGGGAACCATTCTGTTATTTTCTTAGTCCATCTGTCATGTCTATGAGCTATGTCCCGCCCAAGTCCATTTCAGTTTTTAGTTTTGATTAGAATGTCCTTTACTTAACTTTGCTTCTGATCCATGTGTTTCTCATATTATCCAATAGTCTGATTCCTAATATAATTCTTTGGTGGGCAAGTAGGCATTGTGAAGACCTCAGCAATCCAACGATGAGATATATGCAGCAAGTAAACAGTTTGAGACTCTTGCTGTGAACTTTTTCTAATTATGTAAAGAGTTTGAATAAAATCTATATACTATTAATATTTTATCTTCAAACAGGCCTATGGGGCTGGGAAATTCCATACTGCAATAATTAAAGACAAACACCAGCCAAGGAATAAAAAATTTTTACTATAAAAATAATAAAATATGTGATACACTATCGGAAGACTAAAATATTACAATAAATTACGATAAAATAAACTACGATAAAACGTTAAAAATATAGCTAAAAATATACCGAAGCAAAAAAATTATCTAAAATAAACTGGATTAAAAGCGTTTTTTTTTTTTTTTTAAGCGACAGGTTTTATAGCTTTTAATCCAGTTTGTTTTAGATAATTTTACTGCTTCGGTGTATTTTTAACGTTTTATTGTAGTTTATTTTATTGTAATTTATTGTAATATTTTAGTCTTCCGATAGTGTATCACATTACTTTATTATTTTTATAATAAAAATTTTTTATTCCTTGGCTAGTGTTTGTCTTTAATTATTGCAGTATTAATATTTTGTAAGTGTAAATCAACTTGTCAAGTAGATCTTAGTAATTTTCACTTTTAATGTTATAAAGAAAGCTGTGCGCTATGAGGTAAAACAGTTGCTTGGCATTTTGCTCAGTGTATGCCAACGTCCTAGTGGACATAAATATGCCACCTTTTACAGCAGCAATTTTAGAAACAGATTGTTTATGCTTGAATACATTGTTTGATCAGGCACAGCTTGTTATGGAGTGGGGGAAACAATTTCTGAAACAAAGGGATTGTTTATTGTATTGTGCCATACTGGATTCTGGCAGATCATTCCTTTCTCTGATTCTGATCTATTAATCCTAGTGGTTCAGAGGTCGAGAAAGCTAGAGATCTTATTGAAATCACACCTTATCAACCCAGATCATCTCTAACACAGAATTATTAATGGAGTTCCTCAGGGCTCAGTGCTCTTCCCTTTACTGATTTCAGTATTTATTAATGATAATGGTGAAGCCATATCATGCTTTCTGTCTGTTTGCACATGAATTAAAGGTTTGCATGGTTGTTAATGACAGGAATTGAGATGTGCAACTGCAACAGGATCTTTTGGAATGGGTGTAGAGAAGATCAACTAGCTTAGTAAAGGACACGGAAAGTACTCTTGCTATAAAATTCTTCAGTTCTACAAATTGCAGTCTTTTGAAAGTAAGCGCTTGAGGATTTATTGCAGTGTTTAAAGCTTTAAACGGATTGATTAAACTTAATAGTGATGGTATTCTTGCTCTTTCTCAGATAATGGAATCTGGCAGCCAGAGGCACTGAGGGGACTACATATGGACTCTGTTATTTTCCTTTGTCGAAACCAATTGTTGATGAGGACGTTTACTTTTGACTCCCACTATTTCAAGGCTTTGATGGGAGGAACAGTTAATGGCTGGTAGACAGAAGTGATAGGGCTTTTGCCTCATAATCAGTACGATTCAACACAACTGTTCGACGTTCTTTGTCTGTCGGAAGGATGACAAGGGAAGGATCTTGCTTCAGTGCTTTTAGGGTAGAGATGTGTCGGTGATTGAGATTGGAGGAAGCAGGGCGAGCATGATGCAAAATTGCTGCAGGTTTTAGGCAAATTGCATTCGCCACTACAAGCTGCCGAAGAGTCCACAAAGAAGGCGTTACTGTTAAGACCCATTGTCTCTTGTGGCTCACCAAGTTATGAGTTGGCAAAAATTGTCTCCGGACTTGTCTCTCTCCTAATAGGCAAGACCACCAACACCGTTTCCACTGTTGGAAATGGTGTTGGCAAGACTGCCAACACCGTTTCCAACAGTGGTGAATTTATGGAACGGATCCAAGTGAATTTATAGAACGGATCCATCTCAGATGATCAAGTCATGGTCTCATTCGATGTAGTGTCCCTATTTAACATCCATCCCTGTTGAGCTTGCTATCACGTGTGCCAAGGAATGTTTGGATGGTGACCAGACCCTTAGCAACAGAATCCAACTAACTTCAGATGATAACTTCACTGCTCTCTGACTGTGCTTAACTGGTGGTGCAATCATGTTCGGTGACTCCATTTACCAACAGGTCCATGGCATGGCCATGGGTTCCCCAGTTAGTTCAGTCACTGCAAACATCGCAGTGGAAGAATTGGAGGGTCGTGCATTTAAGAGTATACCAGATCCCATTACCTTTTGGTGTCGCTATGTGGATGATCTGTTTGTAGTTATTCTCAGAGATTCAGGGAACCGACTCTTAGACCACCTTAACTCTCTCACCTTTCATAAAATTTACTATTGAACTAGAGTTTGGGAATATCCCACCATACTTGGACACCCTGATCTGACGTGAGGGCATGTGCCCGAGAACAACAGTCGATTGCAAATGAATGTGTGCTGGCCAATTTAACAACTATCGGTCAACACACACGCACAGCCATCTTCTTGGCACTGCGTGGGCCTTGTTAACTCGTGCCTGGACCCACTCCAGTTCTGCAGATGAGAGGAGCACCGAGATTTGCTAGGGTCAAGACAGATCTTGCGAGATGTGGCTATCCCACTAGTATCCTAGATAGGTGTGAACTACAGGCCTGCTCAAGGTAATGAATCTGTCTTGAGCGCCTTTATCTTATACTACCCAAACCTTTCACATCAGGTTTCTAGGGTCCTGAAATCTGATGGCATGAAGTGCGTACAACTCTCACGCAGGAAGTTGCGATCCCTCATCTCCAATTGGCGCACTATAGCCTTAGTTGCTGATACGCCATAAAAATCCTAATAACCAACCAACCAACCTCATCTCCAAAGCAAAAACACCTGGTCCCATTGCACTAATACAGAGTGGACTAATGTATCGCATTTCTTGCTGTAACTGCACTAGTTGCTATCTCGGGGAAACTGGTAGAAGACTCAGCAAACATTTCAGAATACGAAAGAGCCATTCGCTTTACAGACATAGAACCCTCGGCCATTGCTGAGCACTTCTGGTCAACCCGACACGATATCATGGTTTTCGAACGATCCCGCCATTACCGATGCTGCGCCTGGTTGGGGTCACTGTACATCAAGTGTTCTTATATTTCCATCAACAGAAACGGAGGATGTTGTGTTCATCCTATTATTGAAGTAACCATTTTCATGACTGATAAATGTTGGCAACGTTCCCATATGTCACAACCACAGGTTTAAACTTCCAACAGTTAGTAGTTGCATCACGCAGTTCAGTGTGCATGACTGCCATTGAACACTCTTAAGTTCTTCGTTCCTAAAACTTTCAATCCAACGGTTAACTGATGAAGGGCAACATAAAGTCCGAAAGCATTTTGTATTACTGGTTACTGTATCTATCTTACCTTCTTTTTTTTTTATGAAAACCCCAAACACGAAAGGTATCAAATCCGATAGTACTTAGTACCGTGCATGGGTTGAAGGAGAAGTATGGCGGGAGGGGGATGCCGGAAACTTAGCTCTAGAGACTAAACATGGGTATCACCACTTCAAGCCTCCAATAAGTAAAGTGGTGGTATTTCACCGGTTGATGAAAGTCTTCTACCATCTGAGTCTGTTTTACTGTTTATCGTATGTATTTAAACTTAAACTTTAAACCTAATTTAACTACAACTTGTCATTTTATTTTACTTTCTGTTTCGCTCTGTGCTACGTAATAGAGAATATAGAGTTGTAAACATCTTTTTGAAAGATTCGTGAAATATTCTTTATTTTCAAATAAGAAACACTGAAAGTGATCAGTCTGCATAGAGAGTTTGTGACATGGATGAATGGTATGTTAAAAAGTTAATTTTGCCTTCTTTGTAGTGCTTCAAATTGGAAATAAATGTTGAAAAAATTATAAATGAATAATATGATATATATATGCATATTTTTTGTGCATTTCGGACATACTTTGAAAATGGAAGTGTTATGCCTGTTAATGGATTTCTTCTAATTTTTAAGATTTAAGGGAAATCCCCCCCCCTCGAAAACAAGGTCTCAAAAAGCATTGTTAAATAAAAAGTGGATGCTACATATTACGATTATTTTGGGATACAGCCAGTAGTGCACCTGGGAGGGGGAGCATTTGCTTCCCCTGCAATGGTGTTTATGGAAGGGAGCACAATTTCTTGACAGACAGTAAAAGTGACTATTTTGTCACCTTTTCTTTCCCTCAAGGAAAAACCTGGGTTCTGTACTGGATACAGCTTAATTGATGTGATAATAACTGATGGAACAAGAATGTGGTATTGTTTATTTATAGAGTGGAAATGTGTTTATACGTAAAACGTGGACTTTAATTTGTCTGTCCATTATTTCTCCAAGAAAGTGAACAATAAAAATGAAGCAGTAATAACTTTTACAAAATCCATAAAAACCATTAAAAACAAAGAATATTAAAATCAAGAATTAGAAAAGGGCACTGACAACCATATGAACTGTACAAAGCACCAGCAGTAAGTGGACACACAACCTGCTGGAGTTTGAAGAAAAAATTGGTTGCTACATAACCAGTTTCACTGCATGTGCGTAAACAGGAGCAATAATTATAACATGTAGTTTTTTTTTTTTTTTTTTTTAATGTATCTATGTCTGATCAGAATTTCATAAAAGTGATAGCATTATGTAAATGATAACATTATCCATGATCCCAGTAAGCAGGGTACATAATTTTTTTTTTTTTATTAAAAAGAGAGGAAAAAAAAAAAGAAATCCATATAGTAGGAAACCAAGCCATAAAGCACAACCCCAAAAACCCATAAACTTTTGTCCAGAAATTAAAAAGAACAGTTATATCTGTTATGTATTTTTCAGACCGCACCTTATCTCACTCAACCTGCTACCTCATTGCTAATCCGATATATTTTTCCACTACCATATTCTATCATATCTAGTACATATCAATGTAGACCGATGTAATGCACAATCTTTCACATAGATGGGAATAATCGGTGCTGATTTCATTAACAACCTTAAGTTATCTATAATGTTAAAATTTACAAATAATTTTTCCCCTAATATAGATATATATATATTTTCTTTGTGTTCTTATTAAAGCTTATGATTTAAATTCTGGTAAAAATTATATATGATTATTTCTTTATCACATGCTACGTTAATGCTATTGTCATGTGGCAATTTGACATTATATCTGCATGAAATAATACTGGTCAATTAATTTAATGCTTCAATATTTGTCAATTTAATCTATTTTCTGGTGTTTATTTATTAATGTTATTTATTTATTTATAGGTATTTAAGTGTATACGGAACAGGTTAACAAGTTAGCATTTGTGGGCTAACTTTAGCCTGGGGCCCTGTAAATGTAATGGTAATGATAAATGAAGTTAAAAATATATATACTAATGGTATTAAGCAATGCAAATTTGAGTAAAAAAATTTTTAGGTAAAACATCAAATAACATTCTTTCACCTGGTCATCTATCCGCTACTTCATCGGAGGCTTTCAGCAGATCGATAGCCAGACTAAAGGAATGTCTCATACCTACCCGTTTCTGTTATCCCTTTATCAGTTTTGCCAATTATTGATTTTGCACTTAATTTAATTTAATTTTGATTTACTTTAATTTAATTATAAATTAATTTTTATATTCAATTTAATTTTAAATTAAATTTTTATATTCAATTTAATTTAAAATTAAAATTTTTCAGTCATAGAGTCGGAAGCAGCAAACTGGTATAGGTGATACAAAGCCCAACGGGTAAGTATCTGAATAAATGAGAAAAGTTTTTACTTACTGCTACTTGTCCTGTAGTGGTCTGTCAGAAAGGGGGTTATTCCCGCTTTCTGTTTGTTTTATTGAATGATAGGTTTTTACTGCACAGTTGCGCCTATTGTGTGTTATGGTGTGATGTCGATATTGCTGTAGGGCAATATCGACATCACACCATATTGCTGTAGGGCAAACCTTTTGAGTTGAAATGATGCGTTTTTATATATACAAGTATTGGAAAATACGTGGTGATTATTGATAAAGATGTTTTGCTAAAAATGATGATGTTATGATGAAAGGATGATGTTCATATACGTTATTTACATGAAATTGTTTTGCTATCCTTTGGACTGGGCCGTTATAACATTTTCTAAGGCATAACGACCCGTGTTGTCCAAGGGGATAACTATTTACATATGTACAGCCTCCTTCTAAGTGAATTTTTACCGTGTCTCCCCTTTTGTTATTTTGCACAAGCGTGTTTGTTTATAATGCTACTGGTGGTATATTTCTGTTATTTATGCTTGTCAGTCTTGGTTTTCCTAAGTTTTCTAATTTTTATAATTTTTGGAGGGGTGGGTTAGTTTAAAATGTCAGATTGTAGTGCGGTCAGAAGACGAGCCTCTTCTGAGCCAAATAAATCCAGGTATCAAATTGGGGAATATTTATCTATCTTGCATTGTAATTTAGACAACTTAGTGGCGGTAAGTTACTGCTGGTTTAAAGTTATTTTCAATAATTTTATATGGACTGACGTTTTGTTGGTTTATTTTGATGTTCATATGTATGGCCGCTTTAATATGATGTCTGCTGTAGTTGGTGGGTATATTGTTTTTGGTGAGGGTTTTTAAGAGTTTTTTTTAATTGCATCCGTTGCATTATCTGTATTATTGCATAAGTTTAGTAATCTGATTGTTTGGTTTCTAATGGTGTTTTCCTTGGATGTGTTTAGCAATGTTGCTATCCCAGTGGATGAGCTTTATTGCTGGGAAGCTGAAGTAGTCTCTTTTGTTGTAGTGTTTAGTATTGATATTGTCTTTGGTGATAGTGATTTGGTTGTCGAGATAGTATGCTTCTAGTTTGTAATTTGCAAAAAGTTTTACATAGACACACTTAAAGAGGAAATGAACCACAGTGAAACATACAAAATTATGAACTCCATACCAAACAGCATTAGCAAGAAAATCATAGCCATTTACAAAAAACTCAAACTGAAAATAGATAATATAAGATACCCATTCATTTACTGGATCCCCAAATTTCATAAAGTACCCACTGGAAAAAGGTTCATCACATCAGGCAAAAACAATTACATAAAACCTTCCAGCAACCTAATGGAAGACAAACTTAATATTATAGCCAATGAAATCACTAACACCAAAATCATTTCCAACAACAAAAAATATCTAGAATACATCAAAAACAAAAACAATAATATCATAAGCATCTCCACCTACGACTTCAAAAACCTCTTCACCAGCACTTCAGACGACAATGTAATTAAAGTCCTCTTATACTACTACCAGAACAATAAAAAAAATTTGAAATGCAATAAACAATACTGGCACAACCTCATCAATCTCAACATCAAAACAACTACGTGCTAATGGGAAACAACATTTATGTACAGATTAGAGGGATAGCCATGGTCACAAACTACGATAACTTCGAAACATTAGCCCAGGAAATCTACCCTACAGACCTAACCATTGAACATACCAATCAGAGTAGCAACCTACAAGCATATTATCTCGACAGCCAAATCACTATCACCAAAGACAATATCGATACTAAACACTACAACAAAAGAGACTACTTCAGCTTCCCAGCAATAAAGCTCATCCACTGGGATAGAAACATTGCTAAACACATCCAAGGAAACACCATTAGACACCAAACAACCAGATTACTAAACATATGAAATAATACAGATAATGCAACGGATGCAATTAAAAAAACTCTTAAAAACCCTCACCAAAAACAATATACCCACCGACTACAGCAGACATATTAAAGCGGCCATACATATATACATCAAAATACACCAACAAAAAAAAAAAAAAAAAATGTCAGTCCATATAAAATTATTGAAAACATCTTTAAACCATGAGTAACTTACTGCCACTAAGTTGTCTAAATTACAATACAAGATAAATACTCCCCAATTTGATACCCGGATTTATTGTGCTCAGAAGACGCTCGTCTTCTGACCGCACTGCAATCTGACATTCTAAAATAACCCACCCCTCTAAAAAATTAGAAAACTTAGGAAAACCAAGACTGACAGCATAAATAACAGAAATATACCACCAGTAGCATTATAAACAAACACCCTTATTCAAAATAACACAAGGAGACACACGGTAAAAATTCACTTAGAAGGAGGCTGTAAATATGTAAATAGCTATTCCCTTGAACAACACAGGTCATTATGCCTTAGAAAAGCTATACGGGCCCAGTCTAAGGGATAGAAAAACAATTTCATGTAAATAACGTATATGAACATCATCCTTTCATCATAACATCTTTTTCAGAAAAACATCTTTATCAATAATCACCATGTATTTTCCAATACTTGTATATATAAAAACGCATCATTTCAACTTGGAAGGCCTCCCCCCCCCCCAACAAACGTAAAAATAAACCCTCTCATTACTTTCAAGATATATTGCCATACAGCAATATCGACATCACACCATAACACACAATAGGCACGACTGCGCAGTAAAAACCGATCAGTCAATAAAACAAACAGAAAGCGGGAATAACCTCCTTTCTGACAGACCACCACAGGACAAGTAGCAGTAAGTAAAACCTTTCTCGTTTATTCAGATACTTACCCGTTGGGCTTTGTATCACCTATACCAGTTTTGCTGCTTCTGACTCAACAATTGAAAAATTAAAATGAATAGAAAATTTTAATTTAAAATTAAATTAAGGGCAAAATCATGGCAAAACTGATAAAGGGATAACAGAAACAGGTAGATATAAGACATTCCTTTAGTCTGGCTATCAATCTGCTCCAAGCCAATGATGAAGTAGCAGATAGATGACCAGGTGAAAGAATGTTATTTAATGTTTTACCTAAAAATTTAACTTCATTTATTATTACCATTACATTTACGGGCCCCCAGGCTAAAGTTAGCCCACAAATGCTAACTTGTTAACCTGTTCCATATACACTTAAATACCTATAAATAAATTAACATTAATAAACACCAGAAAATAGATTAAATCGACCAATATTGAAGCATTAAATATCATTTGACCAGTATATATATATATATATATTTATATACACACACACACATACAGGGTGATTCACCACCAGTGCGACAAACTTGCTGGAGGTGTAGGGGGCACAAAGACGAATCGGAATCACATAGCATTGCAGCGTCCGAAATGCCTTCATCATTGTGGTAGAGGACGTTGAACGGGAGGATCGCGTGAAAAGCGATCCCGCTGGAAGTCAGCATTTGCGAACCGTTTCTGTTGAAGAAGCCAAGTAGCAAAAGTCCTCCAGAGTGGATAATCCACAGGCTCCAATGATGATTGGATGTGTTGCAGATGGTATGAACTCATTTGGTTTGTTGACAGTATCCTCCATACAGTGGATTGGGAAATACCCAATCGTTGGCCTACTCTTACTCGGATTGCCTTCTGCATGACGTAGGACATTCTCCTTATTGTCTGGCGTCCTCTTCGCTCGCTCTCGATTCATGATACCTCTCGTGAAACAACCAGTCTCACGTAACCTTCTGTGCACACGTGCGAAAATCGTATGATGAGGAGGTATGTGCGGGAAACATTCCTGGTACAAGCGGAGAGCGGTGCGCCCATTACAGTCCGCAGCTCAATACGCGAGGTGCATGTCGGCCAGTTCAATGTTTAAATACTCGTCCATCCTACTGCCTCGGGAACTGGTTTGCAAATGCTGACTTCCAGTGGGATCGCTGTTCATGCGACCTCCCATTCAACGTCCTCTACCGAATGATGAAGGCATTTCGGATCCTGCAATGCTATGTGATTCCGATTTGTCTTTGTGCCCCCTACACCTGCAAGTTTGTCGCACTGGTAGTGAATCACCCTGTATATAATTTTTTCCCTCCTTTCTGGAAAATTAAAAATAATCTTTTAATTTCTGGAAAGCCATGTTGTTTGGAACAATTAGGAGTGCTACAACTGCAGGGTTAAACGAGATGTCAGGAATCTTGCATTTGATTTGTTTAGACAAAGGTCCCTCATTAAGTCATTTGAATAGGCTTTGAAGGTGTAATCCCAGTTATCCCGATGATTATATTCATCACCTAATTGAAAAAACGTCTCTGGAAGGTAGTGTGGTGCTCTTGATGTGGAGATAACAATGCCCCATCATGATAAGACAGTTCTAAAGAGAAGTTTTATAAACACCGCTTCAAATAACATTCCACTTAAACTTGAATTAATTAGAATTTCATTATGCTCCTTTCCACAACACTACCACGTGGGAAGATGTATAAAGTGTATATTTTTGGAATATTCAAAAAATGATGTGATCTCTGATATATTTTCCCCCAATAGCATTGAGTGACTATATTTAACAGCAGTGGATATGGGAAATTTGTGCCAGTACAAACAGCTACAGAGTATTAACGCAATGTAAATTACCCAATAGACATGAAGAATAACCTTTGGGACAATAGGCAGCCATTGAAATTTCTCCTCATAAATGGGATTTGCTTTGCAGCATTTCCAGTTTGCCTGATAGTTCAGCCATTTTCTTGTTAATAACAGTGTTGGATAAAAGTCACTTTAAATGAAAGAACACCCCTTTGAAGGCAAGTATTGTGAATTGAAGTTGATTTGCAAATTTTAATTGAAGAGGACCTCTCAGGCAACTATAAACCTGTTAATGGGCAACTTCTTCCAACATTTTTGTAATCAGTAATGCTATGGTTTTTTGATTCATGGGATCAGTAAGCACTATTCTTTCATACAAACTTTTTGTTGAATTATTTGCAGTATTTTTAACTCTTGAGTTCCAGGAGGTATCAAAAAATAGTGCTGTAGTGAACAAGCACTGAGTTAACTGGGCCATAGTTGAAGGACAATGCATACTAATGTCACAAAAAATTCAGTTGCTGCCATAATGCAAAACTAGAGTCATCAATGACACATTTTGATTAGGCGCATTAATACATAATAAAAAACAGTTATAAACATAAATATTTCTTGTTACATAATTATTTATACACTAATGCTAATACATCGATATGTAGTCATTATCATAATGAAATTTTATTATATGCTAGCATTTTTGAAAGACTATTATTGAGATTGCTGGGAACGAGATTATAGGTGTGATGACTTAGGACTTCTTGGATAAGATTTCTTAGAAATTATCGTATTTTTGATTAATTCACATATTAAATTGTGCTTTACAAATAGATTAAACAAGCTTAGTAGCATCCGTTATCTTATTTTTTAAATTTAGATAGTGATTTTGCAAGTTATGACTTGCTACTTATACTGCTATTGTATTGGTGTTTTGGTGCGAATATCGTAGCATGCAACCAGTATCACAGAAGAACAGTAGGGGTTTAATTGAAATAAGTAGTTCAAATGTTTTATTCACACCAATATTGTGATCGTTACAGAATAGAGTATATCTCAAACTTGTGAGCATAAGTAGGGCTCACAATACCTGTCAAAATCTTAATACCGGTATTTCAGTATTTTTAATTTACGAAACCGGAATACCGGTATTCCAAAAACAAAGTTTTTATCAATAAATTTTGATGATAATTAGGTGCAATAAAGTAAGGAAAAAACAATTACTTTAATTTATGTTTTAAATCAAACTTTTATTGCAATAATAAATACTCTGACAAAAATTATTAAAAATACAGTTATTCTAAAAACAGAAAATATGCAAACATCTACACTACCTGTTCGCATAAAGTGAGCTCTTAAGAAACGTAAGCAATCAATGGTGTTATGCTTTAAACGGAATCTAATTTTGGTATATATTTTATTATCGACAGAAAATGCCCTTTCGGATTCTATGCTGGATCGTGTTGTCATATTGAGATAGTCATAGACGAGTTGCAGGTTTAACCCCCTTACTCCCTCATCTTTCAAAAACCTTATTTCTTTTTTAACCCCGTTTCTAGGCTTTGAACTTTTTTAGCAGGAACAAGTTTATCTTTTAATGACTGTATCTCATTAGAGTCGGGCAGTTTCTTATTTTTGAAATAATTTTCAGAACACTGATGTTCTGTTCCATTCTGGTCTTCTGTTCATCATTTTATGAAGGAGAAAGATGTTTTATTAAGCAAAGTATAATTTTCACTATAGTATCTTTGTTGAGTCTGGGAAATAATTTGCTATCATCTTGTGTACCACTTTGCAAATACTGAAGAACCTGTGATAAATTTGTATGCCTCTCTGAAATACGGAGTTTCAATGCAATTCTCTAGCTATTTCAGAATTTTGATTGCCAGGTGTTTTCATCATAAATTTGATTGCCAAGAGCTTTCATTAGACATGCAGTATTTACCTTTTATTTTGTGTGCAACAGTGCCTAGTAAAGCTGATTTGAGTTTCATGGCGTTTTCCGTTACATTTGTATTATGTTTAACACTCCCTCAGTTGCAGAATTCAGTAATATTGATTTTTTATTGTTGATTTTATAACCTTTATGAGAATAAGTCATAAACAATTATTGTTTAAATTAGTACTGAAAAACCTGTATTTTTGTTACAATACCGGTATTTGAATACCAGAAAAGAATAACTCGGATTTGGGATTCCGTGATCTGGGTATTTTAAGTCCTAAGCATAAGGTATAACTTCAAACTAGATAACGATATATATCACTGCATAGTATAGTATTGCTTAGTATAGTATGTATTGTCAAGTATAGTTTAGTCAGTTAATCAATTAAATTTATTAACTTTATTAAATTTTCATTAATTAAATTGTTTTTAATCGGAAATCATGTCCCAGACTAGAGCAGGGAAGTAATGTGCACAAAGTAACGTGATACTGTGGCTCAGGGGAGAACCAAAGGGGGTGATTTTCCAATGCATCACAGCCTAAAAAATGTGCAACGTGAAATGTTTGTGGATCTTTCTGTAACAGGACATGATCTAGCCAAGTAGGATATCTCTTTGTGTGCCAGATGTAGAGAGTGTCAAAAATCAGGTGCCAACTTGGTGTTCTGATGGGCTTGTATGAGAGTTTGAAGAGTAAGGTAGATGCCCTCGAAGGAATTAAAATGGTGACCAGATCAAGCTCTCTGCTGCACATCTCTATATGCCAGAGCATACTCTTCTGCATCAGGCAACACATGTTGTAATCTTCAGGCAGAATGTGCTGGACCCACAGAAGCTAGTTATTGTAGGTGACAATAGTGGATATTGCAGAATCTGAGATGTGGGGTTCAAATTCTAATGCAGAATTTAAATTTGGAGAGTACAATGTGTACAAAAAAGTAGTAACGAATGGACCTGGTGTACTGGGGTCCATGGTTGAGAGAAAAAAAAAATATATATATTTATATATAGATACGTATAATTATAACCCAGTTTAATGTCATAATAAAATATATTACAATAAGTAACAGGCAGTAGCTTTCAAGACTAACGAGTCTCTTTTTCAACTGAATTCAAATACAAATTCAACGGATAAGTGCAATGACCTGAGTGAGGAATGTTATTCATTTGCTATTGTTGTTGCACGGACGTGCGCTGTTTTACTCCACTGATCATCTAGCATTAAAACGGTTGTCTCTAGGATGGGGTGTAGACCTGTGCCTTTGTGGCTGTTTATTGCCTTTGGATTGTTTAATATGTTCAGTGACTCTATCCGTAGGCGGTGGCAAAAGTGTCGTGAGTGGTCTACTGTTTCAAAGTCACGTTTGGGATCAAGATCGTGGTTGGTGGCCCAAAAATGTTCCGCGACTGCAGACTGGTCAGTTTCGGCAAGCCGGATTGCTCTGTCATGTTCCGTCAAGAGCTTGACGAGAAGCTTTCGATGTCGTCGTCATCGGTTGGTGAATGAGTGGAGTTGATTTATAGTATCGTAGTATGTATTATGTGAAACACGTGGAAATTTGATTCGTGTGAGCTGCCATGTTGGTGATAGATTCGTGGGTAATTTAGTGTTTAAAATTTCATATGATCTCTTTTGGTGGAACCAATCTATAGGGCTTCATACTCTAGGGCTTCATACTGGAATATCTTATAATTCGATTTAAGTTTAATTAGTGTAATTGTGTTATCTATTAAAGGATCATGATTAAAAGAGTGTACGTGCTGACTGGGTTCAGTCAGCACATACTCTTTCAAAAATTATTAAAAATTTCTGATTGGTCTGATATGAAGCTATTATAATGACAGTATGCCCTTGTTGGCTGTTCTAGGAATCACGATCCATTAATAGATAATCATGAGCCATTAATAAATAGATAACATAATTACACTAATTAAACTTAAATCGAATTATAAGATATTCCAGTAGGAAGCCCTAGCTATAGAATCGTTCCGCCAAAATAGATTATACGAAATTTTAAACACTAAATTACCCACTAATCTATCACCAATATGGCAGCTCACATGAATCAAATTTCCACGTGTTTAATGTAATGCATCCTGTGGGTGCTACGATACTATAAATCAGGAGTGGCCTACTTAATTTGTGATGTGATCTACTTTTTTTCATTCAAAATGTGCTGCGAGCTACCATCTCAAAAAGTACATTGCACAAATCAAGGGATGACTGTATATTTAAAATTTGTCATGATCAACCAAAATTAATTCCGCGATAGACTGATTGGCCCCCTTTGCTATAAATCAACTCGTGTCATTCACCAGATGATGACGACATCGAATGCTTCTCGTCCAGCTCTTGGTTTTTCAACACACGAATCTGCTTCGTATAATTTTAAAAATGACAACCTGGAAAAAGTGGTGTACTTCCTCTTCCTAGAGACATGTTTTTAAATTAATTAATCTATTAAAAATTACTTTACCCTAACCAATACAGATCTAGAGGTGAGTACTAAGATAATAAAAAAAAATCTAATATAGATAATAAGCAGTACTTAAAGCTTTGAGTAGTAAAATTATTCATTAATTCATTGTATTTTGTTGTGCCTGCCACACAGTGCCTGAACTCCTACAGTTTTGACATTACTCCTGTATTGCTTTAGACTGAAGTACTAGTATGACACAAGACTACAGTGTCATACTGTAGCTCCTTGTATGGCTGGCTGGCTGGCTGACTGACTGACAACTACTATGCCATCAAAGGACTTATGAGATGGATGGATCATGCATCTCCTTATATTGATGTTGTTCCATCTCTGAAGGCTGTGCCCACATGCAGTAACCAACATCGCACCGCCTGATGTACCTCATCTCATTTGCTCCTTTTATTGTCTTACCCACTTTAAATTTGATTATTTTCTTTAATTTGCTTTTAAAATTAATATTTGTGCAGTGTCCCTCTCTCTCTCTCTCTGGGTGAATATTTTTCTGTTTTTTTTTTACACATTACTTTGAGCGCTGGTTCTGAAACTAGCACTTTTTTTATTTATAATTCACTAAAAGGGGTTTTACTTTAAAATAATAAATTTGAAAAAAAAATTATAATTCAGAATAACAATAAAATACAAAGAATCAAAAATATAAAAAAATAAGAAAAAATATAAAAGTAGATAAGGAAATAAAATAGAAAAAAAGTAAACAGACTATATGCTGTCGTCTTTGAATAGGTAACTATACAGTTCACTTTTGTATTTCTCCATGCTATTAGTTTCAACTACCTGCTGAAGTAACTTGCAGAATACTACTGCACTGTGGAATACTTTGGGGTTAGTGCCACCCATATGCAGTGCATATAGGTCAGTAATCCCAAACCAACTGTGCGGTACTACACTCAGGGTAGTGGAGAATGAAGGAGACCTGGGGGTAGCTGTGCAGTCAGATATCAAGTTTTCTAAGCAGTGTAGATGGGCTGCAAGAGTAGCTCATGGGGTTTTGTCAATGATATATAGGAATTTTTCTAGCAGGGATGGGGAGGTGATTATCCATTTATATAAGGCAACGGTCAGGACACATTTTGAGTATTGCATGCAGGTCTGGAGGCCTCATTTTAGGAAAGATACTGAGCTACTAGAATGAGTATAGAGATTGGTGAGTAGAACAAAGGGTTGCTGTTACCAAGATGGACTTAAGTTCTGCAGGTTGTAGCATCTGGGGGACTTGGGCACCTGAGAGATGATCTGATCAAGATGTGTAAGGCCTTGAATGGTTTGAGCAAGCTCAATGCTGATGGGGTTCTTCCTCTGCTCAGATTCCACACTTTTGAGGGAGTATAAATTCAAATTGAGGAAAGACCATTATAGAATAGATATGCAGAAAAATGCCTTTAGCCAGCAGTGGTTGTTTGCTGGAACAAACCACTATCTGTCATCAAAGTTGACAGCTTAAATGGATTCAAGGCTGAACTGGACAAACTTTTGGAGGGAATGGATGGATGGGTGAAATGGGAAAGTTTGTTTATTTATTTTTTTTTGGCTGATGCTATATAAGCATTCTTTTTTGCATCATATTCCTCTATTAATGCTAATTATAATGCCATTTCCTCAATGGTGATCAGGTGTTTCTCTGCATTTTTGCAGAAACTCAGTTTTCATCCATCTTTACTTTTCTTAAAAAATAATAAGAAAACTGTGTTAAAATTGGATTTTCTCCCCCTTTTAATTTCTTAATTTTTTTATTTATTTTCATTAATGGATTGGCTGTCAGGTATTGCTTTGGTTGGTGGTAGTCATTCCAAAAGAGTAAAATGCAGTAATAGTGTTTTTCTCCATTATGTTCAATGATATCATAGTATTTGTGTATTACTAAGATAATTGATATCTTTCAGTAAGATGCCAAAGGAAATACAACATAATTTCAGTAGAGACACACGTGATTTTTCCATTTACAGGTGACCCCCTGCCTAATGCTGATAATTCATTTGTGAAAACAAGGGTGCTAAGTGAATCGGTGCTAAGTGTTAATGTGTTAAGTGCTAAATGTTAACATATGTATTTGTCAGTCACGGTCTATGCCATAGGATATTTCCTAATCAATAATAAACAGTTGCGAAAAGATGCACAAATGTCGGTCAAAATATTTAATATTAAAAATTTGTACATATAAAATATTCTCCATTACATACGTATATAATTATGTGGTAAGTAACTACATTATGTATCAAAATTAAACTTAAAATCATGAATTTATTAATTAAACGGCCCTGGCCTTTGAGTTTCGTAATTCTGGTCGATTTTGGGTTGTACTTTGACCGTCTTCATAGTAAACTAAAAGGGGTTTTACTTTAAAATCCTTGCAGCTAATATTACCACCCAACAATAAAGTCAACCGACCCTTTGCCACTTTGAAGCCTGGCATGTTTTTTTTTTTTTTTTTATGCGATCCTTCCTCTTGCTCAGAATAATTGCCTGAGAGGGCATATATTCAAATTGAGGAAAGACAGTTGTAGGATAGATGTGTGGAAGTTGACCTTTAGCCAGTGGGTGGTTGATTGCTGGAACAAACTTCCATCTGTCGTAGAAGTTGATAGATTCAAAGCAGAACTAGACAAACATTTGGAACGTGTGGATTGTGAAATGAGAAGGTTTTTTTTTTTTTTTTTTTTGGCTGATGCTCTATAAGCTTGCTTTCTGGCATCATATGGGCTAGGTGGAAAAAAAACAGCTAAAGAGAGTGCAAAACAGCTAAATATCATTGGGAGTTGATTGCTCGCATTCAAGTCAGTCAGTAAATCTTGTGGTTAAAGTTAAAGAACGAAGCAGTCCTTTTTCAGAGGATTAAATTGTCTTATAATGTTGTAGCTGGTTTTTGGGTTAATCGTGACGTCGACACCTATAATACTGAAGGAAAACAATAAAACAAATATGTTTTTAACACTAACTTAGAACACATGAAATAAGGTTAATTTTACGGGATCGGATGGATGTGTCAGTGCCAGCTAATTATCCCCCCCCCCCATTAAATGAAGCCAATAAACTAACAAAATTAAACTTTTTTTTTTTTTTTTTTTGTGTTAGAGCAGTTAGTGTGTCCAGCTATACAGATCCTTAGCTGGCATGTTTATATAACATTCAGTTTAGATAAGTTTTCAGTTTTAATTTACTGAGGGAGGAGTGCATAGCAGCTCTGAGAAATTTAATTCGTAAATTTTGTGTAATAGCTTCTAAATTAGATTCTAAAATGAAAGGCATAAGTACAGAGAGGTTTTTATAGACTGCAATCTCTCATTCAGTGACATGTTGCTTCCTAGAATTTTAACCCACTCGGCTCCATCACTAGTACAATGTAGGCACAGGCAGCTGACCAATGGAATTTGTTAACTTTATGAAATATTGTGTTGCCAGTATTTGAAAACAAATTTTATTAACTCATCTCCATTTTCTTAAACAGCATGTAACTGTCAAGTGACATTATAAGGTGGCACTGTTACTGACAGTGTCATCTCAATGTAATCTTAATACCTCATGTAACAGTCATTAAGATGACACTGTTAATGAAGGAAAGTAAGAAATAAGGGAAAATGGGAAACTCGTCCTTCTTAGGGCTTCATAGAACATATTTGTTAAAAAACTGTGTTGGTAAACTCTGAATTCTGTCCCCTTAATTTGAAATAAAGTTTGGCTTTTGTTTTTGTTATTCTCTTTTGATATTAAATTAATCAGCAAAAGTGTTTAATTCTTGGCAGAGTGTATTATATTGCTGTTGTTACCATTCTAATCTGATCCTAGAATGGAAGTAATAACCATACTGTTACCTTTATTGCTGTTGGTAAATGTAGCATTCTGGACCTTCTTATGTAGTAGTGTTTGGCTTTTTTTCCTTTGTTATTTTTATCTGATATTAAAGTGTTATAATTTGTCAAGAGTTCTGAAAATGTTATTTTAATCCACTCAACAATTTTTCCCCATTAAAATTCATGGCAGGAAGGGGCATTGATTTTCAGTAAAGTATATCCTGTTCTTTTTGAACATACAGTGTAGAACAGATGCCCAGCTGTTAGAGACCCAGCTGTCAATTGTAATTATTGAAAGCCAGTGAAAACTAAAATTAGTAGCAAGAGTACTGATGCAGTAATAAAAACATCACTACTGTTGTTTTTTCTGAGTACATTTCAGAAAGGGACCCACCATGTAAATGAAATACAAAACTACAAGAAAATGCCATTTATTTCCAGTTTAATTTACAAATTGAGCATTAGTTGAGCCAAAGGAGAAATGTATTGTAGAATCATGTGAGTGCTAAAAAATGAATAAGAATGAAATTAACATTCTCGTCAAAAAAAAAAAAAAAAAAAAGGGGGAAATGAAAACTGGCAAGTTTAGTGAAAGACAGGAAGCAATGCTTCCTGTCTATCATTGAAACATTTTTTTTATTTGAGTAATAGGCTATCTGAATTGTCATCAATATATAAAATATGTAGTAAGATTTAGATACAAGTGACAGCTTCAGCTGTTTTCATCATATAGTTTTTTTATTTTCACATTTCATTTGCCCTATATATATACTCTTTAGTTTTTAAATATTTCTTGGTCTTGTTTGGTTGCCATGGCATTTATCTTCCTTCTTTCATTTGACTATACCACATTACATTAACAAAATTGAACCTTTTTCTTACATAGCATGTCATTTTCAACATACTCTGCCTCCTTACTTAATCTGTTACATAATGCTCTTTATAAACAGTTATGACTGGAAGGATATCCCACTTTTCCATACTACCCTTTTTCACTTTAGATTATAGTCCAAAGTAGAATTTGCTAATTAATGCATGTTTTTTCAGTCACTTGTATGCCAACAACAGTGGGCATTACCTTTTCTCAATGAAAACTTCTTGGCATCTGTAGAGACTAGTTTTTTTTACACACACATTCGCATATATATATATATATATATATACTTAATTGGCAAACAATTTAATTTAAATCAAGCCTATGTGATGTACTCCAGATTCAATTTTGAAGTCTTCACCATGTAAAAGTTTATCCTTTGTGATTAAGACAAGTTTCATGCTATATTAGTCTGCAAAACTTAAGAAAATTGCTCACTTTATTGTAAATCAATAAGCATATGAATTATTCAGTTGATTATTCATTGCAAATCCTTGATAAAATTTGGTTGCCTTTTAAGTAAAATTGCACATACACTAATTATTTCACTTTGGAAATAATTAAAAATATCTTCCGTATTCCACCATTTCACCTGTTAAATGCAGTTAATGTAAAAGGAAAATTGGATACTTTTCAGACACTGTTCAGACTAGGTCAGTGTGTTATTCGTGCACACATGTGGGGAAGGTGTTGATGGCTCCCTTTATTATTTGCAGACTGCCAGCCTCCACCGCCCCATTTGCATCTTCTCCCAAGTTCCATCAGCTACTTGACGAGGAACAGGCGGTTGTTCGAGTGCGACATTTGCCACAGATCCTTTACAGAGAAGTGTAATTTGAAGAGACACAGGGAGATCCACGCAGAAATTCGACGCATGTATCAATGTGACCTTTGTCCTCGAACATTCAGCTGGAAGGACAATCTCGATAGACACAAGAGAACTGCACACACAAGTTTTCAGGTTTCTCAGTAATCTCACTCTTTCTGTTACAGAAGTTTCTTGTACATTCTGATTATAGGCAACAGAGCAAATTCAAGCTTTCAGATATAGTGTAGATAGTCTTAAAAGTCATAGAAGCATAAACGACATTTTACTAAAGAGCCACTGTTGCTTCTGAAAATGTAATGTAATTCAACAGCATTGTTACCAGTTTGCTACTTGTCACGTGAGTCTGTGGTAATCATGTTGTTTTTTATTAGTTTACATAAATAAAATTTACTGTTAAAATGATGTTATTTAGAAGGTGATTTAGACTACATAAAATATTTTTAGTGTTTTTACACTATCACTTTCAGTTAATGTTCATAACACCAATAGAAATCATTGACTAGAAAAAGATGATGATTTCTATTGGTGTTATGAACATTACTAGCCTTCCTGTTGTTCACTTATATTCCCTTTTAGATATTTTCGCTCTTAGAGTATACACCGCAGTGTTATTACTTCCAAAACAAAATAACTGAAATTATTTCAGTTATTTTGCGAGTTATAATCTATTTATCTATTATTTATTTGCTTTTGAAATACAGGAATTATCTCCCAGTCAGGTAAAGTTCTGGGGCTAAAATGTTTATATATATATATATATAAACTATTTGTAGGAAATAGTTAGCATAATTCAGTTATGCTAATTTATAAGTTTTCGTCTTAATTGGTGTTTGGAACTCTTTTCTCCTCTCTTATACCCAAATTGTTAGTATATTGGTACTTCCTACTTAAAATAATTATGGTATGTATGAATAATAACAACCCTACTACCTTTTAATACTCTAGTATTTGAAACACATGGAAATACATGTGTATCTACAAATATTTTGTTGAAAGTAGCCAAGCAGTTATTGTATCAAAAACATGCAGTGTCATTAATGATGCAGTAGTGCAAATAGCACTGTCAGGTGTATAGAATTTCAGTTTTTACATCTTGTGGGAGAGCTTGGTACACTAATAAAAAATAAATTAAAAATTTTGAGGTATTAGAAAGTTTATTGGTTCACGACTATTGATCTGTTGTTGCGGAGTTGTACAGATTTCATAATGTTGTTTAATTTTCTACACAGGTATTTGCAGAAGTAAATAAAATAAATTCATGGTAGCAGTGATAGTACTAGTTCCTCCCCATTCGAGCCTTACTTGACTTTTGACAATTGTTATAAGACACTGTGCTATAGTTTTTTCCTCTATTGCTAGGGAATTTGGGTGCTGAGTGCTGTCCAAATAGGAAAGGTGGTCTGGGTATTTTTCCTGGAAACTGTTTGAATTTAATATAACTGGAATAAACTCAGTGGCAAAGGAAATTTGCACATCGAAAATTTGAGGGGGGGGGGATTTAAAAAAATTTATTTTCACAATTTTTTTGTCATCTAAAATTTTACCATTCGAGGTCATTGCCTCACTAGTTCACATAATGAACTGTTCTGCCTTATTGGTAAAAAAAAAAAAAAAAAAAAGAAGAATTTGGCCCACCTTTAAAAACGTTCTTTTGGCATGCCCGTAAATAAGTTTTTGCCACACAGGAATTAACCAGTTTAGAAACATTTGATGATACCAGGCAAAATTTTTGACATTGTGAATTCAAAGCTTGAACTTATAAACTTGAAATTTTCCTCAGCCCCAGATTTATTTATTTCCATTACAATATCATCCATATTTTCATATAAATGTTTGGAAACCACTGCATTAAATATATAAACATTTAACAGTGATTTGCAAACTCAAATGTTGAAAGTATTTTATGGCGGGAGGGGAATGAATATTCATTGGTTGAATTTTGATGTAAAGGTCATTTAAAAACATGTTAGGTATTCAGTACATTTTTTTTTTTTTTTTTGCAGTCTGTGAGCATCTCAGTTTTATCTTCACAAGAAAGTTTTGTATTCACAAAAAATATAATGGGGAAGAAAACCGTAAGAATTAACTACCATTGATAAAATCATTCATGTATAGACTAACTGCATATTTACCTGTGGGTTTGATTTTTGTGCTGCATGCACTTCGTTGTTTTCCAGTATCACTTTGCACCAGTTTTTGCAACTGTGACATAAGATTCATTAGGAATAGAATAAAAAGTACAATTTACATAATGTTTTCAATATAACAAAGAAAATAAAAAAAAGAAGAAAAGGTTTTCAAAGAGCACGAATGCATGGTGTTTCCATTTGAAATGTAATCTCAATTTTGACTAGACTGGGTACTAAAAATTCCCAAAAGTCAGATAAAACCCAGCCTTTTTATTGCTGCCCATACAGAGAAATAGTGAGATTTAATGTTAAATCAAAGAATATATATAATTTATTAAATATTTTTTTGTTGTTTTGGTCAATGGTTAGTGTTTATGAATAGTATTAATTCAAACTAGTGAACATCACAGGTAGATGTGTCAAAACAAAGTCAATGTGGAAAGTTGTTTGAAGATAAAGCACTCAAAACTTGTGTTGGTATTATGTTTATTTCTAAATTGCAAATATGTACATAACGTAGTCAAACCTTTTGTGGTATTTTCTTATGACTTATTCAGTTGATAGCTGTATTTGTAATATCACAGAAAAGTGTACAATTTACATAAAATTTTTAACATAAAAAAAAAAAAAGTTCTTATAACCAAATAGATCTTTTGTTATGGTGATATTGCAAAGACAGCTGTCACTGTAGAAGTGGGAAAAAAATACCATGAAATGTTTTACTCCGTTATGTACTTATTTCTAATTCAGAAATAAAATACCAAAAGGTTTTGAGTGCTTTATCTTCAAACAACACAGTTCACCAATGCATCATGCCACACAAGGGGAATACCTTGAATGTGTGAGGATTTTTTTTTTTTAAATTAACACTGAAAATCATCTGGCTGATTCATACTAAAATAAATGAGATAATAATCATCATCACTGTGCATGTTGTGAGATGCCTTAAATTAATGTTGGGGTGGAGTTGGTGGCCACCTCACAGGGTATAGTAGCCACCACACCCAGAAGAATTCACAAATTTCATTGTTTTATTGTAGTTGGCAGACTAAACACACACACAGTTAACAGTGGACTGTTCATTTGTTTTTGCAGGAGCATATGGGTTTGACTTGCACTGCAACATACCAGTTTACATTACCCAAAGGCAATAGCTAGCCCCAAAAATTAAAACCCTTGACAACATTTAAAATCTTGCTTGTGTATTGCTATATGTGAGTAACCTAGACTTTCCCAGTAAAGTATACACTGCCCTACGTTAATATCTGGACATCCTTCAGTTAATGGTTTGTCATTTCCTGCCCAAGCATCATGTGTCAGACACAGCTATAAATATGCTTGTAGGTCTTTTGAGGACCCAGTAGTACAATTTGTGAATAGAAATGCCACAATCAATGGAGTTAGAATTCCTGCACAGAATGATAATAGGGTGCTACATAAGTTAACTGTACTTGGCTTTGAAAATCCCTAGGTTGATGATTGGCGATTTAATCTGCAAATGGAAGCAGACTGGTGCTGACGGCTTTTCTGGTTTGGTCACGAAACAGCCTAGAAAACCTGAAGCTGATGGACTATGACAGGAGTCCCCAAATAAAGTTGTTTGCTTGGAATGTTTGTCAACATTTTTGCAGCATAGTGAGATAATTGGGACACATACCAGCACAGTGTATACAGTGCACAGGACATTGCATAATATAGGTTTACCAGAGTAGTGCAGCCGTCTACTAATCACCATACTAGTATCAGTTGCCATCTAGCTTGGTGTAAGGCTTGCCATTGTCGATTGGTAGATTAATGGAAAGCTGTATTTTGTAGTGATGATTATGATACATGATCTACCGGTCTGATGGTTGTGTTTGAGATGGTAGATGCCCAGAGAAAGCTATCTGCCAGATTTTATTGTCCTGACAATAAAGTTAGGCGGAGGCAGGTCTGGGGCTCTTTTTTTTGTGATTTGGTCTGGGAAAGTTATTTTTTTGGGGGGGGGGAGACCACGAATGGTGAACTCTACCGAGACATCCCAGATGATAATGCATTGCTTACATTGTGGCACCACATTGGGGAATGGCCACTGTCAACAGGACAATGCTGAATATTACACTACTCTCACTGTGGCTCGTGTTGGTTTGAGGACATGTGTCAAAGTTGGACTGGCCACTTCAGAACCCTGACCTCAGTCCTGGAAGTAGAACCTCTGAGATGAATTGGTTTGTTGTCAGGTGTGTCTTAGGAGAGACTGCCAAACTGTTTGCTGCTGTGATGAAGGCTTGTCAGGTGTGTCTTAGCAGAGATTGCCAAACTCTTTGCTGCTGTGATGAAGGCTGAATTGCAAAATTGTGATGAAGGCTGAATTGAAAAAATACTGAGCCGAGTAGAGGCTGTCATAAAGGCTAAAGGTTTTAGCACACGTTATTAGATCTGTAAATAGTGCAAATTAAATAAAAAATGTAAATGTAATAAAATGTCAATTGTAGTATGCAAGTGTCTGGATATTAATAGTAAGGCAGTGTGGTTAGTTACCCTCTGAATACAGTGACTTTTAAGAATGAACAAAATAAGTTTTCAACATTTGTTTACTTACCAGTGTGCTTTCAAGCTTTTACTTTTGTATTTCCAAGATTTCCTCTTCAACATACACGAGGAACTTGTACAATTCAATAAATTGCATTAAGACAGATATTTTAATCTACTTCAAAGTAACAACACTGTGTACCTTTGTTTGCCGATAAAATCAGTTTTACACATAAAACTATAAGATAATGGGTGTGGTTTTATCTACAGTTCTACCTCTTTCAGTTCCATTCTCATATAAAACTGGATCTGTTGCTTCACGATTGGAAAATTTATCCCTGGTTACAGTTTTAATATTAGTACAGTCAGTCCTCGTATAACACGTGTTTGCATTACATGAATTTGATCATACACGATTTATAAATAGGGGAACTATATCTAATATAACACGAACCGAATTCGCTTATGCACGATTCGCCTTTGTGTTTACAAGACATGGCAGTCGAACGCCGAATCACTCCAACCGAACGCAACACAATAGGAATGAAGAGAAGATTCTGAAAATGTATTTGTTTTTTATATCAGTGAAGGGGAAACACATTTCCCCATAATAACCAACACAATTCCAGCTATTGGTATAATTGCAAATGCAATTAGATCGAGTTTACTACCAGTTTATAACAGATTCCACTAGCAGAAACGCAACTGGAAATTGTTTCTATTGTTTTATGGTAGTAACCCCTAGAAATGTGCTTTAGTAAAATGTGAGGTGTTGATAGTGTATCTCTGCCTTTACGGTGTTGTTTATTCAGTTGCTACAGGCACGCATCTTTGTTTATGTGTATCAATCGTGCCTCCTCATTTTGTAATTGTGCTTTATTCCCTAAAAATGAGTAAAATACTTTTAAAGGTGTGAAAAGGAAGTGTCCTGGTGAAGATACTGCAGATTCACAGAGAAAAACAAAAGCAATATCGATAAACAGAAGCGGACTGGGTCAAAAATTCTTACCCCGGGTAAATTTATAGTGGCCTCATACTATGGTTTTTGGCCAAAATCACACCGGCCTCCGGCCCACCGGGGGTTTCCACGGTAAGGCTTAAGGCCAGTCTGCCTCTGTCGATAGAGAAAAATTTTATGAAATTGTGAAATGCTTTGAGCGAAATGAAAGACCATGTGATATTGCACGTGCTACAGACCTAAATGAGGCAACGCCAAGAATTACAAAGAATGCAGAGAAAATAAAAACAACTTTCATAGCAGGAACAACTCAAAGTGTAATTAAAATCCATTAGATTAAGACACAAAGAATTGGAAGAGATGGAACGGCTGTCATCTGTTTGAATAAAAAATCAAACAAAAAACAAGTTTGCTTATGATAGAAGCAAAAGCATTAGCAATATTTTATTACGTAATAGTCGTAATAAAATATGTATGGTAAGTATTTTATTATGATTATTTATTGTTTGGTAATGTTTTGGTTACAAATGTGTGTTCAGTCTTGGGTGTTCGGCACCTAACCCTATTTTACCCATAGGGCCTGTTGTTTATATTGCATGATTTTGCATTGCACAAGGGTTTTCAGGAACACAACTATCGTGCTACACGAGGACTGACTGTAGTTGCAAATGATGCAAAAAAGCAAGCTTATACAGTATCAGCCAAACAAACAAACAAAAAAAACAAAAAAAAAATTCCCACAGCACCAGATGGAAACTTGTTTTCAACAATCATTTATCTGCTGGCTGAAAGCAATTTCACACATTAATCCTGCAAATATCTTTCCTGAGTTTCACCCTCCCTCTTGTGAACTAGAGGAAGAAGGGTGCCATTAGTATTTAGGTTAGTTGATTGATTCAGCGTATTTATCTTACCCAATCCATTTAAAGCCTTAAACACCTCAATGAAATCTTGCAGGCATCTAGTTCCAGCTGCTGTAATTTACAGAACCAAGGTCTTTCTTGTTCAGAATACCATTTCGTTTTCCCCTCCCCCCAATCTTGTTGCCCATCTCTCCAACAGATTAAATTCCTATATGAGACTTCCAGATGAGTATATATTATTCATGATATGGTCTAACAATTGTGGACCAGCAGTCAAAACTGAAAGATAAAATTTTCTCATTGCTAAGTTGAGAGAGAGAGAGAAGTGGGTGGGGGTGGGGGGAGATATGTGAAATTTGAAAACGACTAAATTTAGCATACTGAACATAAATCAATTTTCTGTTTATACTATGGGACAACTGCATGGTCAGAGGAATTCACAAGAAAAAAACAAGCTTATAACAGTATCAGCCAAACAAACAAAAAAAAAAAAAAAAAATTCCCACAGCACCAGATGGAAACTTGTTTTCAACAATCATTTATCTGCTGGCTGAAAGCAAAATTTCACATATTTATCATGCAAATATCTTTCCTGAGTCTCACCCTCACTCTTGTGAGCTAGAGGAAGGGTGCCATTAGTATTTAGGTTAGTTGATTGATTCAGAGCATTTATCTTACTCAATCCATTTAAAGCCTTAAACACCAGAAACAGCATTGTATTTAGCAGTCACAGGTGTGAACCCTGGTCACTCAAGGCAAGTGTACTTATGCACTCACTCATGCGTGACCATTCTGCTACAGTGGCCTTTACAGTATGGTTTATTCTTAATTTTCTTGGTAATCTGGCAGACAAAATGCATAATTTTGATATTTTCTATAAAGTACAATAGATCTACGCCATTATTTCAGCTGGGAATTTTAAAAAGGATTTCAGAAAAGCATTACATTTAAACGTATGCAATTTAAGAATATATATTCAAATTAACGTGATCCAACAAAATACAGTAATATTCTCGTAGTCTGCTTAAACTCTTCTGACCTTTATATAGCTGTTCAAGTAATTAATAAGCATAAAAAATTATTATTTATTTGAATACAGGTCATACTTCCAAGTGCAAGAACCTTGGGGCCAGACAATGTCCAGTAGCTCAAATAAAATCATGTTGACATGATTTTTTTTAGACATTTTATTTTATTTGTATATTAGACAAGTCAATAACAATTTGTCATTGAATTGTGTCTAATATACTTAATATTGTATTGCAAATATAAAATGAAGTGCATTAAACAAAGAGTAAAATGCAAGAAAGATGAAGGAAGCATGTGTTCCCATTATGTTATTGTGTTGGCAAATTTCTCCTGACTGATGAACAACTTATAAGTATGCATGATGTTTGTAAATGAGGAAATTACTGTTATATCCTCATGGGGTATAATGATAGAACTAGTAAAATGTAATAATCTGTAAATGATTATTTTGTGCTGTGTTAGATGGTTTCTTGAAAAAAATCTGCCTAAGTAAAAACATAAATAAAGAGCATTTTCCCATATGAAATAATGAGAAGTGGTTGGGGGAGTGTAATTTTACATATAATTCTGAGCGTACATGCATCACTGAACTCCCAACAGATAGCCAATTATAGAAGTTTATCCTTGAAAAATATGTGGCTATAATACCAAACGTTTTTATATGGACAATTAAACTCTGAATAGGAAATTCAGAAATGTTTCTGAATACATATTAGTTGCATAGAGAATGAAGTTATTGCACAGAAGACTATTGATAGATGATCATGGCCTCTTATTTCATGCTTTTATCTTATTTTCTTTTGTTTTTATTTTACTATTGGATTTTATAATTTTTATACTTTTTTTTTTTTTGTTTCATTAAACTTAAGGAAATCTGAGTCACGGGCTTGAGACCAGGATTCAAGCCCGTGACCAACAAATACGGAGGAAGCAGAAAGGTCAGGGAATGACCACCGCATATCCCCGGAGCAACATGGCCTTAGTTTTAGTTGCTAATGCTCCTAAAATCCAAATAACAACAACACAAACAGTTCATCCGACATTCATTTAGTCCTAAACTTTGAACAGTATTTCTTAGTTGGTATGAAAATCATAGTAACTTCCAAGATTAATTCCTTGAATTTTTCCCATTTAGAATTTGCTGTTAGTAACATCATCAGTTGGTCCCACTGTATAGAATTTAAAAAATCTGTGAGCCCATTGTAGTCACCTTACGAAAGCAAAAACCCTTCCCTTTACCCCTGATGGTAGTTACATCTTTGAGTAAATCCCACGTTAGTACACTGTGATCACTGATGATAATCAGATCAAGAGTATTACTCCCTCTGGTTGCCTCTCAAACATGCTGCTGTAGAAAACAATCATCCGATAAATCTACAATAGTTTTGCTAGTGTGGGAGTGACCAACGCACAAGTTCGTCTATATCTCAGAATTTAAAATCCCCATTATAGGACAATCTGATTTACTGGCCTGCTCTATTTCTCTTTACTATTGTTTGTTGTATTCGTCAGAGATATTAGGCCTATAACAAACTCCTACCCTTATTTTTGCTTTCCCAGTGCTTATGTCACACCAAACTGACTCAACACTGCACTGTTCACCCTTGTCAACTGTGGATCCATTTCCTTATATCTTATGTGTTCTTAACTAACAGCATCACTCCTCCCCCTGTTCTATCCTCTCTGTCTTTTCTGTACACATTGTACTCCCCAAATTCCAATTATGCATTCCTTATCTCTCTGTGACACCATGTCTCTGTTATCCCAACATCAGCCTTTGATTTTGATGTCTTCGCCAGCACTTCAAATTCATCAAATTTATTTACCAAACTCCTAGCATTGGTGTACATGCAAGTATACATGCAGTTCTTATTCTAAGTTATCATAACACAACCCATCTATCTACTTGTTCTATGATCACTCCCAGCAGTCCTTGAAATCCCCAGTACCTAGCTTTTCAGGCCACTGCTCATTCCAATAGAAGCAGTGCAAGAATCACTTTCACCTCTTCCTGTGTTTACTGTTAATCTATTAGTCTGTGAATCCCTCCAAGCTATCAGTTTTCCGACCCACCTAACACTGCTTAGATAGGATCAGCAAATATTCTTGCACCCGTTTTATTTATGTGTATCCCATCCCTGTAGAAACAATCTCTCCTGTTAATGTGCTCAGACCATGTTGAGAAAAATTCTACTCCATGTTCCTTTCACAATCTCGCCAGGGCCGAATTTATTAAGTATTAAGTTGGCTTAAAGGCTTAGATGTCATCAAAAATCTATGTATAATGGATCAGAGGCTTATATTGCAAGATGAGTGAAGGGAAGAAGGAGAAGAATTTTGCTGTTTGTGGATAACTGCACCTCTCAACACTTAATATGAAAACAGTTGTTTAGCCACTTGTCCAAGGTCTTATCCAGTGCTTAAGAAAATTTATTGAAGAATGGTAAAACAAAATTGTGTTGTCTGAAAAGCAAAACACACTGAAATGAGTGTGCTGCAAATAATGTATTTATGCTGTATAAACTTGCTTTCTTGCATCTTATGCCTCAACTAATGCTAACATGTTTCAGCATGGGATGTTGACAAAAAAGTTATTCCAATTGCTTCAAACATGATAGATTTGTTGTTACTTAGAATGGTGCAACAAACGAAGTGTTGCATTCTTTTTCCTTCAGTAATTGCAGTAATAGTGAAGAAATTTTTGATGTTTGCTGTTGTAATGCACATTCTGAAACATGCATTACAACTGAATGAAAAATTTCATTCATTCAGTTGTAATGGTACCTGAAATTTGTAGTGGTGAAGTGGAGGAACCGACTGTGGATGAACAAGAAGTTTTGTTGAAGGATGCTCATCAAGGATTAGAAATTGTATGCTATTTTTTTTTTTCTAAGTGCAGGCCTGACTGTGAAGTTAATTAACCCCTTCATGAGTCTTCATAATTCTATCTATAAGAGTATATATGTATATACATAACATATATACACTTATACATGGATACTAAATACAGTAACACAATAACATACTAAATGTATGTAATTAGTATACAATATCTGTGTATATCTATAAATTATTCCTATACACAGATACTGTATATGTATAATTTATAACGTAATTTTACTGCACAGAGAGCCATCTACCATCACCCTCAGTGAGCGATCAGAGAGAAAACTTCTAGTTTTCTCTCTGATCACTCACTGAGGGTAATGGTAGATGGCTCTGTCTTCTAACTTCCACACTAATGCCAGTGTCCCCCAAGGTTCAGTTCTTTCCCCCACTCTTTTCCTCTTGTATATTAATGGCCTTCTTCCATTGACTGGAAATCCTATCCATAGTTTTGCTGATGATAGGACATTGCTTTCCATTTTGAGAAACCTTGTCCTGCTCAATCAGCTTCAACTTCTTGAAATTCTGCTACCAATTCCTTAAATACCGAACTTCAGGTAATTCTCCAGTGGGGCAAAGACAACTTAGTTGATTTCAATCCTTCTAAAACTGAGTGTTTTATTATATCTCGCAAAAAGGATTCTTCTGCACCTATGCTTATCTTTGGTGACACTCCGATTTCTAGGCAAAATGATATATCTCTTTTGGGGATTACCCTGACTTCTAATCTCTCTTAGCACAAGCACATTACAAATACTGCTCCCTCTGCATCTAAAAAACTTGTTTCTCTTTCGCTTGACATTACTTTTCCTTCCAAACAGCTGTTCGTTCATTACAAATTGCAAATCCGCCCTACCATGGAATATTGTTCCCACATCTGGGATGGTGCCCCCAAAACCTCTCAGGATTCTTGATTCTGTTCAGAAGAGGGCAGTTAAGGTTAATTAATGATTCATCTCTAACAGAGTCTTTCCACTTGCTGTCTCATAGGCATACTGTTTCTTCTGCATGCCTCTTCTACAGATATTTCCATGGGCACTGTTCTTCTGAATTGGCTTCTATAATTCCCGCTCACTCTTTCAAAACAGTCCGAACACTTTCTGCTACCAGCCAACATCCATTTACTGTCCAACTTCAAACTCACAGAACCAACTTTTCATCTTCCTTGTTTATTCATTCAACTGCCTTTTTCTGGAACAACCTTCCTTCATACGTATTTCCTGAAAATTATAGTCTACAGAAATTCAAGTCCAATGTCAACAAATATCTTCTTTCATCTTTTCAACCTCCAACCCAAGCATGGTACTAAGTTCTATAGGTTCTAATATCTCTTGTGTTTGGGGTTTACATAAAAAACAAAACAAAACTGGACAATCAATGCAAAATGTGTAGTCATTATTTCCTTGTTTAATACTATAGTATATATATTTAGAATTACTTTATACTATAGTGTAATGGTAGTTAAAATTTATTGTTATTTAGGATGTAATGTCTTTTTGATATAACAACAGTTTTTCTCATTCCGCTGGGGGTTGCTATAAAGAGCTTCAACTGTTATAACACATAATTATTAAATTATATATTAAACATATTTTAAACTAATCTTTAACGTATTGGAGCCTATCAAGAAATACTACATTACTGCAGACTGAACATACAGACAGAACAGCAGATTCCTATATGATAACTCCAATGGTTACCACCTTTCAGGTGATGGGTTTTTCAAGTTTTGAAGGTTTATCGGATGTCATGAGTATACTGTTGACTCTGTATTTCCAAAACCATTTATAACGTGGAGATATTTACAGATGTCTGGCTAACTTGTGATGGCCTCTTACAGAGCAAAAAAAAAAAAAAAATGATGACTAATGAAATCTGTCTTGGAAGCTGTGTTACTTCTTTTAACACAGTTGGATTCCAACTTGAATGGAACTTGTCTCTACAAGAAAATTTTTATGTGATATGTTTAATTAAGTTTCATATCATTTTGCACTTGTTAGCAGAAATCTATGATATAGAGGCATAACTAGGGTAGTGGCACCCGGGACAAATAAAAAAAAAATGCTGCCCTTGAAAACTGTCCTTTATGAATTTTTGCCTTTTTTTTTTACCATAATAAGGCAACCCCCAAATTTGGTAGCCAGCAGACGTGCATCACCCTAGTAATGCCACTACTATGATATATCTAATTGTTAGTCTCTTCTGGTGATTTTGACTGGTTGTGCCAAAATAATGCAAAAATAAATTATTTTTATTAGAATGTTGTTTTTTTGAGATATTTAATCAAGAGGTTTGTCAAATCATTTAATTTCAAGTTGTGATGGCTGAAGTCATCAGATGGCTGTGATGAAAATGCATTTTTACATAAATTTCTTTTTTGGTGCTGATAAACATCAGCAAAAGGTGCAAAACTGGAAACTATCCAAGCCAATCTTCTTTCAGCATTATATAACTGCTGTCTGGGAAGTTGGATAACTGTTCGAAAGCACTGCTGTGTGGACTAGTTACAATATGTAAGCAACAAGACATCATTTTCATTGAGGCTACCTTATAATAACATTTAAACTTTAATATCATGAGTTATAAATACAAAAATCCATTCACTTTATTTATTTTTTGTGTAAACAAATAAATAAATGTATTTCTTGCCCATTTATTACTGTGGCAGTGGCATGCCTCAGCATAGCTAACTGCCATTTAATGTTTCACCTTAAAAACATAGTTGTAACATCTCCTCAGTGATGTTATAGCTTTGTAAAGTTATACCTGTCACTTTCTAATTAAACTTTGATCAATGTAGCCTTTGTCTTCATCTAGATTAAGAAAGCAAGGCTTATGTAACATTTAATTCATAACAGTGCAAATGTCTTCTTATGGGCAACATCAGTTTGTCCCAGGTTGATTGGAATCATTTGCAAGGAATTCAACTTGCCTTGGGGAAGAATTTTTCTAAATAAACTAGATGATTGTTACTTGTACCAGCATGTTAGAGATAATACTAGGAGAGAGAATATTCTAGATCTCATCATTAATGAATTAGATTACATTGCAGGGCTTAAAATACAAGAACCATTGGCAGGTAGTGATCATACAGTCATCAGTTGGGAGATGAAGAAAGGTGTTGCAGAAGGTTAAAGGTGAAGGCATGGGTTTTAATTTCAGAAGAGGAGAATTTGATGCATCTATTGATTGAGCAGATTGCAGAATGAGGGCGAATACATTTGTTTTTTTGGAATAGTTTTAAAGTGAAAATTACAGAAGCCACGAATGCATACATACCAGTAAGAAAATATTGCTGGAGGAGGATGCCAAAATGAATGAATGCCGACCTGGCAGGTCAAATCGAGCAAAAAAGACAGCATGGGACAGTGAAAGTTTGATAAAAAGTACTGAAGCCTACAACAGCCAGAAGTTGATTTGTAGTAATACCACAGATGAGGATAGAGAAGCCAAGGCAGCATATGAGAAAGCACTGGGAAAAAAAAAACCAAACCAAACATCATATCAGACCCTTGCGCACTGTGTGTGGGAAAGCCTTAGATAACCCAGGTGATATTGCAGATGAATTAAGCAGGTAGTTTGCAGTTGTCTTTACTGAAGTAGGATGTTTCATGCTGAAAAAAAGGATGTGAAGGTGAGGAAGAGTCATGTGAAATTAGTGATTTTTAAATTACAGACTTTATTTTTGAAAGTTTTTTTTTTTTTTTTTTTTAATAAAGGCAAAGCAAAGCAAAACTCCTACAGTTAATGGCATATACCTAATACTTTTGTGGGAGGCCACCAGGGAGTGTATTGAAATTTTGAAGTAATTATGAAGGCATCTTTGGACTTGGAAGAGATTCCTTTGGATTGGAGAAGTGCCAATGTATCACCAGTACATAAAGGTGGTTCTAAGAGGAAAGTAGGTAACTACACACTGGTTAGTCCCTAACTTCAGTGGTAGGGAAAATCTTAGAAGCAACAATTAAGTGTGCAATCCAAGGATAGACATGGTATTCTGAATAACACACAAATAGTTTGGTTAAGGAAAAATTGTGTAACTAACTTAGTAAGAGATTTGAGCACTATGTAAGGAGCAATTTCAATATAGTTTAGTATTAGTGTGGCAAATGATGCAAGAAAGCAATATACAATAACATATACAAAGCATATACAATATCGGCAAAAAAAAAAGAAGAAAAAAAAAAAGGGTGATCTCCCATTTCATCTATTTATTCCATCCAATAGTCTGTCTAGTTCTTTGAATTTATTCAAGCTATCAACTTCCACAATGACAGATGGAAGTTTGTTCCAGCAATCAACCACTATCTGGCTAAAGACCAACTTTCCCGTATTTATTCTGCAACCATCCTTCCTCAATATGAATTTGTGCCCCATCCCCCCAATCTGTGCAGTCTGGGCAATACGAGGAAACCCACAACAATTTGTGTGTTGCTCAATTTAAACCTTTGAATGGATTGAGTAAACTCAGTAAACTCAATCCATTCAAAGCTTTAAACACGTCAATGAGATCATCTAACAGGTTTATAGTCTGCAGATGCTGCAATTTGCAGAACTGAATCCTTTCTTGGTAAGATTTCCCTTTGTTCCCCCCCCCCCAAATCTTATTGCTGCTCTCTGTACTTGGCATTAATTAATTAAAACTAGCATTAGTAGAGGCATATGATGGAAGAAAGCAAGCTTATACAGCATCACAAAGAAAAAAAAAAAAACCCCCTCTTCCCATTTTACGCATGCATTCGCTCCAGATGTTTGTCTCGTTCTGCCTTCAATTTGTTTAAGCTGTCAACTTCTACAACCACAGATCAAAGTGTTCCAGCAATCAAACACATCATCAACCGGTGCAATACAACCACTTTGCTTATTGCAGGCTTGAAGTGGTGGAACCAAAGTTTAGTCTCCAGAGCTAAGTTCCAGTCAACCCTTCCCCATCTCTTCTATCAAGGAGTATGACTAATGACTTTTGAGGATTTCGCCATGACTTGATTGGATTTTGCCATGATGGACATCATGGCAAAATCCAATCTTCCTTACATTTCGAGGGTACAGCTCTAAAATGGTGGTCGCAGGCCGGCTGCTGGTTAGTACACTGGACCGAAGGAGGCTTCTGGATCAGCTACTGTATAATCTTGCTACCTCTACTCTTCCAGACAGCAACTGGGGCGGTTCGAATAATATATGCAGGGGGGGGGATTGTCGAGGCCGTGTTATTTCAAGATCTGGGCATATTCTTACCAAGTGCATGTCATATCCAAAAATTTCATTACTTCATACAGCATGACCCCCCCCCCCCACGCTTTTTCTTACTATTGAATACACCATGAATTGTCAAGCTAATAGATTAAGCTTATCTGCAAAAACATCTAAACCTCCCAAAACACTTCCTAGTTCATTTCACAAATAGACATGGTCTCACTTCTAATCTCAGCGATGTCCATTTCCACTTACAGTCAGACAAACCCCATGTACTTTTTCTGACAGAATCTCAGTTATCAGTTGATTCAAATACTGCTCATATCAGTTGCCCAAATTATTCGCTGTATGATTTCTTTCGCCTCAAAGGTGGTACTAGTGCGTATGTCTGTTCCGATATTCCCTGTCAGAGACTTGGTAATTTGGAATCTCCTCTTTTCATCTTCTCTGGCTTAAAATCTCTGCATCATTCTGTCATATTCATCTGTTGTCTCTACCATTCTCTCAATTCCACTAATAGCTTGGAGCTCTTTGACTTCCTCTCTTTGCAACTTTAGTTTCTCCTCTCGAACTTTCCTAACAGTGAGCTGATTTTAATGTTCACAACACTAGCTGCTTCTGTTTTCTAGTGACACCGACGCAGCTGGTCGAGATGCTGAGACTTATGCAATTTACTAATGACCTCAAACAGACTGTCCATTTACCTACCACGATACCGGACAATCCTAACCATACAGCCAACAAGCTTGATCTTTTTCTCACAAACAACCCTTCTAAGTACACGGTAGTTAGTACACCGGACTAAGGATAGGTCCTGTGTACTAAGCCGCTAGTTAGTACACTGGACCGAACCAATTGGTAACTCTTTAGAAGGCTTCCGGATCAGCTAGTGCATAATCTTGCTAAATCTACTATGCCAGAGAGTGACTGGAAGGAGTCCGAGTAGTGTGTATGCAGTGGGCATCATCGAGGCCACGTTATGTCAAGGATCTGAGTGTATTCTTACCATGTGTAGGCCATATCCAAAATTTCATTACTTCATACGGCATGTCCCTCCTCACTTTTTCTTACTACTGAATACACCACGAATTGTCAAACTAATAGAGTAACCTTATCTGCAAAAAGAACTAAATCTCCCAAATACTTTCTAGTTCATTTCACAAATATGTTTTTCTCAATTCTAATCTCAATGATGTCCATTTCCACATGCAGTCTGACAGAATCTCAGTTATTTTTCTGACAGAATCTCAGTTATCGGTTGAATCAACTACTCATCTCAATTGTCCATTCACTGTACCATTCACTGTATGATTCCTTTCGCCTCAAAGGTGATACTTTTGCATATGTCCGTTCCGATATTCCCTGTCAGAGACTTGGTAATTTGGAATGTCCTCTTTTCAATCTTCTCTGGCTTAAAATCTCTCTACCTGATTGTGTCAAATTCATCTGTTGTATCTACCGTTCTCCCAACTCCACTAATCACTTCTAGCTCTTTGACTTTCTCACTTTGCAACTTGACTTTTTCCAGTCCAACTCTCCTAACAGTGAAGTAATTTGTCTTGGTGATTTTAATGTTCAAAACTCCAGCTGGTTTCCGTTTTCTAGTCACACCGACCAAGCTGGTTGAGATGCTGAGGCTTTTGCAATTTCTAATGACATTGCCCAGATTGTACATTTACTTACAAGAATACCTTAAAAATCAAGCCAACACGCTTGATTTTTTTTCTCACAAATAACCCTTTTAAGTACATGGTCGAAGTGAGTGTTCCTTCAGGCAACTGAGATCACAACTTAGTGATTGTCTCTTCTCCAATTGAGGCTTTGATTGTCTCTTCTCCAATTGAGGCTTTGATTGTCTCTTCTCCAATTGAGGCTTTATCTCATGGCTATTCCCAACCTTATCTTGTTTGGCATTACAAGAATGCAAAATGGAATGACCTGTAAGAATTTTCTTCTTTTCCTTGGTCGGATTACTGTTTCAAAACTTCTGATGTCAACATTTGCTCAGATCATGTCAGTGAAATTATTCTTGTAGGAATGGAATTCTTTATTCCAGACTCCACTTTAAAATCTTGCCCTTTATCTAAATCTTGGTTTTCGAAGAAATGTGCTAAGGCTATTCACGAGAAGAATGTTGCATATCGTAATTGGCTTGTTTCCAATTCTTCAGTTTTAATTTTCTGCCTACACCAAACTCGCAACAATTGTAAAGCAGTTATTATTCAGTCCAAACCAGATTTTGAACAGGTAAGAGTTGAAAACTTGCTTCTTGTCCTAATGGTTGCCGAGCATTCTGGTCTCTTGCCAAAGCTATTGGCTGCTACTTTTGCCCATCTCTGCTGCCACCTCTGTCAAAACCAGACGGTTCCATTGTCATTTCAGTCAAGGATAAAGGAGACCTACTAGCATCCGATTTTTCTTCTAACTCATATTAATGATCTTGGTAAAACACCTCTCACCATTCCCAACACGCTCCATTCAATGCCTCCTCTGGGCTTCCGTCAAAATCTTGTCAAAAGGGATTTTGACGAATCTTGATGCTAAGAAAGCTCTAGGTCCTGATGGTATTTCTCCTCCACTTGTTCTCATAACCTGTGCTCCTGAACTTGTTCCTGTTCTTTGCCGCCTTTTTTTCACTTTTTTATTCCAAAGGTGTTTTTCCTTCTGCTTGGAAATTTGCTCACATCCAGCAAGTTCCTAAAAAGGATGACAAATCACTCCCATCCAATTATCGTCCCATTGCAATTACTTCTACTCTTTCTAAAGTAATGGAGAAATCAATTAACTCTTTAACTACCTAGAAACTTTCCGTCTGATCAACGATCGCCAGTATGGATTCCATCAGTGTTGATCCACTGGTGATATTCTGGCTTAGGTTATCCCTTTAAGGACAAATTCAATGGAAAAGTTCAGTGAAACACAAGCAATTTCTCTTGACACCTCAAAGGCTTTCGATCGTGTTTGGCATAAAGGTCTTCTAAACAAGCTTCCACCTTTTGGTTTGCCTACTGTTTTTTGTAATTGGTTTTCCAATTTTCTCTCTGTTCGCTCACTGAGGGTGATGGTAACTTCTCCACTAATGCTGGTATCCTCCAAGATTCAGTTCTTTCCCCCACTTTTTTCCTCTTGTATATTAATGACCTTCTTCCATTGACTGGAAATCCTATCCATAGTTTTGCCGATGTTAGCACGTTGCATTCCACTTTCCAGTTAGAGAAACTATGCCCTGCTCAATCAGCTTTAATTCTCTAGTGGGGCAAAGACAACCTAGTTTATTTCAATCCTTCTAAAACTCAGTCCTGTCTTATGTCTTGCAAGGTCCCAGGTGCCAAGCGAATTCGGGGTCAATCGTTCGAAGTGCAAATATATAGCGATCTTTCCCAGCGATAACAGTTCGTTTTAAGTTGTATCATTTTTTACTAGCAGTCCATTTATAATCTGGTTGTATATTTGGAAAATCACAAGTAAGAACAAGAAAGGAAATTCACCTTTCTTTTTCATTTCATATATTGCTTTATTTTACTGACAAACTAACTTATCTCACTGCTTGGCCTTCTTGCGGCACTGCTCCTGCCTCTCTGTGGCGGGGCTGGAAATTTGGGAGGGAAAGTCAACCCTCCAGGATAAAAAGGAGCCTAACATGGACTATGAGAATTACCCAGAGCTTGAGCAGCCTAGGCGCTCATCCAGTACCGTCAGCAATGCTGACCATGAAATTTCCCACCATGTAACAAAGTCTAAACGACTGTGTACAGACACAGACCAACAGGAATGCCCATCATTCCTTATCCTACATAGTCTGTTGGACAAATCTATGAACACTCTCTCACCATTTCTTATACAGAAATGTTTGGAAAATGTGGCGGGCTTTCCTGAAATGGTGATAAGACTCAGGTCTGGAGACCTCTTTGGTAGAAACAGTGAGTCATGTACAATCTGAGAGATTGTTGAAACTAACGATATTTTGCGGACTACCCATTCAGACTACCTACTCATGCAACATTAAATATTTCCAAGGGAGTAATTGCAGAGTGGGATCTGATAAATGTAACAGAAGATGAACTGGCCCAAAAACTCAAACATCAAAAAGTAGTACAAGCGAAATGTATCATGATCAGGAACGATGGAGATCTTGTTCCCACCCGCAATATCATCCTGGCATTCGGAACACCTATGTTACCATCTGGTGTCAAAGCCGGCTATCTCAACTGCCGAGTACGAGCCTTTATCCCAAATCCTGTAAGATGCTACAAGTGCCAAAAATTTGGTCACGCGCAAATGGCTTGCCGAGGAGATCCAGTCTGTCCAAACTGTCGGTCAAAAGAACATTCACAAAGAGACTGTGATGCCAAAATACCGCACTGTCCGAATCGCAAAGGCGCGCATCCAGCCTACACCAAATCTTGCGATCTCTGGAAAAAAAATCCAGAAGTACAGGGTAGAATGAAAGGTCACATACCAAGAGGCAAGAAAGCAAATTATGCTCAACACACCTAATAACACATATGCAGCAGCAATGAAAAAATATCAAACAACAGCAACACAAACTGAAGTATCAGTTCCCCCCAACTATATTGATTGCAGATTGGGCCCGATCTATACTGTCCCCATCGATGAAACAGACTCCAAAAGAGCAAAAGGTAGTAGATAGAGTCAATAACACCCCAGTCACCGTCCCACCAGCTACCCCACATAGACCATCAGATATTTCCAAATCAAAAACCGACTCAGTTCCAAATAGGAAGACAAACAATATCACTTCAGTAAATATGGACACTGATAACAATACTGACCCAAATGAACCTACCTAGACCTTCATGCAGAAGATGACATGGATACTGGACACCCAACCTTTCCAAGAAGAGAGAAAATGAAACTATCGCCACAAACACTCTGGGAATGAAAAAGACTCAGAATCTTCATCAAGTAACAAAACCAGATAATGCACCAAATCATACAGTGGAACTGTAGAGGAATTCGCAGTAACATTGATGATATCCACGGGTTAATTGATCGTTACCATCCTGTTGGCATCTGCCTACAAGGGACAAATTTAACACGGCATGTGTCACTCTCAGTTAAGAATTATGTACTCTTTAGGAAAGACAGAACTGCTACATATAATGCTCACGGAGGGGTAGCCATACTCATAGATTCAAGAGTACCTTGCAGATTCATTCCTTTAGAAACCTCCATCGAAGCTGTTGCAACACTTTTAGTGATTGGTATTACTTTGACAATTGTCTCTATCTACCTATCGCCCAATCACTGCTATACCATCCATGAGCTGGAAGATCTTATTCAGCAGTTGCCAACCCCTATCTGTTTATTGGGCGACTTCAATGGACACCATCCATTGTGGGGTTCTCCCAATGCAGATGGACGAGGACAACTTATCGAATAGCTTGCTGACAGACAAAATCTGACTATACTAAATACTGGCATGCCAATTTACATCCATCTCTCTGTGGGTAGAACTTCTGCAACAGACCTTTCCATATGCTCTCCGATCCTCTTCCCTAGTATTGAGTGGGTGGTCCTCGTCAACCCGCTAAATAGTGATCACTTTCCACTAATATGTAAGATTCAAACAGGACATTCCATAATTTCCCAGCACTATGTAAAATGGAAATTTCCCAGAGCAGATTGGGCAAAATTCACTTCTCGAGTGTCCTTTGATGAACAAATCATCGAAACGTGTGCTATTGACACAGCTACCAATCACATCACGAAACAAATATTGGTTGCTGCATGCACTGCAATGCCACAATCACAGTAAACAACCCATAGAACCATAAACTATTGGTGGAACGAAGAGTGCAAAGGTGCAAAAAAAAAGGGAAAAAAAAAAAAAAAAAGAGCATGGAATCTGTTTTGAAAACATCCCACCACCACCAATCTTATAAACTACAAGAGACTCAGAGCCAAGGCCCGTCACATTTGGAAGAAAGCTAAAAGAGAATCTTGGATTCTATTTGCGAGCTCGATTAATAAAAGTACTGATTCAAGAATGATATGGCGTAAAATGAAACAACTAAATGGCAAAGTTCTGCATTTATCTTCTCCACTTCTCAACTGGAATGGGCAGGATCTTTCTTCTCCTACAGAATTTTTCCAGCAGGGGTAGAGCTGCTGGAACGAGTACAGAGAAGGGCAACAAGATTAGTGAATGGAACAAAGGGGTGCTCTTACGAAGAAAGGCTTAAGTTTTGCAAATTACAGTGTCTGGAGACTAGGCACCAGCGAGGTGATCTGATAGAGGTGTAAGCATGCTCAATGCTGATGGGATTCTTCCTCTAGCTCAGAAAAATCACCTGAGAGGGCATAAATTCAAATTGAGGAAAGACAGATGTAGGATAGACGTGCGGAAATTTGCCTTTAGCCAGCGGGTGGTTGGTGGAACAGACTTCCATCCCTTGTGGTGGAGGTTGATAGCATAAATAAGTTTAAGGCTCAGCTGGACAGGTATTTTGAACGAACAGAGGGGTGAAGTGGAAGTGGGTTTTTTTTTTTTTTTTTTGGCTGATGCTGCATAAGCTTGCTTTCTTGCATCAAATGCCTCTACTAATGCTAATGCTAATATAGCGAATGCCCCAGGGACTGTTTTTTCACAGTTATCTGCCCCAACAGCATATGATCCGTCATTCCAGAAGATCAAAGTATTAGCTGAGAAGTCCAAACTGAACTTCAGACCTATGAGTAAATGTTCTTTACCCTATAATCAGCCGCTTACAATGCTTGAACTTCAAGAAGCCAGATCTACTCCACAAAACAGTGCTGTGGGCCGCGACAGAATATACTACAGAAAGCTCCAACACTTAGATAAAGAATCTGTCTCTTCACTGCTCACGTTTTTAAATCACATCTTTCTTGAACATTGTTTCCCCAGTTCCTGACATCACTCCTATATTATAGCAATTCCCGAACCAGGAAAAGATCATTCCATTCTTGAAAACTATAGACCTATTTCTCTCACCAGCTGCTTAAGTAAAACCCTGGAAAAAATAATTCACTGTCGACTTACTTGGTTTCTTGACTCTAAAAATATAATTTCTGACAATCAATTTGGTTTCAGGAAAAATCGATCAGCCCTGGATCTTATGGTCAAAGCGGAAACAAACATCAGGAATGCACTCATTCGAAATGAGCATTTCGTCATGGTATGCCTTGATGTAGAAAAAGCCTTCGACACCACATAGCGTTTTGGTATTCTGAGAGATCTGCATTCCCTTGATCTGAGAGGCCACTTACCATATTTCATATTGAATTTCCTTCAGCACAGATCCTTTCAAGTCGATACTGACAGGTTCTCTCTCAAACATATATACAAGAAGAAGGGGTGTCACAAGGCTCTGTGCTCAGTGCCACCTTCTTCGCAATAAGACTAAATCACATGACTAAAAATATTCCCAGCACAGTGAATTCATACCTCTATGCCGATGATATCACTGTTTCTTGCAGTTCGCAAAACACTACCTTCATTGAGTGGCAGCTCCAAATTTCAATTAATAAGATTCAGTTATGGATGGCACAGAATGGGTATCGACTCCGTTCAAAATTTAAAGTAGTTCAGTTTTGTAACAAACGGAAGATTCATCCAGATCCAGAGGTACACTTAACAAACCAACCTATCTGAGTTGAGAACAGCATTCGTCTGCTCGGTCTGACTTTCGATAGTAAGTTGAACTTCATAGAGCACGTTAAACATCTAAAGACGTCTTGCCAGAAAAAAATGAACATACTCAGAGTCATTTCTTCTGCATCATGGGGTGCAGATCGATACACTCATTTGTATAGAGCCCTAATCAGATCTCTCCTTGACTACGGTGCCCTGGTGTACTATTCTGCTAGGGAGAGTGTGCTAGTGTGACTTGCACCAATTTAGCCCTCTGCCATGCTCATGAACTTCCTCTAAGCCTGAGGAGAAAGATGTTACTTCTTAATTATACAACTAAAATCCAAAGTCTACCTACCCATCCCATTAGACCGATACTTAATGACCCTCAGTTCACAACATTCTATAGAAATAAACCTAGGGCAGTTCAGCTTTTTGCTCTCAGAGCTCAAGGATTATCGCAAACTTGGAATATACATCCTGATAAAGTTCTCCAAGATTTAAATAGTACGGATCCCCCCCATAGACGTCTATTAAACCATTCTGTGACAGTTATTTTCTAAACTGGGGTAAGGACTCTCTTGCAAATGTTAATAAACAACAATGCCATATTGCCCACACACAAAATTATCTGCATTTTTCAAAAATATACACTGACTGATCAAAATCTGAGAGTGGAGTGGGTGCATCAGCCGTTTTCCCCCATAAAACCTTCTCCGTATCACTTCCCAGTGAATGCAGCAGCTATACAGCTGAATTATACGCCATCAAACTTGCAGTAGAAAATATCCTCCATCTGTCCATCCATAAAAGCATGATATATACGGACTCCCAAAGTGCGATTATATCTTTTTTCTTCTCAAACACATCTTTTAATAAAGCTCAATTCTTCTCAAACACATCTTTTAATAAAGCTCATAAAATCCAAACTGATGCATCTTCAAGAACTCTGAGTGCCCATTTTCTGCTGGGATACCAGGAAACGAATGTGCGGATTATGCCGCTAAACATCCATCCAATAGAGAATTAAGAATTATCACAGTATTTGTTCCATATCTTGACTACAAAAGTAACATTCGAAGAATGTGTAAAAAACAATGGAGAATTCAATGGCAAGCCCAAACGCATAATAAACTCCGCCAAATAAAACCTGAACCGCAACCATGGACCTCCAGTTTTCGTATAAACAGGAGGGAGGAAGTAATCTTAACCAGAGTGCGAATTGGCCACAGTCATCTTACCCACCTTTATCTCCTCACAGATAATGATCCTCCACAATGCACACAGTGCAACTGTCCACTTACAGTGAAGCATATTCTTGTTGAGTGTACTTTATACACCACTACCCGCCAAGTCTCTTTTAGCTTTCTGCCAAACCTTAAAGAACCCTTGACACTCTGCCACATCATAGGTAACGAGACTAATCTGCTGGAGTTCTTTCACTTCACGAAAAAGATAAATTATATGATCGTTTTTGAGTAATGCCATTACAGTCACCATGCATATGCAACATTCATAACAGTGATAGGTACAATATGGCCTAAGTAGCTCTTGCACAAAAAAAAAAAAACAAAAAAAAACAACATATCTCGCAAAAAAGGATTCTTCTGGTCCTATGCTTATCTTTGGTTACACTGATTTCTAGGCAAGATGATATATCTCTTTTTGGGATTACCCTTCTAATCGCTCTTGGCACAAGAACATTACAAATATTGCTTCCTCTGCATCTAAAAAACTTGGTTTTCTCTTTCGCTGTTGCCTTTATTTTTCTTCCAAACAGCTTTTCACTCTGTACAAATTGCAAATCTGCCCTACCATGGAATATTGTTCTCACGTCTGGGCCGATGCCCCAAAACTCTCAGTTTTCTAGATTCCATTCAGAAGAGGGCAGTTACTTCCTTCATACGTATTTCCTGAAAATTAGTCTACAGAAGTTCAAGTCTAATGTCAACAAATATTTTCTTTCACCTTTGAAACCTAACCCGTGCACTATACTAAGTACTATAGGTTCTAATATCTATTGTGTTTGGGATTTCATAAAAAAAAAAAGCAAAAAAAGCTGGCTAAAGGCAAATTTCTGCACATCTATTATACAACTGTCCTTCCTCAATTTGAATTTGTTTCCTCAGCCGATTAATCTGGGCAAGAGGAAGAATCCCATCTGCATTGAGCTTGCTCAAACCATTCAAGGCATTATACAGTTCAATCAGATCACCTTGCAGGTGCTTAGTCACCAGACACCATTTTGCAAATCTTGTAGCCCTTCTCTGTACTAGTTCCAGCAGCTCTACACAGGATAGTTCCAAGCCATTTTAGTACCTGAGGCAAGAATGAAAAATTGTGCCCTCCCCAAAAATATTAAGGAAAATATAACCTATTTAAAATACATTTCTGGTACACGTTTTAATAAAAATAAAAGCATTAAAAAAAATAATAAAATAAAATTCATTAATTTTTTAAATCAAAAACGTTGGCAATTATATTAAGCTTTCTTTTGGCCCCCTTTTCAACTTTTAGCCCGAGGCAAGGGCCTCGGGCTAAAAGTTGAAAAGGGGGCCAAAAGAAACCTCACGGCTCTTGGCTCTACATCTTGGCACGGCTCTTGCTCTACATCTTTCTAATGAAGCCTCCACCTTTTTCCAGTACTAAATATGTGGCCTGACCATTGCCTTATACAAGGGGATAATCACTTCCTTATCCCTGCTAGAAAAATTCCTGTATATCATTGACAAGACACCAAGACACTCTTGTACACTCTTTACTTCTCAGATAATTTCTTATCTAACTGCACAATTTCCCCCAGGTCCTTTAGAATGTTCATTCTCTACCACACAGTTGATATGCTACTCAGGGGTTACTGCTACCCAGATTAAGTACTTTCCATTTGTCAGTGTTAAACTTCAGTTGCCACCTCTCAGCCCATCTACTCAATGTTTCTAGATTCTGTTGTAGTAGTGTACTGTCATTAGTGGCATTAACAACCCTACCAACCTTCGTATCGTCTGAAAACTTAGGCATTAAGCATGATATACCTTCATCAGTATCATTAATAAATGTAGAAAACAACAATGTACCCAACACCGAGCCCTGGAGGACTCCACTAATTATTGGAGGTCGCCAAAGCAGCATTTATTGTTACCACTCTGTCTTCTGCCACTCAACCATTCATAGCAGCATTTTGCCCTTAATGCTATACTGCTGCAATTTGTACAGTAAGCTAACATGTGCAACAGTATGGAAAGCTTTCTAAGATCCAAGTACAGCCATTCACTGACTTGCGTAAGGGGTGCGTTCTGCAGAATTATAAGTGAGTCAAATTTTACGTGTCAGAATTTCCCTAAGTGATTCGCAGCACTCGCACTATGTGCACTGAAATTGATTGAAGCAAAAAAGTAATGTTTGATGAACAAGTAAATAGAATTATTTATACAATTTTTCTCTTATGCGCAGGAAAAATGACAGCAATGTACAAAATTACAAAAATTTTTAAAATTACAAAAAGAGAGAGGTGACAGGCATGACGTTAGCAAGTTTTACCTTTAGAGCATCGTTGCCAGAATTATCTCTCCAACTGATAAGCACACAGCGGTGGAAATTGAGGGCTGTGGAGATTTAGAAGGGATTTTTTCCAACACAGCACAAAATTTCTCTACAACTGCAGAATCGGTACTGGCGACTTCACCACCTACTTTAATGTTTACAGGTGTCTCCGTAGCCTGGTGGGCAGGAGCAGCAGTGTGTAGCACACGCTTCTTGATTAGACTTGGGTTTGAGCCCGTGACTACCAAATGCTGATGGGATTCTTCCTCTAGCCCAGAAAAATCACCTGAGAGGGCATAAATTCATATTGAGGAAAGACAGATGTAGGATAGATGTGCGGAAATTTGCCTTTAGCCAGCGGGTGGTTGGTGGGTGGAACAGACTTCCATCCCTTGTCGTGGAAGTTGATAGCCTAAATAAGTTTAAGGCTCAGCTGGACAGGTATTTCGAACGAACAGAGGGGTGAAGTGGAAGTGGTTATTTTTATTTATTTATGTTACTTTTTTTTTTTTTTTTTTTTTTGGCTGATGCTGCATAAGCTTGCTTTCTTGCATCAAATGCCTCTACTAATGCTAATGCTAAATACGGAGGATGCGGAAAGGTCAGGGAATGACCACCGCATATCCCCGCAGCAATATGGTCTTAGTTGCTAATGCTCCAAAATAACAAACAGCAATAACTTTAATGTTTTGGAAACCAGTGCAATGCTTGAACCTTTTAAAGCACCTGTTGCTTTCCACGAACTTGGCTTGGGGTTCGCCATACTTCTCCTTAATATCTTCATAAATACTTCTTGCTTTTGCTTGAATGGCCATTGGACTCAGGGGCACTGACTTTTGAATATTATTTTCCATCCATATTATTAATAGCATTAATAGTTTTCTTTGATATAGCACCTGATCAATGTTTTGTAATATCATTGTTGATCTTAAATTCGCTGACCCTTTAACATGTTCTTTTATATGGGTAGTTCCTTAAAACAGTATTCACTGTCGAAGTAGCAAGACCTAATTCCATACAATAGATGACAAACTTTGTCCTGCTTCATACTTCTTAATCAATCATCTTCATTTCCAAATGAATTTTGTTTCGTTTCCGAGCACTGCTAGCACTTGCGCTTTCCGTTTTTCCCTTTACCATTGTAATAAGTAAATAGGAAAGAAAAGAAAATTCTTAAAATTTATGTTTTTTATATGATTGAAGATTTCAGTGAAGGGGAACTCATAATACCGTAACGTAAAAACCCACGGAATTCCGGTTATCAGTATTATCACAAATCCAGTAAGATAGAGTTCACTAACTGTTTATAATAAATTGCGCTAACCGAAAAGTCCAATAAACTAGAAAGTGCAAATTGTTTTTATCGTTTTATGCTAGTGACGTCCAGAAATGTCTTTTAGAAAATGATCACAGAGGCATTCAAAATTGATTCTTATAAGGGATCATATGATAACGATGAAAGTGTAGTGCAATTTCCATTATAAAAAAAAGGACCTTTTAGACAGATAAATAGCTTAGATATAGCGAAAATTTGAACTTCTGAGGTCTTGCAACGAATTACTAAAAAAAAAAAAAATGTGTTATTGTGTTCACATTTAACCCATGCTATGTCTGAGCTATAACCGAAGTGTTGTCTTGATTGATCCTGGAGTGCTTTTTTAACCACTGCCTCCTTTACTTTCCCTGGAACAGGTTAAACTAACAGGTCTGTAATTACTTGTCACCCTTTGATCCTCCTTTGTGAATTGGGTCACATTTTTACATCTCCAGTCCATGGGTGCCTCCCCAGAGTCCAAAGAGGCTCTCATAATTATGGCTAAGGGTTTGCTTACTTCTTTGCCGCCTCCTTTAGTATAACTGGATAGATCCCATCCACCCCAGGTGCCTTTTTTATGTTCAACTTGAACAATTTCTCCTCCACTTTGCTCTCAGTTATTAAAAAATCATTTAACTCACTACCATAGTTTAATACACCCGGTATTCCCCTCCCTGAATAACTCCTCATGTCTAAATGTAGATGCAAAATGCTCATTCAATTTGTTAGCTACCTGAGCAGATCATCAACAGTTGAACCATCGATATCAAGTGGATCAATCTGATTCACAGCCCTCCTTAATATGATCTGATAGATCCAATCCATCGCACTTGTTTCTTATGTGTGAATTCAATGATTTGTCTTTCAATTCCCACCTCAGTTATTACATAACCATTTAGTTCTCTGGTAGAGTTTGATGAAATTTTGGCCTCCAGTTCCCTAAAGAAGTCCTTACGTGTGAATGTAGATGCAAAATAATCATTCAGTTTGTTAGTAGGTGGAGCAGGATCAGCAACAGTTGAACCAAAAATATCAAGTGGACCGATTTGATTCCTCCTAACATTTGCATAAGTAAAGAAGCCTTTGCTGTTTTTCTTTGCATCCTTTGCCAAAGATATCTTGTAATATGCCTTTGCTTGCCTAGCCTCCTTTTTGACTTTGATTATGGATTTGTTTTATATTGAACAATTAGACTTTACACCAGCCGGTATTCAAATAAACAAATTCCAATCCTGCAACTAAAACACTTTATTTACAATAAAATAAAATACGAGCGTATGAAATGAAATGAAAAATAAAATAAAATAAAACATATAGTAGTCTAAAACTGATGTGATTTAATTTACAATAAAATACGAAAATATAAAATATGATGATAAAAGCGATGAAAACAATTAATAAAATACCGTAACAACTGTAGCTTTCGGGGATAGCGATCCCCTTTCTCAACAGCATATTTCTGCTGTGTGGCACATCCTTAAATAGCAGATCCACGGCACTCGTCACATGGTTCCTCGGGAGTAAGGCCGGAATTTCCCATTTATGCACTGGAACCGGAAATGGCTCGTGAGCGCGCTAGCTGAAACCGTTTATCTCGCCCAAGAACCACAGTTTCCAAGAGGGGATGTAAACGTACATCCTTGTCTCTATTAATGGAATTTCTAGCTGCCCCAATACGTAAACTCTCAAGCCATTGAGAATTTACTCTCAAATCTTTTCCCTGTGCATGATCCGTGATGACAGCATCCTCCAGGGGGAGATTTGATGTTGCTTCTCCCAAAAATGTTCTGCCATGGCAGACTTCCCATAATTTGCGGACTTTATTGCACTCATATGCTCCCCCAGACGGTCTTTCAGTTGTTGCCCTGTCTCACCTACATAACACACCCCACAATCCGGGCATTTAATCTTATATACCACCCCACTGTTGGCTTCTTTCGTTATGGGGTCTTTGACACAAGATATCACTGTGTACAACCTCCGTCCCGTGAGTTGCACACAGCGTATCTGGCACCCTCGAATTACTCGTGCAATGTAGTCTGAAAGGCCCGGATAGTAGGGAATGTATGCAGTGCTCACAGGGGCGAACGGCTCAGTACGGGTGGACTCTGCTCCTCTAATAATTCTGTCTAACACCCTCTGGGGGTAGCCGCATTTCTTGCGGTCTGCCGTGACACGAATAATTTCGTTATCTCTGTCCTCGGAGGTGCTACAGTGGGACCACACCCTATCTACTAAATCCTTGACAACACTACCCTTGTGCTGGCTGGCTTGTGCCAAGGTATAATGAGTATATTGACCTCATGGGCTTTCTAAACACCTTGGTCTTGAGCCTACAACCATCCCTAATAACCAACACGTCAAGGAATGGTAGGGTTCCCTCTGCTTCCACCTCTGAAGTAAATTTAATAAAAGGGGAGAAGCTATTAAGTACATCAAGTATCTGATCCTCCCTCCCCCTTTTGTATAATGGTGAATGTGTCATCAACAAATCTTTTCCATTTATGCATGGGAAATTCCAAACCCTCAAAAATTCGAACTTCCAACTCTTCCATAGCTAAGTTAGCCACTATGGCACTAATGGGGGAACCCATGGCTGTGCCATGGATCTGCTTATACATGACATCTTTGAAAACAATGGTGGTACTGGATAAACAGAACTCCACACCCTCACAAATATTATTAACACTAAGAGGAGACCTAGTACTTAACAAAACATCCTTTTCTAATGCCATTCTGACACACTGGACTCCAAATTTAATAGGGATACAAGTGAACAATGATGTAACATCAAAAGAAATCATAATCTCATTTTCTCGTATAGTCTGTCCTTTTATAAAATCCACAAACTCTTTGCTATTCTTGATAACCAAGTTGGAAAGTCCTACTATGGGTGCGATCAACTTGGCTAGGGACCTTGATAGAGCATACGTGGGACTATTTACAAATGATACAATTGGCTCGAGTGGCCAGATTGTGGGGTGTGTTATGTAGGTGAGACAGGGCGACGACTGAAAGACCGTCTGGGGGAGCATATGAGTGCAATAAAGTTTGCAAATTATGGGAAGTCTGCCATGGCAGAACATTTTTGGGAGAAGCAACATCAAATCTCCCCGGAGGATGCTGTCATCACGGATCATGCACAGGGGTTCTGGGACCGTAAATGGCTTGAGAGTTTACGTATTGGGGCAGCTAGCAATTCCATTAATAGAGACAAGGGTGTATGTTTACATCCCCTCTTGGAAACTATGGTTCTTGGGCGAGATTAACGGTTTCAGCTAGTGCGCTCCCGAGCCATTTCCGGTTCTGGTGCATAAATGGGAAATTCCGGCCTTACTCCCGAGGAACCATGTGAAGAGTGCCGTGGATCTGCTATTTAAGGATGTGCCACACAGCAGAAATATGCTGTTGAGAAAGGGGATCGCTATCCCCAAAAGCTACAGTTGTTATGGTATTTTATTGTTTTTATCGCTTTTTCATCATATTTTATATTTTCGTATTTTATTGTAAATTAAATCACATCAGTTTTAGACTACTATATATTTTATTTTATTTTTTTTTTTCATTTCATTTCATTTCATATGCTCGTATTTTATTTTATTGTAAATAAAGTGTTTTAGTTGCAGGATTGGAATTTGTTTATTTGAATACTGGCTGGTGTAAAGTCTAATTGTTCAATATGAATTGTCCCAGCCTTGTAGGCCTATTTAGAGATATCCTTAATAGCTATGGTCACTCCGTAGTGCTGCACATCCGCGAATTTGAGAGATATAGCATGACGGAGGCCAAACAGAAACAGCATTTAAGATTTGCGTATAGATGTAAAGCACATGGCCTAGTCCCATATGGGTTCCGTATAAAGATGCCTTTTGATGATGATTGTTTAGTTAGGGCTACCAACTGGTTCCAAAAAAGGATTTTGTGTATCTGGATCCACAAACTACATGATGAGCTAAGGATTACCAGAAGACAAATTGGTTTGGCACTAGAATGTGTCCAATGTTATATATTCTATATTAATACACTCCTACTTATTCTCTGTTGTATTTTCTTTATTGTATCAACTTTAGTCTGCACCGTAGCACAGTGGTATCTTTACCTTTTTCCCCACACTCTGTGAAAAGGCCTGGTTTCGAATCCCATCGATGATGTGGGGCATTTGTATGCACTTTTTTTCACCGTGTGGCTGAGTTAATTGGTCTTAAGCCTAGATAGCAAGGTTTTTCCCACAGAAACGGATTCTTCATCCATCAAAACAGGCAAATCGACCAGAGAACACATGCAATTTGCAGACACAGTACACATGCATATACAAATTAACTTTCTGGGTGACCCTAATGTAATAGTTTGAATTATATCAAATTTATCGCTAAACATGTGGTTGTTGTTCTTTTCTTCTGTGTATGAGGTTTACTAACTTTAGGAGCCATAGTGAGGGTTTTTTAATTTAAAATAAATGTAAAATAGCATTATAATCCGTACTATCAGTACAGAATTCACTTTCAAAATGGGTAACGTAAACAAATGCTGTGATCATGTGACTTGCCATTTTCTTTTTTCGGGGCTGCAAGTCATCTGCACTGTATGCAAACAGCTGATTTCAATGTGCCATTAGCAAATATTCCTTTATTTGTGGTACCGTTATTTGGACAGTCTTTGTATATATTTTTTTTAATTTTAAAAACTTGTTTAAAAATTCATTTTCTGCCCATTACAACAAATTTATACAAGTATAGCAAAATGGGCAAAAAAAAAAAAAACAGTTTAGCGTATTTTGGGAGGTATTCTCACCACGTATAGGAGGTATAGGCCTCATTTTAATAAATTAGATTTATGTGGATGTTTTTACTTAGGTGATTGTGAAAATCAAAAATTATGTAAAATTTTATGCAAAGTTTGAGAATAATCCTTTATTTTGTATTTAAAGCAGAATATTGGAATAAAACATGGTCTAGAGATGTATATTGATGTTCAGTTAATAAGGAAGATAAACAAGGAAAAATAGAACAAAAAAAGGATAAATTTTTCTTTATGATTGGGAGTGAAAAACAGGTTATTATCAGGCTAGTGATAATTGTAGTACTGAATAACAGGTTGATATTTCTTTTTCTCTCTCTCTCTCTTTTTTTTTTTTTCTTACTTTATGAATCAATTTTTCTGTTCAGAAAATATTTGTGCAAAGAGTACATTGCCAATGGAAATCAATAAACATGCTAGCCAATCCAAGGCTATGAAAGTAAAAATAAACATTGTATAAATCGTTAAATTAACTTTAATATATACAGAGTTAAATTTTTTTTTTTTTAGGGATATTTAGGGATGTAGAAAATTTGAAAATGAAGTTACTTCTTCAAAACTAGTTAATGTACACACACACAGTGTTTAACATTTCGGCAAGATTTGATTATTTTCTTAAATTGTGTTTTTTTCATTTTCTGGGGTTAATAGAAGGTGAAAACTAAATATAGTTATCTTTTTAACAATTAATTATTAAAATTATAAATTTATAGAATACTTAATAAAACCCTATAGGGTTATATTCTCTAAACTCAGCCTTTGTTTAATTATAACTATATAATATTTATTATTCTCCCATATACTTTTCTTTTTTCACATAACATTTCTCTGTATATGTGTGTAACTTTCTACAAGCAATACCATGTTCATGAACCTTGCATAACAATACATGTGATGCATACATTGGACTGTCTTAAGCTACGGTATTCCATTAAAACTACATTTAATGTGAATTTCCGATACCCATCATCAGACCATGCTGTTTGCGAATAGAGATAAAAAAAGTGAAGATTACTAATTAGATTTACATTGAGCAGTTCTAAGTTACAATCATAATTTTTAACAAAGGATCAGTTCTAAGATGTATTAACAATTGGTCATTTCTAATTTTCAATAATAATGGCAGTGAGTAGATAAATAATATTAAGTTATAATAACAAATTGAGCATCTCTAAGATTACAGTTACAACATAAAGGAGCAATTCTATGTTACTATTACACAATTATATGAGCAGAACTTGGTTACACTGAGAAATTTTTAACTTACTTTACTTTTAGACTATTTAATAAGATGAATTAAGACCAACAAAACAAATTTTACCTGCTGACCACCCTCAGACCTGAAGAGAAATGGGAAGGAGGATCAGCCAGCAGTACCTTATAGAGGCCAGGGATTCTTATAATTAGCCAATAGAAATAGTGTTAGATTATTCTAGATCCGAGTAGCTTGAAAGTTGATCTTCGACCTCCTGCTCTGGTTCCGGGTTGCTGTTGACCTTTGATCATCTGTTATGGTGTGTGGGCTGGTTCTGAGTCTGAAAGGGGTTGTATGCGATCTGCACCTCTGGATGCCTTGTTTCTTTTTCATTCCTGGGTCCTTATTTCTTCACTTATTTTCTCATTGAACAGATGGAAATACTGTGGGTTGAACTCAACCCCCTGTTTTCTGTTGATTGCTGAAGATGCAAATAATTTGATAAGAAATGCTTCTTTGAATTTTCTTCTGTTGTACTGACTATCTGTGGAAATAATACTTGTGTTCTGGAAGTTCCAGGTATCCGAACAGTGGAAGGCATGGAGAGCTGTATCAGACTGATTGATTTTGCCATACTCTACATCTTTTTTTTGTGCTCTTTTATTCTGCATTGTAGGTGTCTGTAGGATTCCCCCATATATATACTTCCATACCAGCAATCTATCTTATAGATTCGACCTCTGGGATTGTCGGGGTTGTTGGACTGTTGTTTTATGATCTCTCTTTTGGAGGCTGAACTTTTTGTAAAAGGTGAATATACTGAATTTCTTGGCTTCTTTTGCTATTCTGGTGCTAATTGATGGTATGTACGGTATACATATGGAGGTTCTTCTTCTGTCGATGTTAGTTTGGGGTTGACTGATGGACTTGGAGGTGTCTTTGATGGCTTTTTTGATGATATGCATTGGATATCCATTCTTTATGGCAAGACTAGTTATTTTTTTGTAGTTCATTTTGTTTGTTATCTTCTTTGCAAATTCTGTAGGCTCTTCTGATGAAGGACTTTAGAAGGCCTATTTTAGTGGAGAAAGGATGACAGGATTTATAGTTTAGTATGTATCTGTGGGTTTTCTGAAAACTTTCATATGTAGTTCTTTGGGTTTTCTTGAAAAAAGGATGTCCAGGAAAGGAAGTTGGCCGTTGTCCTCTATTTCCATTTTGAAATTGATTTTTTGGTGGTGATTGTTGAGAGCTTCAAAGAATTTCTTTAACTTATCTGTACCATGATTCTAGATGGCTATGATGTCCCTTTACGTATCTACACCAGAATTTAGATTTTATCGATTTTATCTGTTGGTTTTCCAAAAAATTTCTTCTAATTTAGACATAAAAATTTCTGCCAGGAGAGGAGATAGAGCATTTCCCATGCTGAGATCTGAAATCTGTGTGTAGAATTTTCCATTAAAGGTGAAGTTAGGTTTACCTATGGAGAGATGTGTAAGGTATGTGTAAGGTACACATACCTTACACAAAGATGTGTAAGGTACAACAAAGTGTAAGGTATTACACCTGGGAAACAGTAATCCCAAAAAAACGTATTCACTTGGTGGAGTTCAACTAAACCCAGTACTGGAGGAAAGGGACTTGGGTGTTACGATACGGTCAGACATGAAATTCTCTGAGCATTGTAAACAGGTTGCAAGGAAGGCCCATGGTGTCCTATCAATGATCTATCGAACTTTTGCAAGTAGAGATAGGGATGTGATAATCCCATTATATAAGGCTTATGTTAGACCACACGTGGAGACCGCACCTGAAGAAAGACATCGAGCTTCTTGAAAGGGTGCAAAGAAGGGTAACTCGCCTGGTGAGATCGGCAAAAGGGCGTCCTTATGAAGAAAGACTTCGAATATGTGGGTTGCAGAGTTTGGAAACTAGACACCTTAGAGGAGATTTGATTGAGGTGTTTAAGGCTCTGAGAGGCATCAGTAAAATGAATGAGGACAAAATTTTCAAGATTATAAATGATGCTAGAACTAGGGGACATAAATTCAAGTTACGGGGGGAAATGTTTAGATTGGACTGCAGGAAGTTCTATTTTAGCCAGCGAGTTATAAATTACTGGAATAAGTTGCCTTCATGGGTGGTAGAGGCCGACAGTTTGGGGAAATTCAAAGGTCATCTGGATAGTACTTTCGGGTAAGGGAAGCGCATAGGATGATAGGTTTAATTTCCTTTTTATTTATTTTTTATTTTATTTTATTATTATTTTTTTTTTATTTATTAATTATTATTATTTAGTTATTTATTTATTTTTTGTTTTTATCATTGTTTTGTTCGGATTTTTTTTTTTGGCTGGTGCAGCATAAGCCATAGGCTTTCTTGCACCATGCGGCCGTTACTAATACTAATACTAATACTAGATCTATGAGATCTGTTATTTCTGTGGCTGGTAGGGAGTTGTCTTGGGTATCCCAAGGTGATATGGTTGTCTATCGTTTGGAGGAGACATGTTTTTGCTTCTTCTGAGGGATTGGTAGTGAACATGGAGTCCACATCAAATGATACTATTTTTTAATGAGCTTTTATTATTCTGAACTATCTGGGAGAGGTGTCAGTCATTTTGATATCTTCTGTCCTGGGTGATGTCTACCACTAATAATGGGTCTGGCAGGGAATCCTGGTTTGTGTGCTTTAATGTTGGCAAACATGTATGGCACTTCTGAATTGTTAGGGTTGAACTTTCCTGTGGAGCTCTTTATCAATAAATTTCTTGTCTAGTAAGGTTTGAAGTTTTCTTTTGACTTTTTTCTCGAGGCTGTTGGTGGGATCTGTTTTTACTGCTTTGTAGGTGCTGGTGTCTTTTAGAAGTTCTTCCCCAACTATATTGAACTAAAGAAAACTACTCGATGTAGTTTTCTTTGTCAATAATAACTGTTGTGTTCCCTATGTCTGCTTTGGATATGTGTATATTCTTGTCTTCTTTCAGGTTTTTCAGTGCTTTCCTTTCTTCTGTGGATAGGTTGTTGTTCTTGTAGATCCTCTTGTAATTTGAGCTGTATATTGACTGCATGTCTGTGATGTTGTCGTATCTTTGGCTAGATTATCCTGAACACACTTAACTATTGTACAGGTGTGCTAGGAAATCTAATGTGTGGTATCAGTTTAAAATTAAGGCCTTTGCTAAGTACCCGAATTTCTGCGTTCGTGAGAGTTTTTGAGCTAAGGTTGATGATATGGTCGAGAATTTTAGGGGTGTTACTAGGATGATCTACTTTGCGTACCGACTTATCTTTTGAGGTATTAATACGGCGGTCTACTTTGTGTACCGGCTTATCTTTAGAGGTATTAATAGGGTGGTCTACTTTGTGTACCAGTTATCTTTCGGAGAAGGGTAATTTGAATTCAATGGAAAATTTTGATTTATACGTCTAGAGATTTTTTTCTTCAAGATATTGTGTATGTCAATGTGTGTTTTAGTGGAATGGATGGATATAATAGCACCATATTTGAGAAATCATTTTCATTCAAGTTTTTCTTTAGAGTCACTCATGGTTTTTATTGTAAGTATCTGTAACTTTCGATATGTCAAACCTAATTTGTCTAATTGCGCTTCGTAATATTTTTAAACTCGTAATCTTAATAATTCTCCCCAAAAAGTTGTTTTTAATGGGGTCTTTTATGTTAAGACTAGCTGGAGTGATATTTACGTTTCTACATTTTACTAGAAATACATTTTAGTCTTGTAATCTTTACTCTTATATTTTCTAATTCGTGGATAAGACTGAGACAGTGTTTGTTCCGTACCTAGTTCTAATATAGTTGGGGAAGGACGTTACATGGTTGTTATCCATTAAGAATTATTAATATGTATAATTAACCACTCTTTAACCACATGGAGTTTTTAAAATATATTATATTAAGCATAGCCTAAACTAATGCTTAATATAATATATATTAAAGTCCTCAGTAGGTCACTAGATTCCTGCACCTAGATAATTATAAATCCTAATTAGTACCCTTAAGAATAATTGATTAGTAACTTCAATTGAATACTTTATAAGATAAAATCTGCCCCTCCTCATTTAGTACAGAGAAATGCATCACCATTTATCCAGTGAGTGTAACCAATCATATTGGAATTTTCATGTGAATCACCAGACCTGTATACAATACTCAAGGTGTGGCCTGATCATTGCCTTATATAAGGGGATAATCATCTCCTTATCCCTGCTAGAAAAATTCCTGTATATCATTGACAAGAAACCATGAACTACTCTTGCAGACCTTCTGCACTGCTTCGAAAACTTCATATCTGCCTGCACAATTACCCCCAGGTCCTTTTGGTTCTCTACAACTGTCAGTGTAGTACCACAGAGTTGATACGTCACTCTGGGGTTGCTGCTTCCCATATGTAGTACTTTACATTTGTCAATGTTCAACTTCATTTGCCACTTCTCAGCCCATCTGCTCAACTTTTCTAGATCCTATTGCAGCAGCATACTGTCATTAGTGTGCTTAACAACCTGCCAACCTTAGTATCGTCTGCAAACCTGGACATTAAGCTTGATATACCATCATCAATATCATTTATAAATACAGAAAACAACAATGGACCTAATACTGAACCCTGAGGGATTCCACTAATAACATTAGTCCATGATGAGCAGTGTCCATTGATTACCACTCTGTCTTCTCCCACTCAATCATCCCTTTATCCCTAGCAGCAATTTGCCTCCAATGCCACACTGCTCCAATTTGTACTGCAGTCTTCAATGAAAGGGATGAATCAGATTGGTCCACTGGATATTGATGGTTCAACTGTTGATGATTTTGCTCAAGTGGCTAACAAATGAGTATTTTGCATCTATATTCACACATGAGTATTTATTCAGGGAGGGGAATGCCAGAGGTGAATTAAACTCTGGCAGTGAGCTAGATGATTTTGTAATAACAGAGAGGAAAGTGGAGGAGAAATTGTTGAAGACAAACAGAAAAAAGGCACCCGGGGGTGGATGGGATCTATCCAGTTATATTAAAGGAGGCAGCAAAGGAAGTAAGCAAACCCTTACCCATAATTATGAGAGAGCTTCCTTGGACTCAGGGGAGGTACCCATGGATTGGAGATGTGAAATTGTGACCGCAATTCACAAAGGAGGATCAAAGGGCGACACAAGTAATTATAGACCTGTCTGTTTGACTTCTGTTCCAGGAAAATTAATGGAGTCACTGGTTAAAGAAACACTGCAGGATCATCTAGACAAGACTTCAGTTATAGCTCGGACAAAGGGTGGTTTTGTTAAGGGAAAGTCTTGTCTGACCAATTTGATTGGATACTATCATATGGTCACAAAGGAACTGGATGCAGGGAATAACTTTGATATCATATATTTGGATCTTAGAAAGGCTTCTGATACTGTTGCACATGGAAAGCTGCTGCACAAATGGAGCAGTGTGGCATTGGAGGCAAATTGCTACTATGGATAAAGGATGGTTGAGTGGGAGAAGACAAAGAGTGGTAATCAATGGACACTGCTCATTGTGGACTCATGTTATTAGAGGAGTCTCCCAGGGTTCAGTGTTGGGTCCATTGTTGTTTTCTGTTTTTATATGATATTGATGATGGTATATCAGGCTTAATGTCTAAGTTTGCAGAAGATACAAAGGTTGGCAGGGTTGTTAAGGACACTAATGATAGCAATCTGCTGCAATAGGATCTAGAAAAGTTGTGCAAATGCGCTGAGAGGTGGCAAATGAAGTTTCACATTGATAAATGTAAAGTACGACATATGGGAAGCACTAATCCCAGAGTAATGTATAAACTCTGTTGTACTACACTGACAGTGGTAGAGAACAAAAATGACCTTGGGGTAATTGTGCAGGCAGATATGACGTTCTCTGAACAGTTCAGACGGTCTGCAAGAGTAGCCCATGGTGTCTTGTCAATGATATACAGGAATTTTTCTCGCAGTGATAAGGAGGTGATTATCACCTTGTATAAAGCAATGGTCAGGCCAAACCTTGAGTACTGTATACAGGTCTGGAGGCCTCATTTTAAGAAGGAATGTAGAGCTGTTGCAACGAGTACAGAGAAGGGCAACAAGATTAGTGAATGGAACGAAGGGTTGCTCTTACAAAAAAAGGGTTAAGTTTTGTAGATTACAGAGACTAGGCACCTGCAAGGTAATCTAATTTAGGTGTATAAAGCCTAGAATGGTTTGAGCATGCTCAATGCTGATGGGATTCTTTCTTTTGCTCAGAATAATCACCTGAGAGGGCATAAATTTAAATTGAGGAACGACAGTTGTAAGATAGATCTGTGGAAGTTTGCGTTTAGCCATAGGGTAGTTGATTGGTGGAACAGATTTCCATCTTTTGTTGTGGAAGTTGATAGACTAAATGAATTTAAGGCTCAGCTGGACAGGTATTTGGAATGAACTGAGGGGTGAAGTGGGTGCTGTTTTTTTTTTTGGCTGATGCTGGATAAGCTTGCTTTCTTTCATCGTATGCCTCTAGTAATGCCAATGCTAACACAGATCCATACTTCCACACATATTGACCAGCCACACTGATTCATACTTTGAAAATGAGCAAATGTGGTTGGTTGAAATGTGGTCAAATACCAAAAACGATTTTCAAACAGATAACAAAGGCTAACAGGTGTAGTCTCCCTTATTGAATCTATTATGAACTGTCTTCTGCAAATTACGGTACTTGGACGCACAGATGTAAGACAGCAGCACTTACTGAAGAGCAAAACAATTCAGAGGATAACAAAAACATATTTTAAAATAAACTTAGTGTCGTGCACACACACACATGTGCACACTAGCATACACACATGCATACTCTGCAGAATGCATGAAAAGTGCATAGACAGTAGACCTATTATCCAAGATTATTGAAAAATTTAATGTTTAAGCTGTAGAATGAAAGAAAAACTCATGCAGAAAGCATTTTCGCTTAATAAAACCAAAATTATAAGAATCTCTGAGTTCTCTCTGAGTTCTGGATCTGAATTTCAGAGAATTCTCTGAAATTGAGATTTAGAAGTTAATGAAATTGAAACAAGTGTAATAACAAATGTTATTAAATGAAAATAAAATCATAGTTTTTTTTTTTTTTCTGATTTGATTTTTAAGAATACTTTCATTGTAATGTTATTAATGAATGGGTTAGTGCCATTGCACTATGTGTTGTTTGTATTGAACTGCCTAAGTAGATAATTGGCAACATCTCATATTGTATCTCATATTGTGAATACTTTAACAATTAGTTGCCATGGTATTGCACTACATCAAATAAGTAACGCTTCACCAACGGAGAAGACTAATGTTTCTTATTCTTGGTAGAAACCACCACCAAGATGGCACCATTTCAAGGCCGTCTGGGTGGCCTCTCCTTGCAGTGGTAGAAAATAAGATGATTATTTTACATAAAGCATGAGAATACACATAAGATTCACTATTGAACTGTTAGTGGCATTGCACCATGTTTTATTCCTAGTGAACTGCCGGAGTTGATAATTAGTATCTTTGGCATAATTTTCATTGTTCGTTAGTGAATCTTACATGTAGTCTCATGCTTTATGCAAAATAATCACCTTAGTTAATATTATTGCACAATATGACGATTGCAATACCAGGGTACCTACCCGCTCACTGAGGAGAAGCCAATAAGCCTTGAAACGGTGCCATCTGGGTGGTGCTATCTTCTGAGAATAAGTAACATTCTTCTCCATTGGTTTATTGTTTGTTATTTGGTTTTTAGGAGCATTAGCAACTAAGGCCATATTGCTTCGTGAATATATGGTGGTCATTCCCTGACCTTTTCGTATTTGGTAGTGATGGCCTCGAACCCCGGTCTAATCAAGAAGCGTGTGCTACGCACTGCTGCTCCTTCCCACCTGGCTACGGAAGCGCCTTCTCCATTGGTGAAGAGTTATTTTTTTGAGGTAGTGCAATACCATGGTAATTTATGGAGGATTTTAAATTCCCAGATATTAATTGGAACTTGTGAGTTGGTCACTCGCACACTACCAGCACGGCTTTTGTGGATTTATTGGATGATTGTTTTCTACAACAGCAGGTTCGAGAGGCAATTAGAGTGAGTAATACTTTTGATCTGATTATATCGGTAGTGATTCTTCATGCATTAAGAATCTGCAGATAAAGAACCACTAGGTGGCAGTGATCACAGTGTGTTGATGTCGGATTGACTTAAAGATGTAACTACCATCAGAGGTAATGGGAAGGGTTTTTGCTTTCTTAAAGGAGTCTCACACAGTTTTTTAAATAATAAACATTGGGACAACTGATGATGTTACCAACAGCAAATTCTAAATGGGAAGCATTCAAGGAAGTAATCTTGCAAGCTACTAGGCTTTTTGTTCCTACTGAGTAATACTGCTCTAGGTTCAGGCCCAAATTGTTGAAAGATGAACTAATGAGACTCATGGCAGAGAAGAAAAAAAAAAAATGCACGGGATACATATAAACTTTCAGGTTACACAGAAGATTATAGTAGATATAAGCTAGTCTGTAATGAAGTCACATAAGAGGTTAGGCAAGCGAAGACAGATCATGAGAAATCTTTGGCAAAGAATGCAAATAAAAACAAAGATTTCTTTACTTATGTAAACTCTAGAAAGAAGGGGATGAATTAGATTGGTTCACTTGATATCGACGGTTTGATTGTTGACAATCCTGCCGAGGAAGTTGGCAAACCGAATGAGTATTTTGCATCTACATTCACACATGAGGAAGTCTGTAGGAAAGTGGGCCAGAAGCTTATCAAACTCTAGCAGGGAGCCAAATGATTTTGTAATAACTGAGAACAAAGTGGAGGAGAAATTGTTGAAGTTGAACATAAGAAAGGCACCTGGGGTGAATTGCATCTATCCAGTTATATTAAAGGAAGTAAGCTAACCCTTAGCCATAATTATTAAAGCTTCCTTGGCCCCAGCAGTCGTCACTATGGACTAGAGATATGCAAATGTATCCCCAATTGATAAAGAGGGTTCAAAGAGTGACACGAGTAATTACAGACGTATTAGTTTATCATCTGTTCCAGGGAAAATAATGGAGTCACTGGTTAAAGAAACACTGCAGGATCATCTAGACAAAACTTCAGTTATAGTTAAGACAGCATTGGTTTGTTAAGGGGAAGTCTTCTCTGACAAATTTAATTGGATACTATGATGTCACAAAGGAACTGAATGGATGAAAAAAATAATTTTGACATCATATACATGGATTTTAGGAAAGCTTTTGATTCTGTTAAGCTTGGAACACTACCGTACAAATTTGAACAGTATGGCATTAATGGCAAGTTGTTAATTTGGATAAAAGGATGGATGACTGGGTGAAGACAGTGGTAATCAATGGACACTGCTCTTCGTGGTCTGATGGTATTAGTGGAGTCCCCCAGGGTTCGGTGTTTGGCCCATTATTGTTTTCTGTATTTGTCAGTGTTATTGACAAATACAGAAAAGTGTGCAGAGGGCAGGGTTTTTAATGAGAATGACAGTACACTACTGCAACAGGATCTGGAAAAGATGGGTGGAGAGGTGGAAACTGAAGTTTAACATTGAGACATGTAAAGTATTGCATATGGGTATCAGTAACCGCAGAGTAACATACCAAGTGTGTGGTAGTGGAGAATGAAGAGGACCTGGGGTAATTGTGCAGTCAGATATGAAGTTTTCAGAGCAGTGCAGGTCCATTGCAAGAGTAGCTCACTGTGTCTTGTCAATGATATACAGGAATTTTGCTAGTAGGAATAAGGAGATGATTGTCCACTTGTATAAAGCAATGTAAAATGTGGCAATAGTCAGGCCACACACTTGAGTACTGCATACAGGTCTTCCTCATTTTAGGAAGGATGTAGAGCTGATGGAATGAGTACAGAGTTGAGCAAACAGAACTAATAAAGCAATGGTTGCTGTTATCAAGAAAGGCTTAAATTCTGCAAATTTCAGCATCCAGAGACAAGGCGAGGTAATTGAGATGTATAAGGCTTTGAATAGTTTTAGCAAGCTCAGTGCTGATGGGATTCTTCCTCTTGCTCAGATTACTCACCTGAGGGGACATAAATTAAAATTGAGGAAAGACAATAGATGGGCGGAAATTTGACAAGCCAGTGGATGTTGATAGTTGGAACAAACTTCCATCTGTCATAGTGGAGGTTGACAACTTAAATAAGTTCAAGGCAGAACTAGGCAAGCATTTGGAGTGAAATGCGAAAGTTTTTTTTTTTTTTTGGCTGATGCTATAAAAGCTTGCTTTCTTGCATCATATGCCTCTGCTAATGCCAAATTCGGTTTGAAGGTATTCATAATATGAGATACAATTAAGACGATTCCAATTATCTACTTTGGCAGTTCACTACAAACAAAACATGGTGCAATGGCACTAACCCATTGATTAGTGAATCTTATGCATAGTCTCATGCTTGATGCAAAATAATCACCTTAACTGTAATGTTATATAGCAAAATAAAAATAAGAACAAATTAATATTTAAAAGCATTTAAAGTCCATGAGGGTGGAGACGAGGTTTTCAAAAAATATCCAGTGAATAAATTACGAAGATGTGTTTTTGCCAATGCTTTACTCACTGTCCAGAGGTTATACACATTTGGAATGGAAAACTCATTTGTGAAAGTATTAATCTTTGTTTCAATTTTCAAAGTTCAGCTTGTAAAGTGCTACTGCTGCTTGTGACCAAGCAGCCTTTTATTGGGCTTTTCTTTATTTTGCTAAATTTAGCAAAATAAAGAAAAGAGAGAAAAAATAAATTAATGAGCAAGAGTCAATACTCATTAGTACAAAATCTTGTTATGATAGCAACAAGTGTCAATAACTTCTCAGATCATTCAAGAAAATGCTCTTTATAAGATATTGTGAATTTCAACTGGGTAGACAGTTAAAAACTCTAATGAACTAAAAATCATGTGAGACGTACAGTGGGCCGTTTATACCTGCTGATTGCCCTATGCATAATTTTTCCTATACAGTGGTTATTATTGTTTGGTTTTTAGGAGCATTAGCAACTAAGGCCATATTGCTCGGGGATATGCGGTGATCATTTCCTGACCTTTCCGCATCCTCCGTATTTGGTGGTGACGGGCTCGAACCCCGGTCTAATCAGGAAGTGTGTGCTGCTCCTTCCCACCTGGCTACGGAGGTGCCTTCTATACAGTGGATTCCAGTTATTTGGCCCACTGGGGCAGCCGTTTATTTGGGAAAAATCTTAAAGAACAGAACACAATTGAGAAAATAGCCCTGGTTTACTTCACTTAATTGGGATAACATGCCGTTTAATTGGGGCAGGAGACCGCAGCACTTCAAATTACCCTACGATTCTCTCTGACCATACCACGTGGTTCAGTCAGATTTTTGGAGGTCACAACCATAAAACAATAAAAACAGTTAGCAGTCCCTGTTTATTGGGCTTTTCTGTTAGTGCTTCAATCATATAAAAAAAATTAATTTTCAGAATCTGCTCTTCATCCTATTTTTTAAGCTTTGTAACTTGTTACTTCGTTCTCACTTGTCGAATCGTGTTATTTGCAATTTGTGTATGCCGTGTTCTGTTATTGATTGCTTATCTTTTTTATTGTTTTAAATTTTAACCCCCACCCACAAATGTTCATGAACAGCAATGTCAACTAGTTAGTATGTACATATTACAGTACGTATTAATTAAGCTATGCATGTAAGTGTAAATTTATTTTTATTTTGCTAACCTGTGGAAAATATTCTTCCGAATTTCATGTATCATTTAATTTTTTTAATTGGTAATGTTATAAAGTATAAATTTGTACTTAATACAATATATCTTTACTTTTATAGTCTGTGGATAATATTCCTCCTATTTTCACTAATTAGAATCACTGTTTAATAGAATTAAACTTCAATTACTATATTCAAAACGTGATCACAATGACTGATGCTTACTACATATTGTAGTAAGCATCAGTCGGTACTTTTCTATGGTGAATCCATCATAACGTGATTTGATCACACAGAAAATCAATCGTAAAGCTGTATTTTTAACTATTTACATGAAACTTTGCTTAATTCAGGCAGCTGCTTAATTGGGCCAAAATGCAGTAGTCCCGATGTGTCCCAGATAACTGGAATTGACTGTATCTGTCACCCACTGTTTAATGCCATTACTCTCTTATTCATAAAAGTGGTTGAAGATAAGATGGATACAGGTTGTAAGTTTTTTTGTGACAAAAATCTGGCATCCTTGCTTTTTTTTTTTTTTTTTTATGGTTCCTTAAGAATTTATTTGGTTGTGAATCAGTAAGCATTGTTGCCAACTAACAGGAATTACTTTATTGAGTGTGCACAAACTATTGAGGAGCTTAAAATACAGTTCGAAATAAGTCTTAAACGCAGATGAAATGAGGCTAGTGTGGAAGATGCCCAACGTTAATGTCATCTCGAAGAGTTTTTTAGGTCATAAGTCATCTAAGATTAAACTGCATCCTTCTGCAGGCAATACTGCTTGGGATTTCAAGTTGAAACTGAGATTTGTTTTCTGTTATGAGAATCTAACAGCTTTGAAAAACTTCAGCTTTCTGTAGTTTTCAGTCAAGCAAGAAAACTTGGGTTAACAGGAATTTGTTACAAGAGTGTTCTGCTGTCATTTCCATTGCATAGTAAAGATTTACTTCAGCAAGAATACCTTAGCACAGAAGGCAGTGTGAATCATCAGAATGCTTTGTCATCTGAACAACCTTGATGAGATGAATTAGTTATAGAGAAATGGGGGAAGAGAGAGAGAGAGATATCGATCTTTCTTGTTGTAATGAAGATTGGTTTCCACTGACTTTTGTTGCTACAAGGAAGTCCTGAATGAGTGTAAGAAGGAGTGGATGTAATCAACTCTAAATCCTTATACAAGGAGCATTATGGGGTACCCAGGAATACACAGCCCTCAACTTCTGAATGTAAAGTTCCTCATATGTAGCAAAGGTGTTTATCCTTCAAGGGGTAAATTGATATGCTCATTATATTTTTAAATCAATAATCTTATCACCCAATTGTTTTTATTGGTATTTATTTATCAAAGTGAGTTACATGCTTAAGTTTGACTTTCCTGGAACCACCTATCATTTTAAAATATGGATCTGTCATGCCATTTCTGTTGTTTCCTTATCCATCTCACTCTTAAGGAACCATTAATGATGCTTATTGGAGGTCCACTGTAGTTATTTTGGGACCTCCATACATTTAAGGGACTACACTACTCTTTCCCCCAACTCCATATTTAAGTTTGTCGCTATGTCTAGAAAGAACAACGAATTGCTCCAATTTACATGTGAATGTAAATTCAGAATGGTAAAATAATTAATGTTGCTTCTAAAATAATCATCAAAACAAAATATGTTAAAAATTAAATCTTTATTAAAATTGATCTTGAACAAAGATACAGGATGTGTTCCTCCACTTAGCATTAGTAGTGGCATATGATACAAGAAAACAAGCTTATGCATCAGCCAAAAAAAAAAAAAAAAAAAAACTTCCCATTTGCTCCAAAGGTTTGTCCAGTTCTTCCTTCAATTTATTTAAGCTTTCCACTTTCACAATGACAGATGGAAGTTTGTTCCAGCAATAAACCATTTGTTGGCTAAGGCAAATTTTGGTGCATATGTTCTGCAACTGTCTTTCCTCAATTTGAATTTCTGCCTCCTCAAGTGTGTAATCTGAGGAAGAGGAAGAACTCCATGAGCATTGAGCTTGCTCAAACCATTCAAAGCCTCCTTTTACACCTCAGTCAGATTGCTTCACAGGTGCCTAGTCTCCAGATGTTGCAATTTGCAGAATTTAAGCCATTGGTAAGAGCATCCCTTTGTTCTTCTCAACAATTTTGTTGCCCTTCTCTGTACTCGTTCCAGCAGCTCTATATTCTTCCTAAAATTGAGGCCTCCACTTACTCTCTCTTTGTATGGAACAATTTTATGTTTTTAGGTAATAACAGCTGCACCTGCTTCTTTTTACAGAAATCGGGAAAAAAATTCTGTGCAAAAAAAAAAACAGTTTTCAATGTTGTGCACTTTAAAACCAGAATAGACTAAGCTTTTATATGACAGATCTTTTATATGATATGACAGATTTTGGCTTATGATTTTTGATAAGACTGAAGATGCTTTCACATTCTGAATTTCTATGAAAAAAAAATGAGGCTGTACAAAACAATTTTAGATTAACCAGTCCAGTTTGAATCAACACTATTTTCTTTTGTGGTAATTAGTATTAGTATTAGTAACGGCCGCATGGTGCAAGAAAGCCTATGGCTTATGCTGCACCAGCCAAAAAAAAATAAAAAATAAAAAAAAATAAATCCGAACAAAACAATGATAAAAACAAAAAAATAAAAATAAATAACTAAATAATAATAATTAATAAAATAAAAAATAATAAAAAGGAAATTAAACCTATCATCCTATGTGCTTCCCTTACCCGAAAGTACTATCCAGATGACCTTTGAATTTCCCCAAACTCTCGGCCTCTACCACCCATGAAGGCAGCTTATTCCAGTAATTTATAACTCGCTGGCTAAAATAGAACTTCCTGCAATCCAATCTAAACATTTCCCCCCGTAACTTGAATTTATGTCCCCTAGTTCTAGCATCATTTATAATCTTGAAAATTTTGTCCTCATTCATTTTACTGATGCCTCTCAGAGCCTTAAACACCTCAATCAAATCTCCTCTAAGGTGTCTAGTTTCCAAACTCTGCAACCCACATATTCGAAGTCTTTCTTCATAAGGACGCCCTTTTGCCGATCTCACCAGGCGAGTTACCCTTCTTTGCACCCTTTCAAGAGCTCGATGTCTTTCTTCAGGTGCGGTCTCCATACTTGAACACAGTATTCCAAGTGTGGTCTAACATAAGCCTTATATAATGGGATTATCACGTCCCTATCTCTACTTGCAAAAGTTCGATAGATCATTGATAGGACACCATGGGCCTTCCTTGCAACCTGTTTACAATGCTCAGAGAATTTCATGTCTGACCGTATCGTAACACCCAAGTCCCTTTCCTCCAGTACTGGCTTTAGTTGAACTCCACCAAGTGAATAAGTTTTTTTGGGATTACTGTTTCCCAGGTGTAATACCTTACACTTTGTTGGATTAAAGCACAGCTGCCATTTTTCTGACCATTCCTGAAGTCTATCTAGGTCTCTCTGAAGAAACTCAGCTTGACAGTGATCATTAACTACTCTCCCAATTTTAACATCATCTGCAAATTTAGACATCACGCCCTCTATCCCTTCATCAATGTCGTTTATGAAAATTAAAAACAACAGTGGTCCTAGTACTGATCCTTGGGGAACCCCACTTCTTACATCAACCCAATCTGAGGAATAGCCATTTATCACAACCCTCTGCCTCCTGCCCTGAAGCCATCCTTCTATCCATCTAAGGATTTTCCCAGTGATTCCAACCTGTTCCAGCTTATAAAGCAACCGCTCATGTGGGACTGAGTCAAAAGCTTTGCTGAAATCTAAATAAACAATGTCGAAATTATTCCCTAAATCCAGCTCGTGAGTGACCCTTTCGAAATAGCGAACCAGATTTGTTAAACATGATTTTCCCTTTACGAAACCATGCTGAGTATCCTTGAGAATTTCAATTCGATCCAAATGATCCTGAATTCCACCCTTGATCATTGCCTCCATGATTTTCCCTACTACTGAAGTCAGACTGACAGGTCGATAATTTCCAACTTCACTTTTAGAGCCACCCTTATGTATGGGAGATACATTTGCACTTTTCCAATCCAAGGGAATCTCCCCAGAGTCTAATGATGCTCGCATAATTAGCCTCAATGGTTCAATGCACTCGCTTGCCGCCTCTCTTAAGATTATAGGGTATATTCCATCAACTCCAGGAGCCTTATTGGTCTGTAGGCTCGAAAGTTTTTTCATTAAATAATCTTGGGAAATTTCAATATCATTAATTACATATTTTTTAACTTCGCTCCCCCAATTTCCCTTTGCCACAAAAGGCTTTTCATTTGTAAATATCGATGCAAAATAACTGTTGAGTTCATCTGCAACGGCAGCTGGTGTATTTATTACTATCCCCTTTCCCTTACATAAAGGTCCGATCTGGTTTGTCCTGCTCTTCTTGGCATTTATATATGTGAAGAATTCTTTATCCCCCCTCTTTGCTCTGTTTGCTAGTGATTTCTCATAAACTGCCTTTGCCTGTCGAACCTTTTCTGTGGCTCTATTACACATCACCTTGTAGCTATTATAGGCTTCAGTACTTTTTATTGTTCTGTAACCTTTCCATGCCACCTTTTTCTGCTCAAGTAATGCGGCAACTTCACTAGTCATCCAACTTGGAACCCTCCTCGTGGAGTATTTTTTTAATGGTATATACGCATTCAAGGCATCTGTGATTAATGTTTTAAAAGCGTACCACAGTTCAATCGTATTCATTCTCTGCGCGATATCTACCCAGTTAATAGAGGCCATGTAGTACCTTAAGGCATCGTAATTTCCTTTTCTGAAATTAAAACCCATTCCTTTGCCTTTTACTTCTGCTACCTCTCTCGTCATCATCCACCGTAGAACTCCGTGATCACTTCCTGCTACTGGTTCCTCTACTGTCAGCCCTGTTATGTCATCTGATTCATGTGTGATGATGAGGTCTAGGATATTCTTTTCTCTAGTATTTTCCCTGACATGTTGATACAAATAACAGTCATCTAGTTGATTTAAAAATTTTGTTCCCCATGTCGAGTTTCCTTCCCATTTACTCCAATCAATTAGAGGCAGATTGAAATCACCCATAATAAGGCATTGACGCTTACTTGCCCATTCCATTTGCATGTAGAGGCTTTTGTCATAATCTTCACAATCACCTGGTCTGTAGATTACTCCTACTCGCATTATACCTTTGTTTCCAACTATCTCACACCATACAGACTCTATACTAGCATGTGAAACGTCTGAATCCGGGAAAGCTATCGTCGCACTCAGGCTGCTTCTGATAAGAAGCATTACCCCACCACCCCTTCTATCTAACCTATCCTTCCTAAATACATTATACAAGCCGTACTGAAACTCATCATCCCCAATTTCCGGGTGGCACCACGTCTCTGTAAGCCCTATTATGTCCGCGTTACTTGTTTTAACCAGCAGTTAATGGCTGAAATGCTCAGTCTTGAAGTGAATATGTTTAAATTTTTGGTGAATTTTGTGTCAGGAGAGACCACATTAGAATTTAGGAGTCATTTGTGGTAGAATTCACTAATTTGGCTCTGGAATTTTATTAAACTTAACTTTTTTAAGTCCAAACAGAATTTGGTTGTTACCCACCAAACTCGGAAATAAGGCTAATCGGAAACTTATCTTGTAGTAGACCATTATTACACAACCAATATTACAGGCAGATTAAGAAAAACTAATCTGTATTGTAAAATTGGTAACAATGCTTATTAACTCTTATTAATAACAGAAATAAAGAATTTCGTTTGTATTAATTTTATTTGAATCAGTTTCAACCTTGTCCCATTTCCTCTTTGGTATTTAGGCTCTGTTGATGTATAATCTGGAGTCTCTCAATAGATCAAATGTATTTTACTTTGGATCATTCAAGAATATTATTATTTTTATTATTATTGCTCTTATATTATTACTCCCTGATTGGGGGTTCTATCTCGTGACGAGTATTGCTACCAAGTACACAGGGTAGTTGTTATGTTTGATGATACTGTTGGTTGAGGAACTCCCTGACTATCCTACAGGTGTTTCAGGATTGCGACTTTCTGGAGTTTCTTGTAGGTGTTTGGTGGGAGACCTATTGCTGCTAGGCTGTTATTCAGAGTCTTTGGCACCATACCTGTGGTTGACACGATGACTGGGATGGTCGTAACTTGTTGCATATGCCACATCTCTTTGATCTCCTGTCTTAGGTTCGTGTACTTCCCCTGATTTTTTCCCCATTGGTTTTCTGCAGGTTGCCAGTGTTGAGTACTGGTATGTCAATCAGACAGACCTATGCCTTTTCGTTCTTGTCCACAAGGGTTATGTCCGGTCTGTTGTGTGGGATTGTCTTATCCGTTATTATGGCGCAGTCCCAGTACAGCTTATGGGTTGGGGTCCCTAGTACTGCCTAGGATTTGTACTTTTTGTACGGTACACTTTCTTCGATCAACTGGTATTTCCTTGCTAGCTTCTGATGTATTATCCTGGCTACCTGGTCGTATTTGAGTGTACTCAGTCTGGATGATCACCTTGCATCCTGCTGTGATGTTTTGGATCATTTCTGAGGCCAGGTGGCATCGTCGACATGTGTAATTAGACACTCCGGGCTCCTTGTCGATGTGTTTTCTGGTGTTGATTACCGGATCTTGGATGGAAAGCATGAATCCTTCAGTCTTGGGGAATAGCGTCACGCTCGAGAGCCATGCATTGGAAGCAGTTTTATCTATATAATCTTGATGGAGATCATTGTAGTGTTTGCCATGGAATGTCTTTTCTGCCCATCTTTCTAGTTTCCTTTGTACTTCTTGATTGGGAAGGGACTCCTCGATTAGGTTGAGCAGTGTATATTATTTGTCTATCATCCTTATGGCCTTGTGGAGTGCTACTGTGTGTTTCTAGAAGTAATCCTTTAGGTTAGCAATCGCTGTTTTCTGTTGCTCAATAAGGTCTATCAGGCCCCTTTCTCCTTCTTTCTCCCCAATTGTCAGTCTCTTCACAGCTGACTTCGGGTGGTGTTGGCGGCTCTTGGTCATCATTGGCCTTGTGTTTCTCACAATATCTTCCAGCTCAGTGCTAGTCCAATCTATGACCCTGAAGGAGAATTTGTTATTTATTTGTTATTTGGTTTTTAGGAGCATTAGCAACTAAGGCCATATTGCTACGGGGATATGCGGTGGTCATTCCCTGACCTTTCCGCATCCTCCGTATTTGGTGGTCATGGGCTCGAACCCCAGTCTAATCAAGGAGCGTGTGCTACGCACTGCTGCTCCTGCCCACCTGGCTACGGAGGCGCCCCTGAAGGAGAATGTTAGCACTGGGACTGCATAGGTGTTTATGGCTTTAACTGTGTTCCCCCCATTCAGCTTTGCTCTCAGCAGACTTCTGAGCCTCCGATGGTATTTTTCGGCCAGGCAGGCCTTAATTTCCTTATGCTGTAACTGCTGAGCCTGCATCATCCCCAAGTATTTGTAGGACTTTCCCTCTGCCATGGCTTCGATCTCTTTACCAGTCTGCAGCTGGTAGTTTTGGTTGACTAATTTTCCCTAGTGCAATCCGTGGGTCTTGCATTTGCCTTGACCAAATTCCATCTGAATATCATTGCTGAATTCTCTGGTGATCCGGAGTAGTTGTTGGAGTTGCTTCTTGGTCCCTGCGTAGAGCTTGATGTCATCCATGTACATCAAGTGGGTGAGGATGTACAGGTTCTTCCTTCCTTCTTTGAGGTTATATCCGTACTTCTGCTGTTGAGCCTTGTGGATAGCAGATTAAGTGCTATACAGAACCACAGTGGGCTCAGGGCATCTCCCTGAAATATTCTTCTCCTGATGGGGATTGGACTTGTTGTGATGTTCTTGACCTTAATGGTAGTACTCCATTTAGCCATTGTTTCCTAGGAAGTTTGTCACTATTGGATTGACTTTGTAGATGTTCAGCGCCTCTATTAGCCAGCTATGAGGCAAGGAGTCGAAGGACTTGTGGTAATCGATGTAGGCTGTGTACATTTTGCAGCACTTCTTGTAGGCTTGCTCTATAACCATGCCGTCTGTGTTTAATTGCTCCTTGCATCCTTTCTGCTGTTCGGCCATTATGTTCTGACTCTCCAAGTGGTCTGATGTCTTCCTGGTTATGCAGCTGGTCAGGATTTTGTTTATTGTTTATTATTATTATTATTATTAAATACTATAAATGGATTATTCTAGATTATTATTATTATTAAATATTATCCTTCTATACTTGCCTGCCCACTTGTGAAATAGAAGAATATTTTTTAAAATCTGGAATGGGTTCATGACATTGATAGATTTGTGGAGAGCAGTATCTAAAGGAAATTAATTAATCCTCAGTTAAGGTGGACATTTGAAATATTTTTTCAATAGAACAATTAAGTGAAACAACTTAAAACATTTTAAAAAATCTAGGGAAGGATAAAAGGCCAGAAAACATAGTAAATATGTTTGACACCAAACCAAACTATCTAGTCATCAATTATTTGCTAGGCGCCTCCGTAGCTGGTTGGGCAGGAGCAGCAGTGCGTAGCACGCACTTCTTGATTAGACCGGGGTTCGAGCCCATGACCACCAAATAAGGAGGATGCGGAAAGGTCAGGGAATGACCACTGCATATCCCCGGAGCAATATGGCCTTAGTTGCTAATGCTCCTAAAAACCAAATAACAAACAAACAAACAAACAATTATTTGCTACAAGTAAAGTCTATGATAAAGGTGATCAGGGTCAGCCAATGGCAGATTTGAAACCCATATTGATAAGTCCATTGGTCTGAATTTGAAAAATATTGCACATACATATTCCTTGTATTGCCAAAGGTAACTTGTGTGCTTCAAAGAATCCTTTATTGATACAATGTGTAATAATACATTGGCTTACCTTTGGCCTTAATTACACACTGTATTAGCATTAGTAGAGGCATATGATGCAAGAAAGCAAGCTTATGCAGCATCAGCCAAAAAAAAAAAAAAACCCTTCTACTTCACCCCTCCGTTCATTCGAAATACCTGCCCAGCTGAGCCTTAAATTTATTTAGGCTATCAACTTCCACAAAAAGGGATGGAAGTCTGTTTCACTAACCAACTCCCCGCTGGCTAAAGGCAAATTTCCGTACATCTATCCTACATCTGTCTTTCCTCAATTTGAATATATGCCCTCTCAGGTGATTATTCCAAGCAAGAGGCAGAATCCCATCAGCATTGAGCATGCTCAAACCATTTAAGGCTTTATACACCTCTATCAAATCACCTCGCCTGTATCTAGTTTCTAGACACCGTAATTTGCAAAACTTAAGCCTTTCTTCGTAAGAGCAACTCTTTGTTCCATTCACTAATCTTGTTGCCCTTCTCTGTACTCATTCCAACAGTACTGTATACAGGTCTGGAGGCCTCATTCTTGAAATGAGGCCTCCAGACCTGTATACAGTACTCAAGGTGTGGCCCGACCATTGTCTTATACAAGTGAATAATCACCTCCTTATCCCTGCTAGAAAAATTCCTGTATATCATTGATAAGACACCATGAGCTACTCTTGCAGCTCGTCTGCACTGCTCAGAGAACTTTATATCTGTCTGCAGAACTAGCCCCAGGTCCTTTTCATTCTCTGCCACTGTCAGTGTTGTACCACAGAGTTGTTACGTTGCTCTGGGGTTGCTGTTTCCCATATGTAGTACTTTACATTTGTCAATGTTAAACTTCATTTGCCACCTCTCGGCCCATCTGCTCAACCTTTCCAGATCCTGTTGCAGCAGCATAGCGTTAGTAGTATCATATGCAAACTTGGACATTAAGCTTGATATACCATCATCAATATTATTTATTAATACAGAAAACAATAATGGACCCAACACTGAACCCCGAGGGATTCCACTAATAACATTAGTCCATGATGAGCAGTGTCCATTGATTACCACTCTCTGTCTTCTCCCCCTCAACCACCCCTTTATCCATAGGAGTAATTTGCCTCCAATGCCACACTGCTCCAATTTGTGCAGCAGTCTCCCATGTGCAACAGTAACAAAAGCCTTTCTAAGATTCAAGTATATAATATCAAAGTTATTCCCTGCATCGAGTTCTTTTGCGACTGCATCATAGTATCCAATCAAATTGGTCAGGCAACACTTTCCCTTAACAAAACCATGCTGTGTCTGAGCTATAACTGAAGTTTTGTCTCGGTGATCCTGCAGTGCTTCTTTAACCAGTGCCTCGATTAATTTTCCTGGAACAGATGTTAAACTCACAGGTCTATAATTACTTGTCTCAGCCTTTGATCCTCGCTGAATAACTCCTCATGTGTGAATGTCGATGCAAAATATTCATTTAGTTTGTTAGCTATCTGAGCAGGATCATCAACAGTTGAACCATCGATATCAAGTGGACCAATCTGATTCATCCACTTCCTTCTGGAGTTTACATAAGTAAAGAACTCTTTGCTGTATCCTTGTTTGTAGACTTTGAACCAATTTTTAATAACAGGAAGGCAATATTTTGGTCTGTTCCTCCTCCAGTGCAGAGTTCAGTTCAGCTACTGATTATTGGCATGTTGGCCTGACCTGAATGCATCATTTCAGTTCATCTCAGAGGTATTTATCGGGGGATAAGGTAAGGGCTCTAGGCAAGCTAGTGAAACCCGCATGCTCAAACCAGTTCATTAAGCCGCTTAGTGCCTTCCATTGGAAGGCACTAAGTTTAATGCCTCAACCCATCTATTGTATTTCCTTGATCTGTTTAAGTGTAGCATGACTATTGTTGCATTTATTCCTATTCTAGAGTGTGGATAATGGTTAAGGTTAATTTTTCTCAAATCCCAGGGATGTCCAGATACTTTTGTCAGTATAGCATATTTGAAAAGGTATTACAAAAACTGAAATCCAGAAGGAATAGTGTACGTCCCATACAGCAGAAAAAAACAGATTTCTAGAAATTTTCTGAGACAACCCAGATACCTTACAAATTTCCTGTCACAGATTTGGCAGATATTTAAATCTATTGGATGCTTATTTTGTATATTAGCATAGGATTACAATTATGTTTCTTAAATCCACAGCATAGGATTATAATTATGTTTCTTGAATCCATATAAATCCTTTGTGAAAACAGTGGCATTGTATATCTTACTTTATTGTAATAAGGTAACATAAAAATGCCCTTTCAAAATTGGACTAATCTTTCTCTGCCCAGTGTTTTTTGGTTATTGAACTGCAATGTTTATCTTCCTGTAGAAAAATAGCAAATATGGAAAGAAGGGATGGAATTTTTATTTGTTTGTGAAGAGTTTTTATTTGAAATATTAACCTCTAACTTCAATTTTTTAAGAAGTGTTATTGTCATCATGAAAAGGATTCTAATAATTAACATAAGAGTAGATTTTGAACAATCTGGATGATTGTTGTTTATGTTGATTCCATCTTTTCAGAGAACAGGGCTTGGTATGGACATGATTGAAGCTTTGAGCCAAAGCATCTTAAGGGGCCCAAAATATGTAATTATAAATATTTATCCTACAGTAAAAATGGTAAAGACTCCTTGGATAGCAAGGCCCAAAGCCATTGCTTATTTGGCTTAGTCTTAATTCTGGCACTGCAGAGAAAGTACAAAGTAATACCTTAATACCAAAAGGGTTAATACAGTGTTTTTCAAAATTTTTTTTTTTTTTTTTTAATAATGGCACCCCTAAGTAATTTATTTTATTTTGCGGCACTCCTAATCAATTTTCTGCCTGTTAGATCCGATTCTCTCTCTGTATATATCCACATATACAGGGTGTCTCAAAAATATTGGTACAAGTGTTTAGGGGAGGTAGGTAACATCTAAAGGAATGTGAACCGCATAGGAACCCATAACCGGAAATGTCACTGTAAGTCGGTACACGGCGCTGTTCATCAGTTTGTGAGAGGGAAAATTTCTGGTTTACTCATTCAAGCAGTAGTCGCCGCACGAAGAGCATGTATCGATATACGAACTGTGAGCTGCAGACATGCACCTAGCGTATGGATTAGCAGAGGGCAATGGACAAGCCACTCAACAAATTTATGGAGAATGCTTCCCAGACAGACATGGACCGGACCATCGTTTGTTTGCGCGTGTGCATCAAAATTTGTGCGATTATGGGTCATTTAGAGGTAACAGGAATAGCGTGGGCAGACCACGGTAAATAAAAATGGGAAATTAAAAATTTATTCTTAATTCTGATACTATATTGGATTGGATAATTTTAAAAATATATTTTAGTCATGTTATCAAGAAACAGTTGTTTTTCTAATTGCCTTTAAGGTCAAATGTGTGGTTAAGAATGGACCAAAATTGGAGCAAAATGAAAATTCAATAGACATAAATTTAATGCAAGGAGAAACACTTGTAGGATATAAGATGTTTACTTCTAGCCACCAACGTTAATCATTAAAATATGTTGCCTTGCTTGATAGTTGAAGCCAGTAGCTTGGGGAAATTCAAAGGCCTATTGGACAGGTGCTTGTGGAAAGAGGGAAACACATAGCTAGTTTTTTTTTTTTTTTTTTAAATGGTGCAGTATAAATCTCTAGCTTCCTTGCACAATGTGTGGCCAATATTAATAATAATAATACACCTGAAAAAACTATTTGCACATCAAACCTAAAAATAGAAAAAGTCCCAGTTTCACTAAACCTAACATAAGCAGCCTTTTTTTTTTTTTTTTTTTTTTTTAAAGATTAATTGTTGGCTTCTTGTTTTGGGAATGGGGAATATTTCAGTTTAAAGGACCTAAATGGATATCAGTTGTACTATTGAGTCATGTACCAGAGAAGAAAAATGTGTGCAATGTATATAAATGATCATGTGATACAGAAGCGTATGGTAGATATAAATTAGTCTGAATTGAAATCACAAAGGAGGTTAGGCAAGCCAAGGCACATTACGAGAAGTCTCTGCAAAGAATGCCAAAGAAAGCAGCAAAGGCTTCCTTACTTATATTAACAGTAGAAGGAAAGACTCAATCACATTGGTCCCCTTGATGTCAGTGGTTTAACTGTTTATGATCCTGATCAGGTTGCTGACAGGCTGAATATGTATTTTACCTCTACATTCACACATGAGGAATTCCTTCGGGAGGGGGATTGCAGAAATTTATTAACCTCCAGGTAGCTAAACAATTTTGTGATAACTGAGAGGAAATTGGCAAGAAATTGTTGAAGTAAAAAACATATTTCTATCCACCCCTCCATCGGGTGGTGGAGGGGATCTACCCAATTATTTTAAGGGAGGCAGCAAAGGAGGTAAGCAAACCCTTCGCCGTAATTATGAGAGCATCTTTGGATTCGTGGGAAGTTCCTGTGGATTGGAGTTGTGTGAATGTATCCCCAATTCACAAAGGAGGATCAAAAGGTAACAAGAGTAATTACAGACCCGTTAGCTTAACTTCTGTTCCAAGGAAAATAATGGAGTCACTAGTTTAAGAAGTAATGCAGGACCATTTAGAGAGTAGTGCAGTTATACTTTTGACACAGCATGGGTTTGCTAAAGGGAATTTGTTAATTTGTCTAAACAATTTGGTTGATTTTTATGGTGCAGTGACAAAGGATCTGAATGCAAAAAATAATTTTGATATCATACACTTGGATTTCACTAGAGCTTTTGATACTGTTGCATATAAAATACTGCTGTACAGATTGGAGCACTGTGGCATAAAGGGAAAATTACTGCTATGGATAAAGGAATGGTTAAGTGGAAGAAGAGAGAGAGAGAGAGAGAAAGAGAGGTTATCATTGGACACTGATCTTTGTGTAATCATGTTATTAGTGGAGTGCCAAAGGCTTGGGCCTTTGTTCTTTTCTGTATTTATTAATGATATTGATGAGGGTATATTAGGCTTATTGTCTAAGTTTGTAGATGATACAAAGGTTGGCAGGGTGTTAATGACAGTAATGAAGTTACGATGCTACAACAAGATATAGAACATTTGGCAGATGGGCTGAGAAATGGCAATTGAAGTTTATAACATTGGCAAATGCAAGGTTCTGCATATGGTAACAATAATGCTAGAGTAATGTGTCAACTAAAATACAGTTGAACTTGGTTATAACGAGCACGGAAATAACGAGACCACAGCTGTAACGAGCAAAAAGCCATGATCTGAATTTACACGTATTTCCATACAATTGCTGTTGTTATTTGGTTTTTAGGAGCATTAGCAACTAAGGCCATATTACTCCAGGAATATGCGGTGGTCATTCTCTGACCTTTCCGCATCCTCCGTATTTGGTGGTGATGGGCTCGAACCCTGGTCTAATCGAGAAGCGTGTGCTACGCTCTGCTGCTCCTTCCCACCTGGTTACGGAGGCACCTATTCCCATACAATTACTCACTGTTATAATGAGCGTACTGCATGGATATACTGAATAAATTTTGGTAATTTGGCTAATCGAAAAAAAACCCCAATTCTTGGAATAGACAAAAATGAAATGGGCGACTTAGCTTTTATGACCACCCGCATTGGATTAGCTGCTGGTTTTTGATCTTGCCCTTTTCAGTGATGGTGTCTATATAATAGTGCATTCCTGCTTGTTGCATTACCCTATTTACAGATTGTCTTGTGTTCACTGAACCATAAATTTATTTCGGGACTTCTAAGAACTGTGTATGCATTTCGGCACTTCCAAGACGTCGTATGCATTTCGGGCTTCTAAGAATTTTGTATGAAGATCACTTTACCATAATTTTAAAGTAAAATCAGTTAGAAATGAATCCTTCCTTCGAAACATGTCTACTAACAAAAGAAGTGTCTCTCAATTTGCAAAAAATTCGAAATTATTTGCGAGTTAGAACGTGGTGCGAAAAGCGTTGAAGTGTGTGAAAAGTTTTCTTTGTCCGCTTTGAGTGTATTGACATTGTGAAAGAATAAAGATGTTTACATATTGGCACTGGAAAAGAGCATAAACCGAAAAAAAAAAAAAAAAAAAATTCAGAAAGTGGGATATTACATACGCTGATGAAGCATTGCTTCAATTTGATCACTGCACTTCTTTGTGCAGTGTTCAATTTGATCATTGCACAAAGAAGTGCTGGAGTTTCAATAGACGATCCGATCTTGAAGGCTCAAGCAGCAAAATTTGCTAAACAATTTGGACACGACGATTTTGTATATAACAATAGTTGTCTGGATCGATTTAAAAACCAACATAACATCGTTTATGCAAAAATTAGTGGAAAAACTCATTCTGCAGATCCAATAATGGCAAATGAATGGATTGACCGTGTTTGGGCAGAAATCAGGAAAGATTTCACTGACGAAGACATGTACAATGCCGACGAAACAGGACTTTTTTATAATTTGACACCTGACAATATGTTTAAATTCAAAGGGGAAAGAAAAAATATGTTGGGAAAAAATCAGGTTTGCTTGTGATGGTGCTCATATGAACAAATTTGATAGGAACTGATAATAATAATAAAAAAACCTGCTTGTTATCGGAAAATCGAAACATAAGGAAACTTCCTGTGGGTTACACTGTAAACAAGACAGCTTGGATGACTTTTGATATTTTTCAGCAATACTTAAATGATTAGAATAAGGAGTTATTTAGAAAGAAGAAAAATATTTTATTGTTGTTGATAACTGTCCTGCACATCCTCAGATTCAAAATTGTCCAGCCTTAACCTGGTGTTTCTGGCTCTCAATGCGACATCAATTTTACAACCAATGAACATAGGTGTCTAATCAAGAAGTTGAATGGATTTTATAAAAGATTTCTAGTTCTACCTCTGATGAGTCAAAGAGAACAGAAGTGTAGAGTTTATATCGGTATTGGATGCTATAAATTTATTGAACAATGCGTGGAATAGGGTTACTTCAACAACCATATCGGATTTCTTCAAGAAACTGAAATTAAATTCAAACGAAATTTCAATCGTAGATGAAGATGATGGAAAACAAGAAAACAACTTACCATTATCCAAATGGTTGAGATGTAACAACATTGTAGGTTTTAATAGAGATAATATCTATGAATTTGTACGAGTCGATTCTTGGAATAGTATTTAATAAGTTGTGTGGTCTTCCTGCAGAAAGTGATGTAGATGCTGAACTCAACCAACTTGATAACGACGATGATAAAGATTATGATGACAAGTGAAAGTGAATCAAAAACAGTGCCGACAATCTCACAAGCTCAAAGTGCAATGGACACATTAGTCAGTTTTTTTGAAGGAACTGAGGCAAGTAATGAGATTTTTAATGCATTCAGTGTTTTAAGGGGAAACTTAAAAAATATCAAAGTGAAATCTTGAAAACAAACATCAATTTTAAGATTCATAAATAATGACCACCGCATATCCTCAGCCTGAATAAAGGGTGAGAGTTGGCATCAGGAAGGGCATCCGGGCTTAAAAATTGCATGCCAAAAAAAAAAAAAAAAAAAAATGCTGACCCCATAATGGGAAAAGGCGGAAAAAAAAAAAAGAATAAAATAGACTAATTGAAATCGTGTTTATTGTTAAATAGTATTGTTTTTCATTACAGAGAAATAAATTGTGTTTAGTAGTATTAAGTGTATTGTAGTTTATACAAGCATATTAATACAAATAATATGCAGGTATATACTTATATTATTTTTCTCTCTCTAATATTTCTTTTGTTTTTTGAGTCTATCTTTTTATCAAGTTATTGAGAATTAAAAAAAAAAAATAGGAGGTAGATTTATCTCATCACTGATATAGTGTTCGTTGTCTAATGGCCCCAGGGATTTCCGCACCTCTGCTATCACTGATATAGCGAGTAATGGTTATAGCGAGGAAATTTCTTCAGTCCCTTGATGCTCGTTATAACCAAGTTTGACAGTACTAATATGTCTGTACTGCTTAGAGAACTCATACTAATATGAAGTTCTCTAAGCAGTACAGACAGGATGCCAGGGTAGCTCATGGGTTTTTTAGTGATAACAGGAACTTTGTTAGCATGTGTAAAGAGGTGATTATACCATGTATAAGGCAATTGTCAGGGCACATCTTGAGTACTGCATACATGTCTGGAGGCCGCATTTTAGGAAGAATGTAGGGCTGCTATGGAACGGGTATAGAGAAGGGCAAGAAGATTGGTAATTGGAACAGTGTGGGAGAGGGGATTCTCTTACCAAGAAAGGCTTCATTTCTGAAGATTTCAGCATCTGGAGACAAGGTGCCTGCAAAGTGATTTTATTGAAGTGTTTGAGGCTTTGAATGGCTTTAGCAAACTCAGTGCTAATGGGATTCTACCTCTAGTTCATTCAGTAGATGCTTATGAGGGAGCATAAATACCGAGGAAGGATGGTTGCAGAAGAGATAGATGTGCAAAACTTTCCATTTAGTCAATGGGTGGCAGACTGCTGGCACAAGTTTCCAGTCAGTCTTGTTGATGTGGATTTTCTTCCTTGAATAAGTTCAAGGACATTCTAGTTCTTCCTTGGAAGAAGAACTAGACAAACTACTGGAGGGGATAGATAGGCGAAACTTTTTTTTTTTTTTTTTCGTTGATGCCGTATAAACTTGCTTTCTTGCATGATTTGCCACTACTGATACTAAGATCATCCTTATTCTAGCATCACTTGTCTGCAAGTGTATATTGCCTACTTTGTCAACTTTGCAGAGTTATAGTCCAGTCAGTGTACATGGATGGCTCAAAAAAGAAAGTACAATAGGGGTTTCAGTGGTATTACCGCTTATAACAATAGCACAATTACTCCCACAGGAATGCTGCATATATATCTGCAAGAATTTTAGGTTATACAACTAATCTTAACAATTACAAAGGTTTATTATGTAAGGTTATAGCCTGAAAGGCTTCTAGTTATGCATTGCCCTAGTAGAATATATGTTCAGAAATCTACTTGATTTGAATATCTCACTGTTACAATCTGCATAACAAAGTTTTCATATGACCAAAAAAAAGTGGAAAACTGGTAAAAAGGTTGTGTGTTTCTTGAAATGCATTTCAGTGCAGCGTATCCACTTAAAAAAATATCCATCACCGGACATAAAACAAAAAATAAATGGAGAAAATTAACAGGTGTAGGTGGCAAGAAGGAGACACCTTTTTGTGATTTCTTTGTCAACTGCTGTCAAGGTATTGTGCATGGAAGAACAAAAAATTATTTATCTAAATAGGATGGTCATGGGACTCCTTGTTTTGAAACCTCAATCTATCCAAACATCAGAAATTCAGAACTTCATATGTATATTCATATATTAATTTTATTACTATATATCATTCATATATTAATTTTATTAGTATATATCATTCATATATTAATTTTATTAGTATATATCATTCATATATTAATATTATTATTATATTTATATTTGTATTTTTATAAGTATAGTATTCATACATATAAGTACAATAAATCCTCGCTAATTCAGAGTAACTGTGGGAGGGGTCATCCGGATTAAGCGATAATCCGGATTAGTGAAATAAAAGATAGTCCTAAAAGACAAAAAAAAAAAAAAAAAACACTTAGAACACAAATAAATTGTATCATTTAATTATATAAGTAGTGCTGATGAAAAAAAATATATATATATATCGTTGTATAGAGCCTTTATTTAAAAATTATAAAAAGATACATTTATCCATCGATATATGGCTAAACGTGCTATATTTTTTAATACATTTATCCATCGATATATGGCTAAACGTGCTATATTTTTATGCATTTATCTAGTTTTCAGCACCATATCATTTATCAGCACCACTTGATCGTTGCTGTGAATACCACTTAAATATAGCTTCTTCCAGCAACACTTGTTTTGGCTTTTCTAATGTTTTAATGTCTATTTGATACACTGCTTTTATCACTCCCCACATCGAATTTTAAAGGAAATGTCTTTATAGATTCTTTTTGGTTTTTAATATCTGATACAGCCTGTTGGCCAATACCAAATTCTTGAGCAATTTTTTTTTTCTTTCCAGGAACACAATTTTCAGTTTGTTGTATCATTTTGAGCTTATTAATGATACTTAAAGTAAAGGGTTTTCTTTTTTTTTCACTTTTTAATTCTTTAGAACCCATAATTATATTAAATTTGTTAACATGTACGTATGTGCATACACCAATGAAGCAAAAAATGTATAAGCATTATCATCCATCTGACTCAGAGTCGACAACATGCAAGACAGTACTGTATAATGCACAGAGTAGTAAGATATCTTGCTACTCTATGCATTATACAGTGTAATGTATGTTTTGTCTCTCTCTCTCTGTGCAGTCAGAGTTACTCATTTGCTTTCCTAAATCCCATGTCTTTCAAAGTACTCAACTGCGAAATTCCGAACAGAATTTTCGTATTTTGATCCGGATTATCCAACATCCAGGTTAACTGTAACCAGATTAGCGAAGATTTCCTGTATATTTATTGATCAATGCAGACTCTCAAAGCATAACCCGAACATCACAAAATCAGTTAAACAAGTGCTTATCTGGTACCATGTCAAATTCAGAAGGTAATAGTAATATAGTGGAAGGAAGCCACAGGCTTTGCTGCACTGGAAAAAAAGAAAAGAAAAGAAAGATAACCAAGTAGATCAGAAAACACAAATTATATGCTTCCCTCTTCACACAGGTAAAAATCCAGTAAACCTTTGAATTTATTCAAACTATCAGCCTCAAATACCTGTGAGGACAACTTTTTCCAGCAGTCAACGACTCGCTAGCTAAATGAAAGCTTCCTACAATCTAATCTAAACATCAAGCCCTGTAATTTGAATTTATGGCGGCTAGTTTTGAAATTGTTTAGAACAGGAATTTGAAGGGAAGCCTGAATTGTGGAATTAAAGAGGTTCCAGTCTGATTTGTTAACTGCATAACAGATGATATTGTTTCAATAGAACAAGGGGCTCACAACTGGTGACTATGGGCTTTGCAAATTCAGGGTCCTGAGCTGAATATCATCATTCTTCTCTTCCTTGGCGATTCATATCTTCTTCTGACTCTCTTATATGCTTCCCTCTTCACACAGCTATGCATCCAGTAGACCTTTGAATTTATTCAAACTGTCAGTCTCAACTACCTGTGAGGACAACTTGTTCCAGCTATCAATGACTCGCTAGCTAAAAGAAAGCTTCCTGCAATCTAATAAACTTCAAGCCCTGTAATTTGAATTTATGACCTTCAGTTCTGGTCTTGTTTAGAACAGGAATTTGGAGGGACATTTCAATTGTAGAATTAGAGCTGCTAAATAATGGATGATATTGTTTCAATAGAACAAGGGGCCACATCTGGTGAGTATGGGCTTGGCAGACCCAGGGTCCTCAGCTGGATATTATCATTCTTCTCTTAGTGATCCCTTTCTACTTCTGACTCTCTCTCTCTCATGGTAACTCAGAAAGTTTTTTTTTGGCTGGTGCAGCCTAAGCCTCAGGCTTCCTTGCACCATATAGCTAATAATAATAATAATATCATTGTTTCTATTGAGCAATGGATCTTGTGGCTGCTGAGTTGTCTATCGTGGATTCCCAAAGGGTTTTACTGAAAGTCAGCAGATCGTTGGGCCTTAGGATTTTAAGAGAGGATGTATGTAGTGTGTAATGTTAATTGTAATGTGGCCCTGGCTTAGAACAGTGAGAATTCCACCTTCGTTCATTTTACTAATCCCTCTCTGAGTCTTATAAACCTCAATCAGGTCACCTCTGTGGTGCCTGGTTGCCAAACTCTGTAGCCCACATAATCAGAGCGTTTCCTCATACTTTAGTTCTTCTACCGATCTCACCATTCGAGTTGGCTGTTTTTTGAGCCTTTCAAGAAGCTCTGTCTTTTTTCAGAGAAGGCCTCCTTACAGTGGGACTGTGACCTTATCTGTACAGGATAGTGTTGGATAAATCATTGCTAAGATACCATGGGCTTTCCTGGATGCCTGTTTACACATATTTGCCCGTATTGTAACTCCCAGATCCCTTTCCTCCTCCTCCACTGTTTTTAATTCAGCCCCACAAAGTGTATACTTTATTTGAGGTTGCTATTCCCCAAGTGTAAGACCTTACTTTTAGCAGCATTAAAACATAGTTGCCACTTCTCTGAGGTGCAGAATTAGCAACAAAAGAGGCCATTTTTAAATAAGATTAGGCTACCTAAATTACTTTTATAGCTTAACTTAGTTTTTAATAGTTGACAGCTTAGCTTAATTTTTAATTAAGCATTTAGGAAACAGTGTTATTAAGTTAGATTGAGTTACCTATACTTAGTTAAAGAAACAGATGTCTGTCCTGTAAAGTTTATTTGCAGTGGCTCTATTAATGGTACAGTACTTTCATTGACAAGTGTTATCAGTCAATCAGCTTAAACTATTGAAAAACAAACAATAACACAGTGATTTGTTAAGCCATTGATTTGTTGTATGGTGGAAGTCATAGGAAAGTTGCGATGGAATTTTCATAGTTGCTTTCATTACCTTTGTCCAAAATATATAGACAGGATGATAAGGACTAAAACTATGGAAATAAAATAGTCATGATTAGTTTGTATTATTATTTAGTATTTATATTGTGTTGACACAAGCTTCACGAATGGGAAACAGCCCAATAGTGACGAGTCATTTTCAGCTTCATTGCATTTCAAAGAAAACCAGTGCTCATCAGTGGGTGGTGTTTTTTGATAGTATACAGATCTGGTACTCTGCAAAAAAAAATTTTGCCCAAAAGAAAATTTTTTTTGCATCTGGTCTGCAGTTATCCTTTCCTAATTTAAATCTATTTCCCATTGTATTTATTTCTCTTAGAAATATATACAGTGGGAAATAGAAATAAATTTAAGAGAAAGGTAGCAGAGACTGAGGTTCACTTTGTAGTTTTTAAAATGTTAAATTCACTTTCTGGAACATTTGAAATATGGCAGCTCTATAAACACAAACCTTAGATTTGTGTTTATAGAGCTTAAAATTTTGGCATCGGGTCACGAGGATAGGTTGCACCTAGGACCTTTTTGTCAACCCCCCCCAATTCCGGCTGCACACCAACCAAGTTCATTTCCTTCTCCCCGCACCATTCGGTGACTCAGAAGGAGGCATGAGATGGTGTCCATATTGATAAGGGCTATTGTTAATGTCTTATCTACTGTTTTTTATTTATGATTTTATTGCTGAATAATAAATTTAAAAAGTATGTAATGCACCCAATATTATTTAAACTAATTAATAGAAGAAAAACAAATTTTATTTGAATGTATTCGATAAAATATGTTGCCCATATATTGTCCCCTTCCATTTGTAAACTGATGCTGAAAAGTCTGACTTATTTCATCCCTATACCTTTATCAGTACTGTTCTAATTTGACCAATATGGTTCATTTTGAAAATGCTATCGCAAATGGCAGCAAATCACCATTGAAGATGTAGAAGTGGTATGCTCCAAGAAAGTGCGTCATACCGCTTCTTGATACACATTGAGCTCACTCAGAATGAACAAAACAAATTCTACAATAGAAAAGCATAATGTACAGGTGGCCTTCCTGCAGCCAGTCGTCATCAGAAATTATTGAATCTATGTACTAGTATCAAAATTTCAGTAAAGACAATGAGAATATTGATTGCCACCACCTAAGATATTGCATGTCATTTCATATTTGGTAGAAAAGTTCTCTGTAAAATATCTTTTGGACATCCTGAGAATCATGCCTTTGGGAATCTCATACTAAGTTGTTTTATAAAAAGAAATAATATATCCATGGACAATAGAGAACTAGCAATTATCTCCTGATTTGATTGCTAAGAAGTGTTCTCATTTATTTATTATTATGATTTTTTAAATCATAGCAGCATGTTTTCCCTTAGAACTTATTTGCTGGTGGTTTTCTACATGTGCTTCTGCAATCTTTAGCTAAAATATATCATATATGGGCAGGCTGAAATGCAAATTGTAATTTTGATCAATGTAATTTTACATTATTATAATAATTATTACATTATTACAATGTAATTTTACAAAATTACAATTTGATCAATGCATATTGTAATTTTGATCAATCCATATTACCTGATTTGGAGTAATTTAATTATTGTGATATTACTTCGTCTTTTTTCAAACACTATAAATTCATTTTCTGGAATGGACAAAGAATTAACCACATTCAGTAATATAATTAAAATAATTCCATATTTATTTGTTTACATCATTAACTTATATTTGTGTTTACAGGGTTTCCAATAATTATATATGAAAAGTATTTGTGTTAAAAAAAAGTATTGACACAAATACTTTTTACCAGAAATAGGGAGGTGTTTTAATTGCTTTTGTTTGCAAAATATTAACATGTACTTCTTAATTTGTTATGAACATTATACTAGTTATATGGTTCATTTTACATAATACTCACTGATATATGTCCTTTGTGAGGGTATAGCAGTTTTGCTAATTGTCGTGCATTTGGCGTGGACTGGGTTTGAATCTGTCAGAGACAGTAGGATTTATTAAAGGCTTCTTCTACAGTGGCAATTCCATTAGGCAATGGTGCAATATAGCCTAAGTTGCTGATTCAACTAAAAGTGAACTACTATTACCACCACCACAACTCACAGACAGTATGGATTTAGGTACTGAAATGAATAACAGTGACATATATATATATATACTTCTGAATTGACATTTTGACTTTTATTGTGTATACACAATGTTACCAACTTGCTCTGTTGTTAAAAAGTATTGTATATTGCAATCCTTGAATATAAACAGAAAATTTCTTATCATATTAATATTTTTGTTACTTAAGCCACATAATTGTTTAGTGAAGGATTTCTCATTCCTTGATGTTCAACTCATTTACCTCGCTACAATTAAATTAGAAATGTTTTCTCTCTCTCGCCCCATCCTTCTTAATTCCATTTGAAATATCTAGTTTAGCATGGCACATTTAGTTTCTGGTAATTGCCTTTTTATTGCAGTTCACTCATATCTTGATGACTTCTGATGCCACTGCTAATTTTTTTTGACATTAACCGTTTGGTTCATATACTGATGTTAATTTATGTTAACATGAATTGCAAGGATGAGATAGTGTTTAGTCGATCTTTTTGAAATAATATGAAAATATTCGTAAACAAGATTCTTCTATTCCAGTATACTCATTCCACCTGTTGTATTTAAAGAAAAGGATCAATATTTTGTTCTAATCTAGATATATTAAATTTGCACAAGAAATGTATAAAAATAAAGATGAGCTCTTGTCATCTCCTGTAAAGTGTTCCAGATGCTTTAGGTGATTTTGAGTGTATTATGTAAATATCGATTTTCAGATAATGGTTGCAGTGGTGTTGGTGCACAGATCATCAGTGAGTTCCTTAGTTCGGAGACCCTGAAAAGTAGTGATGGCCCGACCTGCTCTATATGCCAGAAGCAGTTCTTCAACAGGCAGACTCTGCGAAGACACATGGAACGGCATACACACAACAGAAAGTCCTACCGGTGTGATATATGCTTCAAAACTTATTCTTTCATCACTGGGCTATATAACCATAGAAAGACTCATCAAGGTATCTCTCGTTATGAATGTATAGTATGTGGGAAGAATTTCATGTATGAGGCAGCCTTGACTAACCACACTCAAAATAAACATTAAATCATGCCGTCATATAAGATGTAAGTCAGCATTTATAATTACTTTGATTGTTTAATATTAAGGTTTTTAGGTGGTCTTATGTTTTCTAATAGGGTAATTTTATACTCCTAATATTAATATTAACTGATGTTAATGCATAATTTTACATTAGTTAGGAATAGCCATTAAATTTATTTTTCTTTTTATTAGCTAATCATTTGCTAAGAGACAATAAAGATCAGATCATTCAAGGTAGTAGCATTTCCTCTTTATTCATTATAGGTGGGCATTTCTATGTTTTGCTGCTCTTCCAACTGGTTTTTGGTCCTGATGTTACCAATGGATCATATTGTCCTCTTTTTGTGAAGAAAAATGAATAAAAGATATAAGTAATTTGAAGAATGTAGCCAAACAATCAAAATATATCAGCATAGTCCTCTAACCCTCAGGAATAATTATTCTCAAAGTAGTATGTGTACCTACAGATGTCCTTTTGCAGAATTATATACAAAGAAATTCTGTAATCAGATTTTAAAATCTTATTTATTTGACTTGCTCTTTGTTGTTTTTGAATTTGAGAGGATAATGTAAATGAATTATCTCTATATCGAAATCACTATTACTGTTTTCATTGGAATGTTTGCTAGCAACAGCGGGTCAGCTGCCTTGGCAGCCAAATTTCAGTCAGTTATTGTATCTCATTAAACTGTATTTTTGTGAAGTTAAAAATTATTGATCTTGTGAAAAGCCAAGCAGGAAATTTGAGATTGTTGGTTTGAGAGCTTCATAATTTTAACAGTATTTAAGAGTACATAGCTCTACATAAAAAAAAAAAAAAAAAAGCTGCATTTACATAGCAGTCATCCCAGAATAACATACCATTTAAGCTGCCCTATATTAAGGGGAAAATACTTGCAAGTAATTGAACAGTCTTCCATATTGTCTGAGCAATGTGTACAGGCTTCTAGAACAGTGGCTCTGAGAGCCAATTGAGTGCTCAGAGTTATTATTTCTAATGCAATTTTAAAACTTCTCTCTGATTGGCCGATTAAAGAGAATACTAAAGTCTTTTAATTTTCAAAATTATTTTTTATTTGGCTCCTTGCTAATAAAGAATTAAGCTTAGTATCAAGAAAGGAAAGCTACCTTTCTTTTTGTACATATATAACTAACTTCATTAACACACTAACCACCAACTTCTTATTGCTTGGTCACTTGTGGCTCTGCTCCTGCTTCCATGTGGTGAGGCCAGTAATCTGATTATAAATCCAGTAATCAGGGCAAAAAGGAGCAAAAATTGACCTATTAATCTTAGCAATATTAGAGCTAATAAGCTCACACCTTGAGAATCAATCACCTCATCTTAAAAGAATCAAAAAAGATGACTCTTCCATATCTACCTGCTTTCCTAGTCATACATTCATTATCAATGAAACCTCTTAGCAATGTATCAGCATTTCATGTGCAGAAGAGCATAAAAGCTCTTCTGCTTTTATCTTTTAACTTTTATCAGTTACTCCCTAAAATAGTCAGCCAACTTTGGTCAAGAGATCTTGTGAAAACATCTCATCCCAATAATTCTAGGCAGCTCCTGAAGCAAACAACCATTGGAGGCATTCCCATTTCTGAAACACTATAGATAACTTTAAACACTTCTAAAGGGATCATTTCAGAATGGGATCTCCTTAATGTTCTCAAGGAAGAAATTACTGAAGAACTTAAAGCACAATGTGTCATTAGTGCCAAAAGAATAATGACCAAACAGGAACAGGATTACCTTTACAAGGAACATTCTTACCCCTACAAGGAACATTATTCTTGCTTTTAGCATTCCAAATGCCTCTGCATCAGTTAAAGCTGGCTACCTTTCTTGTAAGATTTGTCCATGTATTCCAAACCCATTTAGATGCTTTAAATGCCAAACATATGGACATTCCCAAACAGCATGTCAGAGTATGGCTATTTGTCCCTTGTGTGGCTCAAAAGACCACTCACAATTCAAATTCACTGCTGTGACAGCACAATGTCCCTATTGTCAGTGCATATTCCAAAGCTTGTGAATCATGGAAAATGGGTAAGAAAATTCTGAAGGACAAAGTAGAGAAAAATGTTTCATACCAAGGAGCATTCAAACAGATATTAAACTTGATGCCTTCAAATTGTATGCTAATACAGTCAAAAATACCAAAGAGTTTTCAACACCAACAGATATTACAATTCTTCCAAAAATATCTCTTTGTTAATGGGCCAGACCTTTCCTCATGGATGGCAAGACACTGACCGTAATGAAAACAGAGTACAACAAATTCTACTAATATCAAGCACCTGACAATGGCCCAGGTCAGAATTATTGACAAAGGAGAAAGAGCTAAATCCTTTGCATGGAATAAACAATTGGATCAAAATATGGACATTGAAGAGAAATCAGATAATAAGTATATGGCTCTCCTGCTATGTGTGAATGAGGAGATGGATGTTGGTCATCCAATATTACCCAAAATGCAAAAAATTTAAACAGGATTGAGGGGAAAAAAAAAGCAGTCAAATCAATGTCCACCAAATCTAAAACCAAATAATGCAGAATTCATTGCAATTATAGCTGCCTAAGAAGCAACCTAATTAAATTAAAGTATTTAATAATACACCACCATCACCATGATCCTGCCAGCGTTTATCCACAGAAAACATATTTATCTTCAAATTATATGCCCTAGTTCTTAAGATATATCTTATACAGACATCTTGAATCCAAGATGTCTGTATAGGATTTACCTTGAGAACTGGGTAGCAATTTTAGTTCACAGAATTCACCATCCAAACCTATCCAGCTTTGCATCTCTCTAGAAGCAGTTACCATTCTTGTTGTTCTTGGCATTACTCTCCCTCTTGTCTCCATTTATATGCCACCAAACATATCATGCTACACTGCAGAACTTAATTTACTAAATCAACTGCCCTGCCCTTGTATGCCTTTGTGATTTAAAGGGTCATTACCCTTTGTGAGGTTCTCTGAACTGGATTATAGATGGCAGATGATTGAAACTGTACTTCACAATTATCAGCTAAATTACTGAATACAGAAGGTGTATATTCACCTCTTCATGGGATCTAGGTTTGCTGTGGACCTTCCATATGTTTCTCGTTCATTTATTTTAGCATTGAGTGGAGTATTAACTGACATTCACAACAGTTGATCACTTTCCTGTAATTTGCAAAAACAGATAGATACAGACTATGCCTGCAACCAGTGAAATTTTCATCAAGCCACCCAGAAAAAATTTTGTAATATAATGCAATTTGACAGTCACTTGATCCTTACTACTTATGTTAATAATGCCACTATGCATATAGTAGAACCACTTCTTGGAGCTTCTGCTAGTGCAATGTTGAAATAAAATAATATCAAACAACAATATAATGGTTGGTGTACATGAGATTGTTTTCTTGCTAAAAGGAAGCAAAATAAAGCATGCATGGAACATTTTTTGCTGAAATTCTACAATGGAGATGCTTATAAACTATAAATGAACAAAGCCGAAGCTCGGCAAATTCATAGGAAAGCAAAACAGGATGTATGGAATAGATTTACTTCTACCATCTGAAAAAACATTTACCCCAAAATCTGAAGAAAGATCCACACCCTTAGTGATAAGTGTCACCAAAATTTATCCCCAATCCTGTCTTGGAATGGAAGAGATATTTCTTCTCTGATCAACATTGTGGAGTGATTAGCTGAAACATCTGCTGCCACCTCATCCTCTGCTTCTTATAACTCATTTAATCACATAAAGAAAAGTGTGGAACGATATAAAGTTAACATGGCTAAAAGTCAATTGTATTCTTATAATTGTTCACTGTTACTGAACTCAAACAAAGTTATCCAAAATTCTTGAAATAGTTCTGCTGGACCAGGTGGCATTTATTATATAATGCTTCACCACCTTAACTCCAACTCTATATCTGCACTACTGCCATTTCACAACAGAATCTTTGAAGAGAATATCTACCCTGGTAGTTGTAGCCATAGCAAAACTGGGGAAAGATTACTTCCTTCCCCAATAGTTATTGTTCTATATGTCTGACTAGCAATTTAGGAAAAATCCTAGTAGAGCTGGTTCACAAAAGATTTGTTGGGATTATTGAAGATCATAATGCTATATTATGCCACCAATTTGGTTTCCATTATAACAGTCAGCAACTGATATCCACATTAACATTAAAGCACACTCATCACTTTTGTAAAAAAAAAAAAAAAAACCCATAGTAATTGGTAACTTTTGAAATTAATAATGCAGTTGACACCACTATGAGACATGGAATACTCCAAGACTTGTATATCCATAGAATAAGAAGTAACCTACCTCCCATTTTGAGGCAGGTTACCTCCTCTATTCATGTAAAATTTTCTCCGTCTCACGACCTCTCAAGTATGATTCCAGAAATGGTTTGTCCACAACTCACTTGCAAGAAGAATTATCTCAAGGATCAGTTTTAAGTGCAACTCGTTTTGCATTAAATAGCAGTAACATTACTCGAGACATTCCAGCTATTGTGGAAACTTATATGTATGCAGACAGTCTTGTTATTTCCTGTCAATCATTGAGCATGGCTACTATTGAAAGGCAACTACAATTGGCAATAACCAAAATTGAAATTTGGATAAAATGCAATGGTTATCAATTAACTGAAGGGAAAACTAGTACTACACTACACTATTGTAAGCTGTGGTCACCGATAAACTACAGTTTCTATTGTAACTCACTATTGAGACCACAACTAACTATTGTAAGTTGTGGTCTCTTCACCTAGAACTGGTCTTAAAACTGAAAGGCATAGAAATACTCTTCAGAAATTTCATAAGAGTATTAGGCTTAGTGTTAGACACAAGCAAAATTTTTGTAAACATATTACCTAATTCAGAGGTTCCCAAACTTTCTCGGTTCACGGCGCCCTTAGTAGTGTCCCAGTAATTTTTTCACGGCACCCCTAGGCCAAAAGAAATACCCAACACAGTGGTTTTCGACTTTTTAATGTATATACCTATATAATTTTTTCTTCTTTATATAGAGGTACTAAATAAAATCAATTACAAATCACTACAAAATTAAAAAGATACGGTAGAATGGATACCGTACACCTTTTTATAATGAAAAAAAATATACAAATTAAAAAAAAAAAAAATTATAATAATAATAACTTTAAGTAACTTAAACCCAAATCACACGGCACCCCAAGAATGTTGTTGCGGCACCCTAGTTGAAAACCACTGACTTAACTGCAAACTACGTGCCTCCAGAAAGTAAATATCCTTCACGAATGCTTCGTACTGAATTCTTTGTACTGCATACAGGTCTGGAGGCTTTATTTTAGGGGAACCATAGAGCTAGTAGAGCAGGTACTAGGGTCGTAAAATTTTCCTAAAAAAAAAAAAAAGAAAAAGATTTTTGTTGATAAAATTAGTTTTCAAAAATACAAAAAAATTAAAATTGTCTGATATTTTAATTGTACTTAATTTGGCATTTTGTCCTTTTTAACAATTGTTTATCCTGTTTTACATATGGAAGGAATTCTTTACATGTAAAAAAAGAAAAATTCATTGCAATCTGCAACTCTGCCTTGAATAATTCTCAGTGACTTTTGTTTCTGACATCTGTCCACTTCAATTTCATTAACGAAAACAGCCTTTCTACTACAGCATTTGAGCCAAGAATAAGTAACAAATATCCTACTATTCTAGTGATATTGCATATATTTTCTTTAGGAACTTTGGAAATAAAATCAAGCCACATCACTTCCTGTACGCTTTCTAGCAACTTTAACCTATTCTCACAAAACTCTTCATACATCTCTTTAACAAGTACAGGTCACTGTTGAAAAAAAGCCGTGAATTAAGGTTGAATTTGAAAGTGTCTGCAATTCTGCCCAGACACGATAGGAAGCAGTATATGACGAGAGCCTGGAAAGATTGTGCAAGGCTCAAGGGGTAGAATTTTTTTCAGCCTGGTCTGTACTTGTTAACAGGAGAGACTGCTTCTACAGGGGTGGGATACACTTAAACAGAAAGCGTGCAAGAATATTTTCTGATGCTATTGAGGCAGTGTTGGTGGGTCGGAAAACTGCTAGCTTGGGGGGGTACAAGGACTAACAGATTAACAGTAGCCACTGGCAGAGGTGAAAGTGATTCTTGCACTGCTTCTATTGGAATGAGCAGCAGCCTGGAAAACAAGATGCAGGATATTTCAGAGACTGCTGGGAGTCATTGCGGTACAAGTAAACACATGGGTTATGTTAGGCTAGCTAAGAATAGGAACAGGTGCATGTATACTTGCGTGTACACCAAGAGTTTGGTAAATAAATTTGATGAATTTGAGATATTGCTCAAAACATCAAAGGCAGATATTGTTGAGATATCAGAGACGTGGTGTCACACAGATGTAAGGAATGCAGAATTGGAATTTGGGGAGTACAATGTGTACAGAAAGGTTAGATAGGATAGGAAGGGAGGAGGGGTTATGCTATTAGTTAAGAAACAAAAAATCCAAGGAAGTGAAGCCAGTCGACATCGCTGGACCGTGGAGTGTCGAGTCAGTTTGGTGTGACGTAAGCATTAGGAGATCAAAATTGAGAGTAGGAGTGTGCTATAGTCTATTGACTCTGATGAGTATAATAAGAAACTGTACAGGGAAATAGAGTGGGCCAGTAAATCATAGTCTTATAATGGGGGATTTTTAATTTCCCAGATATTGACTGGAATTTGTGGGTTGGTCACTCAGACATTAGCAAGGCTTTTGTGGATTTATTGGATGATTGTTTCCTACATCAGCATGATCCGGAGGCAACTAGAGGGAGTAATACTCTTGATTTGATTATCAGTAGCAGATTCTTCATGCATTAAGAATCTGCAGATAAAGGAACCACTAGGTGTCAGTGATCACAGTGTGCTGAAGTGGGATTTACTCAGAGGTAACTACCATCAGGGGTAAAGGGAAGGGTTTTTGCTTTTGTAAAGGCGACTACGATGGTCTGAGACAGTATATAAATTCTATACAGTGGGATCAACTGACGATGTTGCCAACAGCAAATTCAAAATGGGAAGCATTCAAAGAACTTATCTTGGAAGCTACTAGGCTTTACATACCAACTAAGAAATATTGTTCAAGGTTTAGGCCTAAATGTATGTCAGATGAACTAATGAGACATATGGCAGAGAAGAAAAATGCATGGTATACATATATAAATTAATGGGTAACATGGAAGCCTATGATAGATATAAGCTGGTCTGTAACCAAGTCACAAAGGAGATAAAGCAGGCAAAGGCAGATTATGAGAAATCCTTGGCAAAGGATGCAAAGAAAAACAGAAAAGGGTTCTTTACCTATGTAAACTCTAGAAGGAAAGGGATGAATCAGATTGGTCCGCTGGATATTGATGGTTCAACAGTTGAGGATCCTGCTCAGGTGGCTAAAAAACTAAACAAGTATTTTGCATCTACATTCACCCATGACGTTATTCAGGAAGGGGAATGCCAGAGGTAAAGTAAACTCTGGAAGTTAGCTAGATGATTTTGTAAAACTGAGAAGAAAGTGGAGGCGAAATTGTTTTAGATAAACATAAAAAAGGCACCCAGGGTGGATGGGATCTATCCAGTTATATTACAAAGGAAGCAACAAAGGAAGTAAGCAAACCTTTAGCCATAATTATGAGAGCTTCTTTGGACTCAGGGGAGGTACCCATAGACTTGATATGTGCAAATGTGACCCCAATTCACAAAGGAGGATCAAAGGCTGACACAAGTAATTATAGACCTGTGAGTTTAACTTCTGTTCCAGGAAAATTAATGGAGGCATTGGTTAAAGAAGCACTGCAGGATCAACTAGACAAGACTTCAGTTATAGCTTGGACACAGCATGGTTTTGTTAACGGAAAGTGTTGCCTGACCAATTTGATTGGATACTATGATGCAGTCACAAAAGAACTGGATGCAGGGAATAAATTTGATATTATATATTTGTATCTTAGAAAGGCTTTTGATACTGTTGCTCTTACGAATAAAGGCTTAAGTTTTGCAAATTACAGTGTCTGGAGACTAGGCACCGGCGAGGTGATCTGATAGAGGTGTATAAAGCCTTGAATGGTTTGAGCATGCACAGTGCCGATGGGATTCTTCCTCTTCCTCAGAATAATCGCCTGAGAGGGCATAAATTCAAATTGAGGAAAGACAGATGTAGGCTAGATATGCGTAAATTTGCCTTTAGCCAGCGGGTAGTTGGTTGGTGGAACCAACCAACTCTTTTTGTGGAAGTTGATAGCCTAAATAAATTTAAGGATCAGCTGGACAGGTATTTCGAACGAACGGAGGGGTGAGCTGGGAGGGTTTTTTTTTTTTTTTTTTTGGCTGATGCTGCATAAGCTTGCTTCCTTGCAACTTATGCCTCTACTAATGCCAATGCTAATCTTGTCCAGATTCTCACATTCTTGGAGTTGAACAATATCAATTGCTGTCTCAAAATCTTGATACTTAATTTCTTCTGTTTCCAGAGAAAAGTTTATTAACCTAGAACACTTATTTTTCTCACCGAAGTCAGTTTTTTTTCTGGATATTGCAATAGATTTGAATAAAAATCACAATATTCATCAAAAATCTTTTTCTGTTTGCATTGGGGTACCTTTTTCAAAAATTGCTTTGCGAAATTTCTGCATTCTTTGATTCCTTTTATTTCTGATCATTATCGTTGATTTGTATGAATACATAATACTCAAGTAACTTTTCTCAAGAATTTTAGTAGTAACATCTAGCAATATTCTCCAACATTGACAAAAAAGTTAAAAACCACTTGCAGTTTTATTTCTGAATCTGTATACAGAAGTGTTTTTATAATTAAAAATACCAATAATAGCGCACAATATACATTAAATTTCTATAAAGTTCAATATTCTTACTATAACTTATTAACAACTTTACATTTCAACACATGATAAACTACATTGCATCCTTCTCCCACACGATGGACAATGAAAGTGAAAGAACAATATGATCCGTGACTTCTTCCTTCTTCTGCCTTTCTCATGGTAGGCAACTGTTAAAAAAATGTCGTGGCCAACAGTTTTTGAATAGTTGTAGCATCATCTGATGGTTGTGTTAGCAACCAACTTTTAACTATATTTATCGGGACGTTTAAAACACAATTTTCATCATAAAAAGAAGAAACCAATCTACAGGCAAATTAAAAATGTAAACAGAAAAATCAACCAAAAAAAAGTAAAGCTTTTAGCATTAGTAGAGACATATGATGCAAGAAAGCAAGCTTATGCAGCATCAGCCAAAAAAAAAAAAAAAAATACCCACTCCCATTTCACCCCTCCGTTCATTCCAAATACCTGTCCACCTCAGCCTTAAATTTATTTAGGCTATCAACTTCCACAACAAAGGATGGAAGTCTGTTCCACCAACCAACCAACCAACCACCTGCTGGCTAAAGGCAAACTTTCACACATCTATCTTACATCTGTCTTTTCCTCAATTTGAATTTATGCCCTCTCAGGTGATTATTCAAAGTGAGAGGAAGAATCCCTTTAGTATTGAGCATGCTCAAACCATTCAAGGCTTTATACACCTCAATCAAATCACCACGCAGGTGCCTAGTCTCCAGACACTGTAATTTGCAAAATTTAAGCCTTTGTTCCATTCACTAATCTTGTTGCCCTTCTCTGTACCCGTTCGAGCAGCTCTACATCCTTCTTGAAATGAGGCCTCCAGTCCTGTATACAGTACTCAAGGCGTGGCCTGACAATTCCCTTATACAAGGGAATAATCACCTCCTTATCCCTGCTAGAAAAATTCCTGTATATCATTGACAAGACACTGAGCTAGTCTTGCAAACCATCTGCACTGCTCAGAAAACTTCATATCTGCCTGCACAATTACCCCCAGGTCCTTTTCATTCTCTACCACTGTCAGTGTAGTACCACAGAGTTGATACGTCACTCTGGGGTTTCTGCTTCCCACATGTCGTACTTTACATTTGTCAATGTTAAACTTCATTTGCCACCTCTCAGCCGATCTGCTCAACTTTTCTAGATCCTGTTGCAGCAGCAGTGTACTGTCATTATTGTCCTTAATAATTCTGCCAACCTTCGTATCATCTGCAAACTTGGCCATTAAGCTTCATATACCCTCATCAATATCATTTATAAATACAGAAAACAACAATGGACCCAACACTGAACCCTGAGGGACTCCACTAATAATATTAGTCCACGATGAGCAGTGTGCATTGATTACCACTCTCTGTATTCTCCCACTCAACCATCCCTTTATCCATAGCAGTAATTGCCTCCAATGCCACAATGCTCCAATTTGTTCAGCAGTCTTACATGTACAACAGTATCAAAAGCCTTTCTAAGGTCGAAATTTATGATATCAAAATTATTCCCTGCATCCAGTTCCTTTGTGACTACATCATAGTATCCAATCAAATTGGTCAGGCAACACTTTCCCTCAAGAAAACCGTGCTGTGTCCCAGCTGTAACTGAAGTCTTGTCTAGATGATCCTGCAGTGCTTCTTTAACCAAAGCCTCCATTAATTTTCCTGGAACAGAAGTCAAACTAATAGGTCCTATAATTACTTGTGTCGCCCTTTGATCCTCCTTTGTGAATTGAGGTCACATTTTCACTTCTCCATCCATGGGTACCTCCCCTGAGTCCAAAGAAGCTCTTATAATTATGGCTAAGGATTTGCTTACTTCCTTTGCTGCCTCCTTTAATAAAACTGGATAGATCCTATCCACCCCGGGTGCCTTTTTTATGTTTATCTATAACAATTTCTCCTCCACTTTCCTCTCAGTTATTACCAAATCATCTAGCTCACTGCCAGAGTTTAACTGACCTCTGGCATTCCCCTCCCTGAATAACTCCTCATGGGTGATGTATATATGCAAAATACTCATTTAGTTTGTTAGCCACCTGAGCAGGATCATCAACAGTTGAACCATCAATATCCAGTGGACCAATCTGATTCATTCCTTTCCTTCTAGAGTTTACATAGGTAGAAAACTCTTTGTTGTTTTTCTTTGCATCGTTTGCCAAAGATTTCTAATAATCTGCCTTTCCCTGCCTAATCTCCTGTGTGACTTGGTTACAGACCAGCTTATATCTATCATAGGCTTCCATGTCACCCACTAATTTATATGTATCTCATGCATTTTTCTTCTCTGCCCTGTCTCATTAGTTCTTCTGACATCCATATAGGCCTAAACCTTGAACAATATTTCTTAGTTGGTGTGTAGAGCCTAGTAGCTTCCAAAATAAATTCTTTGAATGCATCCCATTTTGAATTTGCTGTTGTTAACATCATCAGTTGGTCCCACCATATAGAATTTAAATACTGTCTCAGATCATCGTAGTCACCTTTATGAAAGCAAAAACTCTTCCCTTTATCCCTGATGGTAGTTACCTCTTTGAGTAAATCCCACTTTAGCACACTGTGATCACTGCCACCTAGTGGTTCCTGTATAACAAAAAATTAAGGACCTGGCAACCCTAGCAGGTATAGAGAATGGCAACAAGATTTCCGTGGGTAACAAAGGGGGGGGGGATGCTCTTACTGAGAAAGGCTTCCTTTCTGCAAATTGTAGCATCTGGAGACTAGGCACCTATGAGGTGATCTGATTGATGTGTTTAGGCTTTGAAAGGATTGAACAAAGTTCAGTGATGATGGGATTCTTCCTCGTGCTCAGTTTCATCCAAGAGTCTGAGTAATGTGGCATAAATTGATGTGTGGAAGTTTTTCTTTAGCCAGCGGGTAGTTGATTATTGGAATAAACTTTCATTCAATGTTATGGAAGTAGATGGCTTGAATAAATTCATGGAATAACTAGACGAACTGGTGGTGGATGGGGTGGATAGGTGAAATAAGAAGCCCCCCTAGTTGATACTGTGGAAGCTTGCTTTCTTGTATCATTTGCCAGTACTAATACTAATTTAGAATATTGTGTGATATTGTTTCATTTTCCAATTCTGTGAGGGGTCGGATTGTGGCATATTTAAATGAGTTATATGCAGTTTTATAATATAAACAGAATACTATACTCTACTGAATGGTAGTTTAGCAGGAATTAATTTGCAAGTGATATTTTTGAGTAACAGTACACATGCAGGTGATAATATGAAATGTAAGCTATTCATAAGGAAAATCAAAATTTTTGGAATAAAAGACGGGTGCAGGAAAAGATGTATCACCATTATTTTTGTATTTGAGTCCCACAGAATTTGCATGTAGTGAATGTCACAAGAACTTTGGAATTTTCTTGTAATAGTGAATGTCACATGTGAACCTTGGATGTGAATAATTTTTTGTTACTATTTCATGTTTTATAATATTCATTAGATATATAGCAGAATTAATAGCAGTTTATTTTTCATTGAAATTTGTTGATTTTAGAGTGTTTTTCGTAAATGTTGGCTTAATTTTTTATGCCGGAGTAATGCTGAAGTTTTGTGCACTGAACGACTGTTGAAAGCTTAAATTTGGCAGAAATTAATTGTTTCATGTGTTGCCAACAAGGCCTTGAGAGAGAGAGAGAGAGAAGGTGAGATGGGGCCCGAATCAGTCCGAAATATGGGGTCTCATCTCACTCTGGAAGCCACAAATATACATAAATAAAATCAATAACACAAATTAAAATGGATTTTTCACTATTTATGAAGAGAAACTTTAATTTATATAACAGAAATTTTGTCATTGATTATGATGCTTCATAATTAACATAATTTACATTTATTTGAGACATAATTCGATGACCTGAATAGCATTACTTGAATTGAAATTTGAACGGAATTAAAAGATGTTTTAAAAATGCTTTCCGAGCTATATTTTTTTGCAAATTCCTTTTTCTTAAAAAAAAATAAAAATTCTCACACAAACCACCTCCAAAAAGAATGATAAAATATATTTGTTTATAGGTCTCATATTACTCCTGCATTTCATCGATTTTTAAAAGTCTCATATTACATAGAATGGTTTTCATGAAATAATTGGAAAATAGAAATATTTTTAAAATCACCTTGGGAAGGAATTTTGCATGGAATACATTCTCATTCCTTGCCTTCCATACCCAATCATCTCCCACTTCTCTGAGCAGTAGCTGATAAGCAGGGCCTTTTTTTTTTTTTGTAAAATATAAACTTGTAGACACTGAAGATGATCCCCTCCCATCAGAGAAGAGAGGTGGCTCATGGGTCCTCTGAGAAAATTTTTCATCAAATCGTTGAAAACGTGGAATACTTTTAAATTTAAGTTTTTTTTTACAGTCTTAAACAATCAGTTATTTTTTTAATGTAATTTTATCATTTTGGTTGCTCGCTCTGCTCTCCCGTGTCTTTGTAATATGCTCAATAGAGTCCCCCCCCCCCCTTTTTTTTTTTCCTTAACTAATGAGTGATTTTAGGTGCCAAACAGCACATTTGTGAAATTTTCAATTATTATTGAAATAATATTGAAATGAAATTAGTAAGCATTGGGGTTCTACTGGTAAAGAGCTTAAGGATTTGTACTCCAAATTGTGTGACTGGGATTCAATGTCCATAGCTGTAAAGCTGGACCCCTCAGCCATCACACTTGAAAATGGGATCCTGATGGTCAAGGGGCTAGCTTCAACACACAAATGTTTTTGACTCTTGCTTTGATGAGATAGGAAGTCCTGAGATTGCTTGCCTAGGATCAATTAATGGATTTTCCTGCAAGGCTCAACTGTTTCAATGCTGTGCTCCTACCCCTCCTAGTCTTAGGGACAGGATTTGGGCTGGCATCGGTGTGGGCATGGCATCTGGGTAGCCCTGGTGACCAATTTCTGAGCACATTTATTACTTGCCAAGTAGTGGGTGTTCCCTTAAGTTCTATAGTAGGTGGGGAGCAGAGGCAATGAAAATTAATTCTTCTGGGACTGCAGCACAGTCCCTACCAGAAAGGTACACTATCAAAACAGAGAATATCATGTCAGTGATGGAACCCAAAACTGAAACTGTATTAGGTCGAACAACTAGATACCCTACGAAGTGATGGTAGGATATCTAGTTGGTAAGTAAGTATCTAGATGGTAGGGTATCTATTAACAAAAAGGACTTACAGTAGAATGATTGTCCATCACCCTATTTACCGCCAGTCTCTGTTAACTGTCACTTAACCCCACTACACTGTAATGCATTGTGATATTGGTGCCATGTGTCACTCAGTCTTTGTATACAACTCACTGTATGCGGTTGTACTTTAACCTCTTCTTCCGCATTTTAATAATTTTTATTTAGTAAACCCATTGAAATGACAGAGAAACGTAAACGAGTAGCGTTGGGATTATTAAAAAAAATTGAAATAATCAATCCTCTAAGAAAAGGGGAAAGTGCTACAAGTATAGCATCGGTTTATGGAATAGGAAGAACAACAGTAAATTAGCATTAGCATTAGTAGAGGCATTTGATGCAAGAAAGCAAGCTTATGCAGCATCAGCCAAAAAAAAAAAAAAAACCACTTCCACTTCACCCCTCTGTTCGTTCAAAATACCTGTCCAGCTGAGCTTTAAACTTATTTAGGCTATCAACCTCCACCACAAGGGATGGAAGTCTATTCCACCAACCAACCACCCGCTGGCTAAAGGCAAATTTCCGCACGTCTATCCTACATCTGTCTTTCCTCAATTTGAATTTATGCCCTCTCAGGTGATTTTTCTGAGCTAGAGGAAGAATCTCATCAGCATTGAGCGTGCTTAAACCATTCAAGGCTTTATACACCTCTATCAGATCACCTCGCTGGTGCCTAGTCTCCAGACACTATAATTTGCAAAACTTAAGCCTTTCTTCGTAAGAGCACCCCTTTGTTCCATTCACTAATCTTGTTGCCCTTCTCTGTACTCGTTCCAGCAGCTCTACATCCTTCTTGAAATGAGGCCTCCAGACCTGTATACAGTACTCTAGGTGTGGCCTGACCATTGCCTTATACAATGGAATTTGAAGTTAAAAGTGGAAAGTTAAATGATATAAAGCGTGATGCAGACAAAATTGAAAATCATGTGTCTAAATTAGAAACCACTGACGGTAATGTTAAAAGTCGTAAAACAATGAATCTTGCTAAAAATGAACAATTGGATACTGCAATGTTTCAATGGGTTTTTCAAAAATGTAGCCAAGGAATTCCATTGTCAGGAATTATAATAAGCAAAAAAAAAAAGCCATGGAAATCGACCAAAAACTAGGTCCCACTGTATAGTTAACTATACAAGAAAACAAAGTCTTAATTGTTTATACAGTAATGTTAGAAGTGTTGTCAATAAAATGAGTGAATTCGAATTGCTGGTAGGACAAATAACACTGACATAATATTGCTTATGGCACCATGGTGCCTGAGGGGCCTCCGTAGCCAGGTAGGAAGGAGCAGCAGTGTGTAGCATACGCTTCTTGATTAGACCGGGGTTCGAGCCCGTCACCACCAAATACGGAGGATGCGGAAAGGTCCAGGAATAACCACCGCATATCCCTGGAACAATATGGCCTTAGTTGCTAATGCTCCTAAAAACCAAATAACAAATAACAACCGTGGTGTGCCACCTGGAAATAGGGAATAGTGAGTTTCAGTATGGTGTGTATAATTTTTTTTTATGTATAATCTATTTAGTGTGGATAGGGGAGACAGAAGGGGTGATGGGGGTCATGCTGCTTATCAAAAGCAACCTGGGTTCGATGAAAGCTCTCCCGGGTTCAGACATTTTGCATGCTAGTATAGAATCTTTATAGAGATTCTATAAAGATTCTATGATATAGTTGATAGTGAGTTAGTTGGAAGCGAAGGTATAATGAGAGTGGGAGTAATCTACAGGCCAGGTGATTGTGAAGATTATGATGAGAGTTTCTACGTGCAAATAGAATGGACAAGTAAGCATGAATGTCTTATTATGGGTGATTTTAATTGCCTCTAATTGATTGGAGCAAATGGGAAAGAAACTCCACATGGGGAATAAAATTTTTAAATCAACTAGATAATTGCTATTTGCATAAATAACAATTATCTAGTTGATATAAAAATTACTAGTTGATTTAAAATTATCTAGTTGATTTAAATATTCTAGACCTAATCATTACCTATGAATCAGATGGCCTAATACGGGTGACAGTACAGGAACCAATAGCAGGAAGTTCTCATGGAATTCTACGGTAGATGATGAAGAGAGAGGTAGCAGGAGTTAAAGGCAAAGGAATGGGTTATGATTTCAGAAAAGGAAATTACGATACCTTATTGTGCTACATGGCCTTAATTAACTGGGTAGATATTGTACGGACAATGAATAAAACCTTTAAAACATTAATCACAGAAGCCTTGGATGCGTATATGCCATTAAAAAAAAGAGCGAAAAGGCTGTGTGTATCTTATACACACAGATATTTTATGTGAAAACATCTTTGACGAAAATGTGAAACGGAAATAATGTAAATTACATCCTAAATGATGTCAATGCTTTCACTAATGTTGATTCGGTAGAGTAACAGGCTCCAAATGTTTTTTCAGAGTTTAATAAAATGTGATTCTCAAAATCTTGATCAGCAGATTTCATTAAACTCTGCATTATTTTTTTCGTTCTCTGTTTTTGAACTCATTCTGTTGTTGACATGGGAGGCTTCTTCGGTAGTTTTGAAGCTTTTATTTTTGCTTACTTCTTTCAATTTCGCTGAGCTGGAATTTTAGCCATCTTCAAAATACTCTTATAGGTTGTTAAACGACATTAGATTTGGTATTTTTACAATTCAGTAGTTAGCGAAATCAATTTGTAGATTAGTATGACGTCATATCCAAAAACTACTACAAGAAGTAATTGTTGTTTGTTCAAGTGATTGTTTTATTGTTGCCTTCCTTGAATCAAAATGGTTTAAATTTTTAAATGGTTTTTGGAAGTGACAATTTTAGAAGCCATTCAGGAAGTGATGTCATTTGCATCCTTTAAAATCTAACAGCCACCTAATAGAGGAAGTGATGTTATTTTCGTAAGAAAATTTCGTTACCAATTGGTTTTACTCCAGTGCCGCCATAGGTGTTTTCACATCAGAAATACTCCACGAGAAGGATTCAAAATGGAAGAATATTGAATTTGCCAGATAATTTGAGCAGAAAAAAGATGGCATGAAAAAGTTACAGAGCAATAAAAAGTACTGCAGCCTATAACAGCTAAAAAGTGAGGTTAGGCTGGCAAAGGCAGATTATGAGAAATCACTAGCAAAGAGTGGGGATAAGGAAATCTTCACATATATAAATGCAAAGAAGAGAAGCCCAAACCATCTTGGAACCTTATATAATAAACGTGGGATAGCATTAGATACTCCAGCTGATGTTTCAGATGAACTCAACAGTTACTTTGCATCGATATTTACAGAAGAAAAACCCTTTACGTCAAAGGGAAATTATGTAATTAATGATATTAAAATTTCACATGATTAATTAACAAAAAAACTTTCAAGCCTACAGTCGATTAAGTCTCCAGGGATTGATGCCATATACCTATAATTTTAAGGGAGGTGGCAAGTAAGTGCATTGAGCAATTGAGACTAATTATGAAAGCATCACTGGACTGTAGAGATTCCACTGAATTTGGAAAGTGCCACTGTAATTCCAATACAGTAATACCCCGACTTACGCTACCCCGACTTACGTGAACTCGGAGTTACGCAGTTCTTGATTTTTTCGTTTGGCAACGCTGCCGCCCACTATCTTCAAGGTCGTTTTTCATATGTTATCGATATACGGTGCGACGGCGGAGATTGAGAGCGAAAGATGAACAAAATTCAACTTTGCTGCTTTTATGTTTTTTATATCAGTGAAGGGGAAACACATTTCACCATAATAACGTAAAAACCAACACAATTCCAGCTATCGGTATAATCGCAAATGCAATTAGATCGAGTTTACTACCAGTTTATAACAGATTCCACTAGCAGAAACGCAACTGGATTTTTATTGTTTTATGGTAGTAACCCCTAGAAATGTGAGGTGTTAATAGTGTATCTCTGCCTTTATGGTGTTGTTTATTCAGTTGCTACATGCGTGCAGCTTTGTTTATGCCTATCAAGCGTGCTCCTCGTTTTGTAATTGTGCTTTATTCCCTAAAAATGAGTAAAATACTTAATTAAAATGTGCGAAAAGGAAGCGTCCTGGTGAAGACACTGCAGATTCAGAGAGAAAAAGAAAAGCAATTATCGATAAACAGAGGCGGACTGGATCAAAAATTCTTACCCGGGAAAATTTATAGTGGCCTTACACTATGGTTTCTGGCCAAAATCACACTGGCCCACCGGGGTTTCCCCGGTAAGGCTTATGGCCAGTCCGCCTCTGTCGATAGAGAAAAAATATGAAATTGTGAAACGCTTTGAGCGAAATGAAAGACCATGTGATAATGCACGTGCTACAGGCCTAAATGAAGCAACGGCGAAAAGCACATGACAATTGCAAACTTGACAGGTTGAAAATTGAAAAGGGCTTAAAAATTTTAGAAAACATAGACTCCAACGAAGAACGCGTTATAGCTACAAATCAAGGAATAAAAAAATTATTAGCTTGCTACGAAGAAATTCTGCGTGAAAAAAAGGAACGCGCTGTGTCGTCAGACGAATTTGTTAGATTTTATGAAGCCATCGACATCGAAATAACTTTTTAACGTAAGTCATTTGTTTTTTTAATACATATTTTGTATTAATATGTATAAAGAACTGCAAATTTATTAATATTTTTCTTCTAAACTAGTGTTTTTGTTAGTCCTTGGTCCCAATTAAGCAAAATTTATATGTATTTATATGCAAAGTTTTACCCCGACTTACGCGAATTCGACTTACGCGATTTTCGTCGGACCCACCTATCGCGTAACTTCGGGGTATTACTGTACATAAGAGCGGTTCTAAAAGTGTAGTGTGAAATTACTGACCAGTCAAATCTGTCTTCACTAGAAGGAAAAATAATGGAGTCAATGATCAAGGTTGTAATTCAGGATCATTTAGATAGAAACGGTATTCTGAAGGATGCTCAGCATGGTTTTGTAATGGGAAAATCATGTTTAACTAATCTGGTTAGCTATTTTGACAAGGTTACTTATTAGCTGGATTTAGGAATAATTTCGACATTGTTTATTTGGATTTCAGCAAAGCATTTGACTCAGTCCCACACGAGTGGTTACTTTATAAGCTAGAACAAGTTGGACTTATAGGAAAAATCCTTAGGTGGATACATGGATGGCTTCAGGGCAGGAGGTAGAGGGTTGTGATTAATGATTATACCTCAGATTGGGTTGATGTAAGAAGTGAGCTTCCCCAAGGATCAGTATTAGGACCACTTGTTTTCGATTTTTTAAAATGATTATTATTATTATGAGCCATATGGTAGAAGGAAGCCTGAGGCTTATGCTGGACCAGCCAAAAACAAATTTCCGAGTCACCCTGAGAGAGGGGGGTGAGAGAGAGAGAGAGAGAGAGTAAGGGAATCACCAAGGAAGAGTGATGATATCCAGCTCAGGACCCTCGGTGTGCCAAGCCCATACTCACAAGAAATGACATCGATGAAGGGTGATGTCAAAATTTGCAGATGATGTAAAGAAATTGCTAGAGTAGTTAATGATCACTGCCAAGCAGAGCTTCTTCAGAGTGAACTAGATAGACTTCAGGAATGGTCAGAAAAATGGCAGCTATGCTTTATCCAACAAAGTGTAAGGTATTACACCTGGGGAACAATAACCACAAAATAACTTATAAACTTGGTGAAGCTGAACTAAAGTCAGTATGGAAGAAAGGAAATTGGGTGTTAAGATAAGTCAGACATGAAGTTCTCAGAGTATTGTAGACAGGTTGCAAGGAAGGCCCATGTTGTGCTATCGATGATTTATCAAACATTTGCTAGTAGAGATAAGGATGTTATTATCCTATTATATAAGGCTATTGTTAGACCACACTTGGAATACTGTGTTGAAGTATGGAGACCATACCTAAAGAAAGATATTGAGCATCTTGAACGGGTCTAAAGACGTGTAACTCGCCTGGTGAGATTCGCAAAAGGGTGTCTATATGAGGAAAGACTTCAAATATGTGAGTTGCAGGGCTTGGGAACAAGGCACTTTAGTGGAGACTTGATTGAGGTGTTAAAGGCTCTGAGAGGCAAGAAAAATGAATGAGGACGAAATTTTTGCATTGTAAATGATTCTAGGGGCCATAAATTCAATTTACCGGGGGAGGAGGGAGATGCTTAATCTGGATTGCAGGAAGTTCCATTTTAGCCAGCGAGTTATAAATTACTGGAATAAGTTACTACATGGGTAGTAGAGGCTGACAATGTGGGGAAATTCAAAGATCAGCTCGATGTTTACCTATGGGAGGAGGGAAATGCAGAAGTTCTATATTTCCTTTTCTTTTATTTTTTAAAAATTTGCTTCTTATTATTTTATTCCTTTTTTTTTTTTTTTTGGCTGGTGAGCATAAGTCATAGGCTTCCTTGCACCACATGGCCATTGCTAATACTAATTCTAATACCCTATAATCCATTTGACCAGTAAAGAACCTATTGAGAAAATACTATTCTTCTTTATTTAGGATTTGGAAAGGTCGACAGCTCCATGAATCTGTTAAACAGCAGCATTTTTCAGATATCCTTATTGAAACCAAATGTGAGAAATGCTCAGAGCAACTTCTCTGCGCCACCTCTATTAGGGAGATGTTAATTATTTAACCCCCCCCCCCAACAAGACACTGAACTCCTCCCGAGGTATCTTCTCAGAATGGGACTACTTTGAAGTATCTGAAGAGGAGATCTGTTCTGAACTTGAAAACTCATGGAATGGTGGCTGAAAAATGAATGTTTGTATATAGAGATGGGAATGTAGTCTCCACTACAAACCTCATCCTTACTTTCAGCACACCAAATTTCAGCCAGGTACTTGCACTGCCCAG